>NW_003307550.1:2035080-2080966 GCF_000143455.1 Volvox carteri f. nagariensis | reverse complement strand
TTACCCGTGTCCCATATGGGGCAGGAAGTGGCAGGAGCCCCACACGCCTTGTTACCGTACAAGCATGTACGGATTTGAAACCAACAAACATACGAGAGATATTTGTAAGTGCTCCCCTTGTTTCGTAAAGTTCCTTCAACTTCCGCGATTCTGAATGCGTGCCTGAGAGTTTGGGGGCAGACCCTGCAATTGGTCTAGATTGCTCGGTAGAAGGGTTTAGATTGACACCTGGGACAAGTTGAATTGCCGGGACAGGCCCTTGAATTGGCCTGACAGGGATAAGAATTGGCCTGGCAGGGACATTCCGACAGTCAGAATTAGCCTGACAGGGATACGAATTAGCCTGGCGGGACATTCCGACAGTCAGAATTAGGCTGACAGGGTGTCGAATTGGCCTGGCAGGGACATTCGGACAGTCAGAATTAGCGTGTTCAGGGTGTCGAATTAGGGAAGCACGGGAATTGTGCGACCGGGGCAGTCAAAAGAATTGCTCTGCCCGACAGTTTGTCCTACCCTCTAGCGGCTGCTGGGTAAGCCTAAGGCCGCCTGGTTCTGCAAGTGGTCAGCATGAGACTTTGGCATCTCTGGCATCTTGTGCTCACACGTGCTGGCACTCAGAAGTCCACCGCCGGGACCTTGATCTTGCGAATAGCTATATGGCGCGAATAGCTATATGATGAAGAGGCCGCAATTGCAGTGCATGCTCTGCATTGCATGTTTTTTATACTCCACAATGCCCCCCATGTATCATATCGGGGAAGAGACCCTCTGAATGGATCGCGATTGACATGTATGGCCTACATCGTCTTCTATGGGGGCCCCCATGGGGGCCGCTCCATGACCCCCGGGGCCTGATTCCTGACCCCCGGGTTGTTTTAAGCAGGAGTTACCTGTACGTGCATTAATGACTGATGAGAACTTCGAAGTCACGCGACCTCATGCAATCAGACTTCTTCGTTCGTTCTTATCCGGTAGCTGTAGCAGATGAGGCAGGGCATTTACTGGGTGGAAAAAGTGTTACTGTCCTTCCCTGCATGGAGCAGAATTCTCATGGGCTGTGTATATCGTATGTCGTTAAGATCCATGAAAGACCACGCACCACGTTTCATCTCCTGGTGACGAAAAGCTGCATCCGGGTCAAGCTGCGTTTTCACAAGCCTTAGGGTTTTTTGTGGCCCTGAGCGACCCAACCTTCCTCCACACATCCCGCCATACATGCATCCCTCCATCCCTCCCTCCATCCCTCCCTCCATCCCTCCCTCTACCTTATGGCATAAAAGGTTCGGTAACCGACCGGTTAGCTAACCGGTTAACCCAACCGGTCGCTTCAGTAAGGTAACCGACATTCACGATCCGGTAACTGATCGGTAACTTTAGTGGTCGGTTACCTTACCGACCGGTAACCTTATCGGTCGGTGAACGCCCAGCAGGCATCGGCAAACGCTTTGGGCACTTCGGGTCGAACAGAAACTCCCGAAAACAGAAGTACAGTTCCCCAAGCCCGCTTGCAGAAATAGGATGTGGGCCCACATCCCATGCGAAAGAGGAGCTTTCGCATGCCCGGACGGCCGCCCGACGGCCGGAACCGACAGTCAATGATAACAGAAATGGACTCGTCCGGAAACCAGAAATACTCTATTTGCCGACGTCTGATCGCGTTTTACGTTTTACGTTTACGTTTACAAGCTTCAAGCTTGTACGGTCCAGACGAGCCAAAAGGCTCATGAACCGCCAAACTGGAAACAGGAACTCGCGTCAGATGATTTCGGAGATCATAATACCTGTCAACGGTAAACCACTAAAACATATTTTACCATATTACGAGATATCTCCATAAGCTGTACAGGATTATCTGTTGTTTTGGCAACCAATTTGTCCTTTTCAAGGTGCAACTGAGTTAGGCTAACGAGGGTAAGGAAATTTCTAGACGCACAAGGCCGGTTTGCACTGCCAGGTAACGGCGATAGCCTCATCTCTGCCTCTCTGGATTCTTATACACGAAGGATCCTTGAACGGCTTCCTTTGTCTCACAGCTCTGTCGTCCTCAGCATTCCCGCGACGGAGCCATGCCTCACTCTTACGGCTCATCACGCATGTGCAGTTACCTATAAATGTTGACAACATTCTGTTGCAAATGCACTATTAGCTTACGCTTTCTGTGATGTCGTACTCCCAACGCGTCAGGTCACAACCGAAGGACTGTATAAGCACCAGAGCGGCGCCGCTAGAACCCGCTCGGAGAGGAGCTTGCAGGAGATATCACGGGGCAGCAAGATGGGTGACCCAGACCAGACTCTCCAGCCAGCCCCAGGGCCCGACAAGCAGGGCCAGCAGCAGCAGCAGTCCGCGCATCAGACGGAGGTGGGACCTATAGACCGAGTAGCTGACAGCACCACGGGCGCTGGGGGCCCCTCTGCCAATCAGCCACAACCGCAGCGGCCTCAGGAGCGCGAGCTGCCGCTGTCTCAACAGCAGCAGCGACAGCTCCCTACGACAGATTTCCACAGCGGGGCACCGCAGGATGGCGGACGTGGAGATGGTGAAAATCTTGGGGAGAAAGAAACGACACGACAGCAGCAGGAGCAAGAAGATCAGAAGGGGGACAACCACCAGCAGCAAGAGGCGGAGGAGAACGTGGAGACGCAGGAGCAGCAGCAGCAGCAGCAGCAAGAGGTGGACTCAGCAGCTAAGGACGCTGAGGCGCTCGCGCGGGCGGAGGCACTAAAGCGGGAGGGCAACGAGCTGTTCGGCAAAGGTCTGTGGACCGAAGCGGCGGCCAAGTACAACGAAGCGCTGGACGCAGGTGGGGTTGGTGACTGCAGCCGCCGTCAAAACCATCCACTGCGCGATAACGCACCGTCTGGTCGCCGCTCCCTAGGGTCATCTCATCCTGCCATCCCCTCCCCTCCCCTCCCTCCCGTCTTTCCCCTCCCCTTCCAGCTCCCCAGAGCGCGGCCACGGAGCAAGCCATCTACTTTGCCAACCTGGCCGCATGCAACATTAAAATCCAGCAGTACGACTACGCCGTACAGAACTGTACGGAAGCTATACGGCTCAATGGGTCGTACTTGAAGGCGTACATGCGGCGCTGTGAAGCGTTTGAGCGATTGGACGAGCTGGACCACGCTCTGGGCGACGCCAAGGCGCTACTGCAGGTGGAACCGGAGAACTCGTGGGCCAAGGCCAAAGTGGCGGTACTGCAACCCAAGGTGGACGAGCGTACGGAAAAGCTGAAGGTACGAGTGTCGGTTTGTTGGTTCAAGGGCGGCGTATCTCTCGGGAATCTTTGTGCCTTTGCTAGTGAAGGCTTATGAGAGAGAGAGAGAGAGTGTGTGTGTGTGTCCCATATAGGAGGAAAATAACGTCAGTAATGTCAGTGTCACTCGTGTATGACAGAGAACAGCCGGTCCCTTCTCCGGTCGCGCTGCGACGTCCTCCTGCTAGTTTTTCTTGACCCGGCTCGCCATCCGGCCCCCCGACCTGTCCTTCCCAACCTGTCGACCCTGAACTCGGCAAACCCTAAGACGGAGATGTTCTCCAAGCTTAAGGATTTGGGCAACACGGTGTTGGGCAAATTCGGCTTGTCGCTAGACAACTTCAAATTCGACAAGGACCCTAACTCGGGCGGCTACAGCATCCGATTTGAGAAATGAAGCTGAGGCTGCGAGCGACTAAGGAGGCCGAGAACTGAGTGAAGAGGAGGGTTCAGTGCTGGTGGAGGAGGACCGATAGCGCAGCGCTCGCTCGCATGCGTGGATTTCTTCGCCGGAGAGGATGAAGAGCGCGAGGTGAAAGCCGCGTGTGCATACACCCGAGGGGGAGCGCGACGCGCAGAGACAAAGCCGTGCTGCGTGGCGCCGTCCGTCCAGCTGTGCGGAAAGTTTTGCGGGGCGTAAGCATGGGAGTTGCGTGTGTGGATCTGTGCTGCGAGAGGTTGAGCTTAGGGCCGTTATTTTGCGGCTTCGAATACCCGTAAGAGAGGCTCCTGTTTGCGATCATGGTTTTAGGCGCGAGAGTGAACGAAGCAGAGGGCTCTGTTAGCACTGGAGCCACGGCATGCGGTTTTGAGATTCGAATCAGGACGCGCCAACTTAGATATGAAAGACTAGGACTGGGATAGGAGTGAGTGGGGCGCGAATGCACGTTTATAAGTCGTGCGGGCATGGCTGGTCTTTTGAGGAAACCAGGCTGAGGCGGAGTGCGACCCCAGGAGTGTGTGAAGATGTTGAGAAGTGCTGCATTTGCACGTTGCTGTACAATAGATTGCAGGTTGCCTGCAGAGGTGGCGAGAGAGTTGTGCGGGGTAACCCGCGGTTTGAATGCTGGCTGGTATCGCGCATCTCGTAGCATGGCTCGGGCACTGCAGGAATTTGGGTCGTCTATTTGTGTGTGCTTGTCCGCACTTCGATGTGTGCATGTCGCGCAAAAGAAAGCATGGCAACGGCACCTGTATACAACGTAGCATAAACGCCCAGCTTTAAAGACATCGCAGCAGATGGGCCTCACGCCCCTAGCTCCTCAAAGAGCAACGCCCAATGCCCGCACGTGCTTTCTGGTGAGCGTAAAACCCAAATCCGGCACGCTCCTAAGGTATACATGCCGACACGCGTCCATTGCGCCATCCGGAGACGTAATGGGAATCATGTTCGTCTGTAGGCGCACGCCAATCCACTCATCATCGATGCGAGCGGGACTGCTTGACAACGGCCGTGTAAGCTCCAGCAGATGCAAAAGCCGTCTGCATCATCATAAACTGAGAGGTTTCAGCAGCCAAGAGCAGTTTCGTGCCCACCCCTGTACACTACGCTCACCAGACCACAGACCACCCAGCCAGCGAATGCGTCTCTACTCCTATGCGTCATAATAATGTGAGGAGAGGGAAGATGTGATCCCAGCTACCCACCAACTAAATGCCACAGGAACTTTGACCTCCCGTGCGTATACTGGCCAGAGCTTTCCCACCTGTAGCGGCTGTTGAACTGGGCGAGCTTGTCAGGAAAAGTATTTTGATCTGTTCTGCTGTCAGTGCGACCAATGCCCACCCAGTGGACCCGCAGCTAGCTATCGTATCCACGTACCGCTGCCGCGGCCTTGTCCCGAAAACCTCATTCCTTGGCGTAGCCGCAATCTCCCAACCAGATCAATAAAGCCAACATGAGCTGTAGCAAAGTTAAGAAGCCCAAATACACACATTCGTCATCCATTTATCCGAAACGCAAAAACTGTCCGCAAGCCCATCCCGCCGTCGGCCGGTGCAATACGGAGCATAACAGCGGGGCCTAGTGAGGAAGGCAAACCCCGCCGGCCCGGGTGGTTGCTCCCTACATCCAACCAGACGGCGCTACTGGCTGCCCGAAGTGCCTCCAGTCCCTGGACGAGAGTTACATGGCCGTCGCAGCTCACGTCACCTCCTCCTCGTGCTACGTGACGTAATACAGACACACCCAGAAACACACACATTGCTCAATGGCTCAATTGAGCCTGTACAGGGACCCGCGGCTCCCTGCAATAACTTCCACTAAGGAGACGCCTGCTGGCAACATGGCTGGAAACCTCCGGCCCGGCCGCCGCCTGCACCGCCGCAGTACCGCGCGCCACCGGAAAGCAAGCCCCAGTTGCTTTCACCCTCACTTCTCCCACAACTCTTCCGCCTTTACGAACCCCCACGCAGTTCTGTCCTGTGACCTCACCCGCGCGACTCTACCCACTCATGCAGCCACACAAGCGCGGGAGGGAGCCCTGCAAAGCCAACTGCTTTCCATCCCCCTACACTTCCTCCAGTTACAAACCACGTCCTCCTTCCCAACCGCATACATGCCAGCTCAGTGCCGTTCTCGGGCCCCTCGGTCGCAGCTTGGCCTCCTGACACGTCAGCGCAAGCGTTACCGCCTGAGTCGCGGTGCGGAATCCACACGGTTCAGGTCCCACCACTGCGGGGCACGCCAATCCTAAACCAACATCCCGAAAGCCTCACGACCAGTTGGCCGATACACTGCTTCCCCCTCCTCCGTACCAGAGGCAGCAGGGTTGGGAGCACAGGCGGCTACGTGGGCGGCGGTGGGTCACGCTCAAACTGCATGCGGGGCGCAATACACATGGCCATGAGCTCCTGGAACAGAAGCTTGCAGGCATAGGGGACGTACACCTGCGAGCAATAAATCCGCAGGAAGGGGGGAAAAGGAGAGAGTCAATACAACTGCGATGAGCGCGAGGGAGGCAGGCAATTATGTGATAAGGAGGGGAGAGCACGCAAGCCCGTAACACGGGAAACCTGGGCATGGGGCAAAAACAAAAGTGAGGTCGTGTGGTGGTGACGAATGTGCTTCCTCTCATCGGACCATGGAGGTGAAGAACCTGGCAGGCTGGCGCACCTGAGATGGGCCATATACAATCAATAGGAACAACGGGAAGGAACAATAGATGCACGGTGAAAGGAGCAATCTCAATCCGCCGTTCCTGCCGTTTTCGTCACTCTCATGAAGTACGCACACAATCCGAACTAATCTTGATTGCCGCACCAGTGTTCCCCTCCCGCCTTCCGCACAGCAAAACATCTTTGTTCCACATTCTCTTGTATCCACCGCCCGCTGCCCAGCGGGGATTACGCCGGTAACTCGCCTGGTAGATGTTCGAGCCGTCCTTGTAGATGGTGGACGTGAACTGCTGCTTTTTGAGATTGGCCACCGCGATGAGCCCCGACCGCTCGCACACGTGCACCCGGTAGGCGTCGCTCTGGTCAAACAGGCGCTCCTTGAGGAAGGCCGCCGCGCCGTGGGAGATAATACAGTCGCGCTCCATCTCCCCGAACCTGCGGATTGACGACGGCAGCGTCAAGCACAGCGTCAGAGGTCCATTGTTAAGATTGCAGTTGCGGCCATGTCAGCAGCAGATGCAAGCGTGCTTACGGCCTGGGCAGCTGAAGCGGTGGCAGCAGGAACGGTGTGGGGGAAAGAGGGCTGTTTACCACCATCTTGTGTCTCGGTTTACGCACTGCAGGAAGAGCGCGGCGCGACGCGGTGGTTTGCCCCCAAAAGACACGGGCTCGTGTCCACACACACAGATTGTCGACACAATCTCTACACACACCTCTGAACTCCTCAACACACGTCACTCAACGTATCCAAGGCCCACATGTATCACCAACACAGTACCTGCACCACGCTCTTCAACCCCCAGCTTTATATTGTGTGAACAAAAGGGTGCGGAAGGACATGAAGCGGCTCACATTCACTTATATACACACACAATCTGCGCCCGCCCAGCACACAACATGGATACCGCCAACCCCAGCCGCACCTGAGTCCACCGTCCCTGGCACGACCCTCCGCCGGCTGCCTGGTAAGCACCTGCACCGGGCCTCGGCCTCGAGAGTGGATCTTGAAGTCCACCATGTGCTTCAGGCGCTGGTAGTACGTGGGGTTGAGGAAAATCTGTGCGCGCAGCTGCCGACCCGTGTGGCCGTTGTACATGACCTCCCAGCCACGGCGTTGGTAGCCCAGGTCGTGAAGCATCTGGGACACGTTGTCCACAGTCACCTGGAGGCGGCACAGGAAGCGGGATTGCGTTACGGTCGGAGTTGGGGCTTGGATCAGGATCGAAGAGGGGATTGGGGTTACTATTGGGATTGTACGATTGGACACGAAGTATGGTGACCAAATTCAGGGCAAAACTAACACCAGAAATGGCACCGGGCCGGGGATATACGATGGCGCTTTTGCCACGGGGTATGAATCGTATTGGATTAAGGGTTTGGGGGACCTGGGTTTGGGGCCGGGCTTACTGGCAAAAGCCATGTGCGTGTTCTCCATACAAGACGAGGCGGGGAGAGCCCTCCAACATAAAGAGCTCGCTACCAGAAGCATATTTTACTCGTGGCCCAGGTCCCCACTACACCACCGCAATCATCGTCTGGTCAACCGTGCGGTAGCTCACTCACACTCAACAGGCTCCATCTCAGTTTAATACCTGAGTTTTATATCTCAGTTGACTACACTTCGAAACCCAACGCCCAAGACACCCAGACATTCCTTCTACAGGTCATTCCAACTACAGGTCGTCCTAGACTATACATCCTTATCGCTGCGCATCCTTTTCCAGAGCCCTAGCCGCAGCCAGGATTCGCAGCGCGCACCTTGGTGAAGGGCGTGGCGTCACCCTCGCTGCCCATCAGCGCAGCCACCTGACGGTCGTGGGGGCGAACCGGAGAACAGGAATTTGAACAGATTGCGACAGCATGCTACTTGTGAAAGGAGGTGTTTGTTGGGAACATAGCATCCCCCAACAAGGATGGCGTGGGCCGGCCAAGTGACATGATGGGTACCACAGCACAAAGGACAGGAAAGGAAAACCAAAAGAAAAGGACGAAACCACGCGCGGTCGTATTCGGTTGTTCCTCTAACCCTTCCTCTTTCCCTTCATTTCCTTTCTCTTCTCCATGACCCTCTTCGCTAGCCATTCCGCAACCCGTGCCACAGCCCCACCGGCGCCGTTGGCGTACTGACTCCTTACCCCACCCCGAACGCCCGCCTGTTCCACACGCTCCTCCCGCCTGTCCCGCCCGCGCCGCCACCACCACACTCACCTTGCTCATGAGCGCCTCCACCAAATGTCCGATGGTCATGCGGGAGGGAATGGCGTGCGGGTTGACGATGATGTCCGGCACAATGCCCTCCGCGGAGAAGGGCATGTCCTCCATGGTGTAGGTAATGCCGCAGGTGCCCTTCTGGCCGTGACGGGAGGCGAACTTGTCGCCAACCTGACAGACGGAAAGTGGCCCGAAAGGAGATGGGCGCCGGGTATAGGTGTTGGTGACGGTGGTATCAGTGCTATACCTATACTCCTTCGTGCCGCTTCGGCCAAAGCGGACACCCTTGTGATGCTCTTCCAACATGCAAGGAGACCTCAACGCAGGCCGCCCATCTGGAGTTAGCTGGAGTCGGCGAACAAATCGGCAGTTGCTTTCCCCACCGCCCGAGATCATTACTCCCAAACCTGTCCTGGCGACCCAAATCCTCACTCACCAGCGCCACTATGCCCCCCATGGACCGGGACCCCGTACACAGTTTCCACTCCTTACGTCCTATCCTTGGACACACACATCCGCACACACATACATCGATGGGTACATACATACGCACAATTTCCTGCCAACAGCGCAGTTTCCGGTCAATACGTACACATGTGCATGCACCCCACAACCCGTACCTGCGGGATGCAGATGGTCCGCACGCGAATCTTGACGAACTTTTGACCCTCGTCGTTGGTCGTCAACATCACCTGCAGCCAGAACAATGGGACGGACCGGGATAAAGAAAATACGCAAATGCCAGAAGGAGGCAGTGCAATACGCAAAAAGCACGTGGAGAGGGTGGTGATCGGGGGAGCATCGACCCCACCGGTCGCAACGGTGACAAAATAATCTTCCTCCAGATTCTAGCGAACTGCCGTGGGTGTCTGAACCATGGTCATCACGACCACCATCACAATCACAATCACCATCACGCCAAACGTGGTGGTGACACAACGTCACTGCAGGGTGTGCGACTCATGTCGCACGGCGTTTTAACCCCTAGGCGGTGCTGGGACGGCGTTGCCGTGTACGCCGCCGAGAGGCAGATAAAAACGTGCGGAAAGAGGGTTATGCTCCCCTCACTTATTCTGCGGCACGCATCAGCCGGACTGCCTGCATAATGAAGGGCCGTCCGGATAGTTAGGTGCCGTGAGACCCACACACAACCACATTAAGAACATGTTTCCGTCCGGGGTGTCGGACGACCGTTGGGGCGGAAGAAACATTTGTTGGGTTCAGGGCTGTTCTGAAGGGCATGGACAGTAGGACACCCACAGAGACCCCACGCACTTGGTCAATGACTCCCGCCTCGTGCCCCCTCAGCGCCAGTGAGGCGTCTTTTTTGGTGAAGCGCTGCACCGCCCCCGTGGGATCATCCGGCAGCGTGACGGTCTTGCCGCAAATGATGTCCTCCCCGGACACGCGGGTGCCTGGGGGCACGGGAGGAGCGAGGGAGGGGTGTCAGAAGGTCGCCAAAAAGGCATGACACGGCGTTTGAGTGACGTGACCCGGCGCAACGCGGCGTGGCGCGAAAGGAACTACTTTTTAAAACGGATCGAGAAAGAAGTTTCAGCTTCAAACGAACTGCGGGAAGTCTACATCTCGCCCTGGTCTAGATTCGCTACTGCATTTTGCGGCTTAAGGTCCTGGATTCGATTCATGGGTAGACCCTCGACATGGCGTGAGATTATGGCTAGCTGCTGAGATGTGGAGTTAGAGGTCACAGTTGATGGACCGAGATTCGCACGCTGGATTGGTATCGATTGCTGAACCCTCTGTCTCTACGAATGTTCGAGTGACATGATGATGAGAATTCTAGATGGCAGAATCAACCGCTTTGGACTTCCAGTTCGTATGGCGTACAGTACAGTGCGGTAATGGTGGACGGTGCTGTACGGAGTTCAATCCGAGATAGGACAATCCAAATGTGTTCCATGGGCCCAGAAGCCTCCCACTCCGTAACAACAAAAACTCTCCCAATCTCCAGATGTCCTGCCCACTTATTGCCGACCCACCAGGTGGGCAGAGCCCGTCCGCGTCCAGCTTGTCGTACGTGCCGTGCTTCATCTTGGCCGTAACCACCGGGTCTGGCGCCTCAATCTCCTCCCTGGAGAGGCTGCCGGCCTTCTTCTCCTCCTCCTTGTACGCGCGGTAAAAGATGGAGCGATGGAAGCCCCGGTCAATAGACGACCCATTCAGCATGAGGGAGTCTTCCTGGTTGTAGCCACTGTAGCACATGATGGCCACGATGGCGTTGATGCCTGAAGCGGGGTTGAGCGTTTTACAGGAGTTTAGATGGGTTTTAGGGCCCTTGAATCCCATGTTCGTCCTTCGCATGCCGTTATCCAACAGAGGGACACAAGCAGCACAGCGTCACAGCAGAAAAACCCTCTCGCTGTCCAACCTCTGCGCGCCTTCCCTGACTCCTCTAGTCTAAACGCCGTCGGGAATACATGCATTCCTACGCGTCCTCCCACAAGTGATCTACCCTGCCATCCCTTACCTGCAGGCAACTCCCGGAACTTGAGGTAGTCCATGGCGCGGGTGCACACCAGCGGCTTCTGGGGGTAGTAAAGCACGAAACCCTGGGAGGGAAAGCGCAGGCGAAAGGGAAGGGAGAAGTGTTCAAACCACACCGAGGGGAGACCAAGGAAAGGTGCGGAGGCGGCCCTGCCAAGGTGAGGGTGCCGAGGGTGGCGCGTGCTAACTTAGCTTCCAGTAGGTTGGTTATCCTTAACACTTGAGACGGCTCTGCAACCACGGCCAGCCCCAACCCATACAAGAGCATAACGTGAATCCTCCTACATCGTCTCGTGTTGAACCCCACTACCTCACTGCCCCACCTGCGTGTCCATGCGCGTCTGGTAGTTCGTGGCGTACATCCCCATGGCCTGCTTGCCCATGGCGCTCTGAAAAGGAGGCGATGGCAGTAGACGGGAAGGGATCGGCACAACGTTTAGGAAATGCCCAGGATGGCCCACATGCAGACGCGACCAAGACAACCGGCAGTCCCAGGGGGGCGTTCAATAAGAGCAATTGGGTAAGTGCGCTTCCGGAGCCACCGGGAAGCGGAAGGAAAGGAGGAAAAACACCAGGAATTGAATGGCTTATGCCAGGCAAGCAAGAGTCGCCCGGTCGGGCCAGGCCTACAGCTTCCCTACGCACGTGGATGCACACAAGCAATCAAACTGGCCCACCTGATAGGTGTTGCGGGGCGACTGGTTATGGTCGGGGAAGGGGATGATGGAGGCGCAGACACCCAGGATCATGGCGGGGTGAATCTCGCAATGCGTGTAGGTGGTGCCGGTGGCGGAGCCCGCCTCGCGGGCGTTACGCAGGTCGGCGATGGTCATGGCTATCATAGTCGTCTCCTCCTCTTCCGCGTCAATATACCTGTGGGACAGAGAGGTGGCATGAGAGCCCAAAATAACAAAATTCCCCTAGCCCCCAATCTCTCCATAGCCCTCCACAACCCTCTATAACCCCCTCGATTGTCGATCTCTGTCCCAAACCTCCATAATGCAGAAATCGTCACCTGGATCACCACCCAATGCCCCAATTGGCCCTGCGAGGAGAGAGCGGAAGAACAAGCTTTGAACAGATACGTTGCACTCACTCTACAAGGCCGTCCTGCACCAGCTGCGGCCAGGCGTACTCCTCCTCGTCAGGCAGCGGTGAGATAAGGCGGCGGATGTGGTTCTTGGTAACCAGCAGCCGGTTGTCCTCCACAATATAGAGCGGCCGGGAGGTGCGGCCGTAGTCGGTGAAGATGCGCAGCTCCTTCAGAGGACCATCGTAGATGATGGACACCTGGGCATCGTGGAGAGGGAAGCATGGCCAAGGAAAAAGAAGGGAGAAGGGAGAGGCTAGGAGAAGTCGCAAAGCGCAGAGAGAGGATAAAAGAGAATCAAAAACAACAGACGGAGGGAAAGGAAGAAGACGAGGGTAAAATGTTACGTTCGAGATGCACGTCACGTTCACGCCGAGTAGGTTTGAAGGCGGTGTCAAGGACAAGTATGAGACACACTGTGCACATTTGTCGCGAAAATGAAAACTCGAAACGGGTTGTACAAAAGGACCTGATCAAGGCACAAACCGTGATTTGCTGAGTCAAGGGAAAACAGAAGTGCTGGCAAGGTTTTAAGGCGAACAGCGGCAGCTTGACTTGACAGCGGGAGCAAAGCTCACCTCCGTACTGAATGCCACCTGGCGACGCATAGCCCTCAGGTTCTTGATGAGCGCTGTGGGGTCACGTTGGATGCCCAGCCACACACCGTTGATGAACACCTGGCAGAAAAAGAGGCGCAGAAATACGGGCTGTAAGAGAATGGCAGGAAAGGGGACTGCCGCGAGAAAGCATGACCGGGGAAAACGCAGAGGACAAAAGGGGCGGCGGGCAAAAAGGAACATGGCAGGGTTGGCAGAGCAGCGCGATGATCGCAGCCTTGGAACACACTCCATCGCCTCTGCCACAACCCTTCTGTCCACGTAAACACAGTTCCGAAATCGTAAGCTTCGGCCTACACGCGCGATGCTCTGGCCACGCCGCGTGCTTCCTTCGTGCCGCTCCGCCCTTCGTTCCTACCTTGGTGGCGGCCGCAATGTCTGCTGGTGTCACCTCGTCCAGAGCCTCCGTGTTGAACTCCTCCAGATGCGCCACCACGGGCAGGGAGGGCGTACCCACTGCAGGAGGATGGTGGGATCATTGGGAGAGAGAGGGAAAGGGTCAACTCCCAAACCCCAAAGCACAACAGGGGTCCCCAGAATTCACACATGCAAAGAATCGCAAATAAATCAAAACTACTTGACGGAAGGGAGGAAAGGAAGCAGGAATCGTATGAAACATGCATAGATGATGTCACATGTACACATGCAGGGAACCAGAACTCCACGAAGGGAACCGTTTGGCATCCTGCACACACTACTATTCCCCGCAATTTCCAACATAGATGTCCTACTGCCCGACGACTCAAAAAGGCAACCCTGGCTCCTCTCGCAGCTTGCCACACATGTACATCTCCCTCAGAAGGTCTACACCCACCGGTGATGTAGCACATGAGCGCCATGTTCTTGACCAGCCCCACCGCCTGGCCCTCGGGCGTCTCCGCGGGACAGAACATGCCCCAGAGGCTGTTGTGCAGCTGCCGAGGCTTGGCCAGCTTGCCCTCGCGACCAATGGGCGAGTTGACGCGGCGGAGATGGCTGAGCGTGGAGGCATAAGTCAGACGGGCGAGCACCTGACTCACACCTTCGCGCAAGCAAGCAACGGGAGAGGTGGGGTATGAAAAGCTCAGGTGTGGTTTAAAAAGGAAAGAAGGCAGACGCGGAAAAACGAAGACGGGTAGGATATCATGTCCGGCGTGGAAACCCCCACAAAATCCAACACACACCTACAGTAGTTTAAGTTCACGGAAAGTTAATAGTCAAAAGCCATGGTAGGCTGTCCAAACGTCACTTAGGCCCAGTTGAACCCTTCGGCGCCAAATTCGGCTCCTCTACTTCTCCCTTTACTCGCATTCATATCCTCTGAAGGTCCCGGTGTTGCCTTAATAGTACCTCCTCCAATCCCACAAAACACCCCACACACTGCCAGCCGTCCCTCTGCGTACCTGCCCTGATTCCCTGCTTGCCCTGCTCGCCCCAGTTGCCAGTGGCCAGCGAGTACTTGAGGCCACGGGTGATGATCTTCTCGTTAATCGCGGACAGCACGTTAATCTCCTTGCCGGCGTCAACCTAATGTCAGGAAAAGGAAAACCAAAACCAGGGTTCGACTTGAAGTCAAGTGTTCCCATGCCTCCCAACCCCTTGGCTAACCGGCTGGCCAGCCGAACCGATAGCCCTTGCCTCCTTTACTCCATTCTCCCCTGCATCCCATCCTCCTATGTTTCATGGCAGAATCCGATCGCCTTAATATTTTCCATCCTCTGCCCGCATCCTAATCCCCTGGCCTGAGCCGGCGACTTTGCCACCCTAATCCTCCCTGCCTGCCTGCACTCACCATCCTCTGCGCATGCATGCGCAGCTCCTTGCAAAGCTTGCGGAAAAGCAACCGAAACAACCCGGCCATAAGGGGCCCACCCAGGTCCAGCCGCTTGTTGGCGTAGTGGTCACGGTCGTCCTCGGGGCGCCGGCCCAGGGCCACAAGCATCAGCCTGAGTCAGAGCAACGCGGTATCAGCCAACGGGAGCCAGGAAGAGCCCAGCAGGCAGGCAGGGGTTACGGCACGGTGTGCGATTGGTAGAGATGCGTGGGATGGAAAGATAGGAATAGAAACAAGGAGCGGCATTCCTGCACCGACTGGAACAATGCCAGTTTCCAAACGCCACGCAATTCCATACACCTATCCACCGCGTCCCCAAAACCGTGATCCACGCCCCCACTTCACTCCGACTTTATCCCGCGCCTAGCGCGCACCTGAAAGGACATAAACCCCATCCTAGGCCCCTCCCCACCTGTGCACCATATAACCCACAAAGTAGCCCTTCCGTGTCTCCATGAACTCCTCAGTGCCCAGGTGCGGCAGCAGCTCCTTGATTAGCAGGTTGCGGGCGTACTGGATGCGATCGGCCTGGGTTAAGGGATCGTTTACAGCCCAGGGGCATAAGGGTACGGGCGCAGGGAGGTGGGAGGGTCAGTAACGTAAAAAAGCGGAGATACCTCGCGCCCTTCTTTCCGTTAAGAAGTACCCAGTCAACATCCGCCGCCTTCCTGGGTTCTCCTCCCCTCCCACACGCACACTATGCATGTCCCGCCTTCCATCCTTTCCATTAGCTAACCCCTCCTCAAGCTATACTCCTGGGCCCGTCTCTTGTCACCTTGCTGGCGCCGGTGACAGTTCCACGTTTGCCCAGGTAGTTGAGCGCCTCCTCCTGAGTCTGCACCTCCTGCGCTTCCTCCACGCTAGCCCTTAGGGCCTCCAGCATGGCCGGATCTGAATCCAGGTCGTACACAATGTGCTCCAAAATGTCCCGATCGGACTGCATTGCAAAAAACATGGTGTGCAAGATGGTCAACAAAATTGTGGAATGAGGACAGGCAGCCGACTGGAAACGGACTATGGCCCGCCAGTTGTGTGTGGGTGTGGGTGTGGTTTGAACGAGCTTCGGCGGGTCGGATATAGATAGGAAGCACCAATTGGGGTACCAGACGCCCCAGACGCCCGATTTCCAGAGAGGAGGTGCAGCCACCTACGCGACGCCCTTGCATCCCCAGGTGCGTTTCGGCAGCTGCTTTCCATCCGGGTTTGTGGCTGTTTCCTCTGCCCGACCGTCCATTGCGCCCTTCACAACCCCGTTAACATCACAAAACGGTCTGATCTCGGGCTCCCTACGGTAATACATACATATGTACATCACAAAGGACACGGCCCCGAAGAGGATGCCCCTTTCCTACAGCGCTTTCCACTAAACCCCACAGCCCAGTTTGCAAGCCCACGCACCACAAAGCCCAGTGCCCGGAACAGGATGAAAATGGGGAACTCTGCTCTGATGTAGGGTATCTGCGCGCGTATGACGCCCGCAGCGCCGGCCTTCTTGCCCTTGGCCAACATCATGATCGACATGGAGGACGCGGAACGGGTGGAGCCCTCAACCACCGACCTGAAGAGGCGAAAGGCAAGCAATCAACTGCCGACATCCCAAGGACCAGCTGCAAAAGGATGGGGTGAGTTGGGGTGTAGGATGATATCCGAAAATGCAAATAGCCTCCCGCGGCAAACTTGGCAAAGGGCTAAGACAGCGTCTAGCAGCATCCAAATCAAAAGAAGTGCTCGCTGATCGCTGTCTCATGTCCATTTATGAAGTTGCGGACGTGTACGGGGTTGATGGTGTTCATATAAGGCCACTTGCACTGGGATGAAAGGAAGGCCTGTAGGAAGGCCAGTCCAGGTCAAGGTTCCAGGACATGAAACGAACCTCTGCCAATGTTGTGTGTTTACAGCCCAAGCCCCACGCTTGAATTTCTGGGGTTCCCGACGCACCTGATCTCCGCGCAAAAGGTATATTTGCTCGGCTGACTTTTCTTAAACACATACACGTGGTTGTTGGCCATGCGCTCCTGCGCGATGAGCACCTTCTCGCTGCCGTTGATGACGAAGTAACCACCCTACGAAGCATCAGCCGGAACCGTGCCGGACGTCGTCAGCATCGGCGGCCACGGTGGCAAGTGGTCGCGGACGTGATGCGATGATGGTGGTCGCAAGCTGCTACATGTGCGAATGACCTAATGGACTGCGACGAAAAGTTAAGGTAACTGATGGAAGCTGCACCCCAACCTGCGCTTGCAAAGCCCTTTTAACCTGCGCCCAACCCGCCCATCTGCCGCCCAATCCAATCATTACGTACAGGCCGCACGTGCACGCCTCCAGGGACGTAATTTGTGTCTTTCCCTCCATAACCCATGTATTACAGACTGCATTGCTCACAAGCTCCTCCTCCACCGCAAGACAGCTACCTCCTACGGGCACTGCGTCGTCACGCGTGTCGTCTCGACATTATCACCCACCGTTCCCCAGTCAAGCCCCTGCAGCGATGGCGATGCCGCCGCTGCTTGTTGCATTTTCACCTCCCTCTCCCGCACCAATCTCTCGCACCAACGCACAACGCACCTGGTCGTAGGGGCACTCGCCCAGGTTGGTGGCCTCCTGCTCCGTAGCCGCCTCGTGAAGATTGCAGCGCTCCGACTTGAGCATGATGGGAACCTACAAAAAAATATACACACACCAAAAAGCCAAAACCACAGCAGTAAAAAGCCTTCACACGAGCATACGGGACCTTCATGGAAGAACAACACGGGCTCCCTTTTAACACGACAGACAAACGTGCGCCGGCCGCTGCTGGCCATGGCACCTCAAGGTAACTGTGAGCACTGGCAGCTGGAGCACAACGTCGCGCCGGGGTGCCATGCATATAGTGGCCAGGGCGTAGCCAGCAAGACCTCAGCGGTAGCAGCTAATTCTTCCATAAACGTTAGAGCTGCCATCAGCAATAAGCCGCGCGTGCCGACTGCCCGGCGATTGAATCGGCCAGCGCTACGAAACCCCTGTTGCCCGTTCCATGCAGGGTTGGTTAAAGCAACGAATGGCCAATCTAGGCTCGAGAGATAAGCATCAGAACCATCCAGGCGTGTGGATAACTATACCTCAGCAAGCGCATGCAGCTAGCCCGTGTCGATTGCAACAGTTTCCCCTTTACCCCCATTGGCCACCAAGTGCCGGGTTGGCACTGGTCCTTCCCCCCCCGGAGGTACTAACACCCAATTCAAGCATCTGCATGACGTGAGATGACAAGGGTGTACCGCTTCCTTGCCGACTTGTCTCGTTTTCAGCACTGTCCCAGATACCGCTGCACTGTATTGTGCGTCAAACCAGGCATTCCAAAGATGGATGCATATACCGAGCTGGCCTACCGTATGTGAGAACGGCGACTCACTCTAGGGATAGGAGGGGTGTTTTCTCTGTCCTACGCATGAGCCCCCGGCAATGTCCCTAGTTGGGTGGGGCCGCGTTTGGCGATTTACCCTAAGCCTTCTCCTCCCAGTCCCTTGCACATTGACCCGTTCGCTATAGCCCAACACCTTGGTGCTGCACGCACCTTGCCCAAGTGCACATGGGACAGAGTCTCCTGCTTCTCCTCCACCGTGTCGTCAGCCTGCCGCGTGTACTCGGTCTTCGTGACATCCACATAGAGCGGGGCGCAGTATCTGCAACGTGTAGACGCGTGGGGGTGTGCCGAGTTGGGGATGGAAAATGGGCCGGGGGATGGAAACAAAGCTACGAGAGTGCCTGGGAAACCTGCAACCTCCGGGCCCCGGTGACAAGGATTTCCTCCTGACGACGCCTTTACAAAATGTTCCGCCTAAACACCTATCTCTGCAAGTTCGCACGCATGCCCCCGTAATTTGTCCGCGTCTGACACGGTGTCTTACGTCAGGTTACGGAGGCGGGCCTCCTTGGGGAACAGGACCACCGACTCGCCGTCCTGCTCTGTGATCTGAGGCCTGCTGAGGTACACTTGACCAAATTTGATGATGTACTCCTTTTCCTCATGAGCTTCAACCCCCGGCAGGTGCTGAGATTCAGGCTTGATAACTATCTCAGGTGTCTCATCGATAATTTCCTGAATTGTTACATTGACGAACTCGTTGAAGGAGTCAAGCTGCTGACGCACAAGTCCTTTGTCATCGAAAAAAGCTGTAATAACGTTCCACGAGTCCTCCTGTACAATCTCGTCGTCGCCCTCGTCCTCCTGGGCCACTTCCATGTGGTCTTCATCAGCTCCATACATCCTGCCTAAGTAGTCTGTAGCTTACGGTCGATGGAAGGGTGCTGCGGGGCTGCGGAGCTATCCAAGCGGGTGCCCGCCGACCCCGCCGCTGCCCTCCTTTTGCTTTAGCTTTATGCTCTTAACGAAAAAGGAGTACCGCACTTTCAGTTCTCCTAAGGTAGACGGATGAGGAAACCTTGCTTTTTTCAATCTCAGACTGACGAAGCTAAGGTTGCAAAAGGATACCTAGTGAGCTGTCCGTCCGTATAAATGTTTAATGTTGAAATGCACGTTTGATCAAATATGTTTGATCATAAACTTGTTGGCACGCGCGACTTACGTGAGACTGTTCGTCCCATGCTAGAGCCGCAGGACCTAATTTCTTTGACTAAACCCCTTCGGCATTTCGCTTGATTATAGAAATGAGAACACATGGAAATTCTCACAAACCGTTCCTAACGACCCAACTAATTCATTCCACCAAATCGGTCAGAAGGAAAGTCCCGGCGGGATGGCGTGGGAACTCTATCCTTCAACAGATATCACCCCATCAGTCCATTGCCGGTTATCGGGGGCCCAGGTCGTTGCCGAGGCCTGCCCTAGGCGTAGGGGACCGTCAGAGCACCCTACAGCACCTCAACCAGTTTGCAGCCCAAGTTCAAGGCCTGGTAAATGCAATCTACAGCGCCGGCACAGCTCACGCCACACGTGGCGGCGCGTCGCGGGCCTCCGTCGACGTGCTGTGGCAGCAGCTGCTGGCCTCCCTAGACTCCTTGCTCGGCGCAGCCGCCGACGTCCGCTCCTGCGCCTCGCTCGTCCAAATGTACAGCAGCTCACGTGAGAGCATTGAGGCAATGCTACAGCTCATGGCAGAGGCCGCTTCCCTCGAGGACGCGCTTCTCAATGACCCCCGCACGTACGGCGCGCTTCTGCCGCCGCCGGACGCCAACGCGGATGACAGCGGTGGCGGCGGCGGCGCCGCCGGCTACAGCGACAAAGATAACGGCTCAGTGGTGGATTCCGACCCGTGGGTCTGGCGGGTGTTTGCCGCTTTGGCGCCGCGCTTTCTACGTGAAGGTTACCACCCGGTCGACCCGCAGACGGCCTACTCTATAGCGCTGAGCTTGGAGGAGAAGGCAACGATGGTGACAGATGCACGCCGCCAGGAGCGCTACGTGCTGTCGGTGCTGAGGCACCAACTGGCATCATCAGCTGGCATCGACCAGGCCGACGGTGGTGGCTCAGTGGCGCCAATACCACCCCCGGGCGGCCCGTGGCCGGTTAACCTCGATGGACCCTTGCTGACGTACGACTGGCCAGTGTACGACCTGACGGCTGAGGAGTTGGTGGAGGATGTAGTACTGGCGAAGGTGGTGGCGGCGCAGCGAGGTTTTCGGCGGCGTGGCGGCCATGCGGACGAGAGCGGCGATGGTGACGGCGGTGATGCGCTACTGCTGACGCTGACGCTGGACGCATGTGGCGCTCTGCTGCAGCGCCACTCTGATCCGGTGCTCCGACAGCAGGTGGCTGGGGAAGGGAGAGGAGATGCGCCGTGGCGTGACGTGACGTGATAGCACTGCGCACAGCACAGCACGGCACAGCCGGTTTCCAGTGCTGGTAGAAAATCGTGAACAGCATACGTGGCGTGTGTGTGTGGAAAACCGCGAACAGCATACCCTATGGCATATATGCATTCGACCGGTCGGTCACCGATCGGTCACCGGGCCCAACTGGTCGTTAGGTAGGGTGGGGCCTCGGTTGGGTTACCGAGGAGTTACCGGCCTTCACCTTAGCGATGGGTTACCCCACCGATAGGCTACCCTACCAACCGGTTACCGGCCGGGACAAAAACACGGTTGACCGTAATGGAATGTATTGGAAAGGGTAACCATGCATAAGAAGTGCCTTGTCTACACCTGGTCATGTGAAACGACCAGACCTGCCTGCTGAGCTGCTGCGTGCTACTGTGCTGGCTGGGAGGCAGTTGCTCCTCTGCACTTGTAAAGCCAAGGGTAATCGACATGACGAGCTAACGACCCAGTAACTGTGAGTGTTCACCAACCGGTAAGGTTACTGGTCGGTAAGGTAACCGACCAATAAAGTTACCGGTCGGTCGGCTACAGGGTCGTTAGCTCGAAATGTCGAGTACCCTACTAAAGCGGTCGGTTGGATTATAGCTAACCAGTCGGTTAACGACCTTCTTATGCCATAGTGATAGTGCCTGTGGAAACCGTGGGCAGCATACAAGGCTCCGTTCCGTTTGGTATCCACCACAGCGGTCTGTCGGTCAGTCAACGCATCTCGCCTTGGAGATTGGCCTGCCGACATTTGAACTCCAACCCGGTCGCCACACGCACGCTCCCACAGGTTTATGAGGAGGGCATCGTGCCGCTGGCAAGTCACACACTGCGCCTCCTGCAGCGCATGCGCGACCTGCGCGCCCAGCAAGCCTCCCTGTACGGCCTGTACGACGACGTTGCCAACGGCGGAGGCGGTGGTGCTGGCAGTGGCCCGGAAGCATCGTCGGCCCGGGAGCATCAGCGACGGCGATTGCTGCTGCCAGCGCTCTGCAATGGCGGCCGCGGCGCCGCTGCGGGCTACAGCCGCCTTGCCCATCTGGACACTTTGGCGCGGGACGGCCAGGCGGCGGCCGCATTCCTAACGTCGCTGGCGGAGGTGCTGGAGCCCCTGGTTTCGGAGCAGGTAGTTGCTGCAAAGTAGAGTAGTTGGGGTCGTTGATTAGGGATTGGCACCTTGGTGGTGCTGTGTTGATGTGATGTGCTTGTGATGCGGTCCCGTGCGGCGGGAGCTTGCTGAGCTGTTGTGAACTGGAAAAGCAGCTAATGTCGTAGAAGCATTTGCCTACCCTTTCCCATATGGTGGTATGGGTGTGATGCGCTTCACATGTCCAAGATCAGCATGGGTTGAGGACGGCCGCCCGCTGCCGGCCGTCGTACATCTGGCATGTAGCCGCCGCCGGCCCCGCCGTAGCGGCAATGGTACTTGTACTCCTACCCCTACCCGTCATCTCTTCCGCACACGCCTAGGATTTACATCTCTGTGTTTTACGCGAGAGGAGGTGAGAGGGGCTCGTCGGGGCGGTGTGAGAGGAAGAACGGGAGGCCTAGATTGAGATTTGGATATCCGCCGCCTTCGCCACTTCCTCCCGCTACGAATTCCTCCTCCTCCGCCGCCGCCGCTGCCTCTTCTCTCTTCCTCCTGCCGCTGCGCGTAGCTGCAGCAGCTTGCACGCATTGCAGGTCCTGGCGCAATCGGTGTGGACAGCAGCAGCTTCGAATACGTGCTGCGTGCCCAGGCCTGGGGCGGCAGTTCGGAAATCCACCCTGTTGACGCCGCCGCCGCCGTCGCCGCCAACGACGAGGGCCTTGTCGCCAAAGCCGCCGCCGCCATGGCACGCGACGCCTGTTTCGGCGCCGACGGCGCCAACACCCCCAGTTTTGCTGACGTGGCTGCGTTGTACCTAACCGACCTTGAACCGCTCATGGAGGGTATCTCTGATTGGCTTGGAGAGTTCATGGGTTTGGAGCTCCGGCGGCCTGGCGGCGGAGGCCGGGGTTGTACGACATGTGTACGGCAGGGACCCATCCACTTCAACGACGGCGCAACCGCTCCGGATCAGGCTGGTGCCGCCGCGGGAGGCAGCAGCGGCGGCTCGCCGCCTCCAGTACCGTACGACATCGAGGTGATGCTAGGCGAACTCGCAACGTACTACAACGGTGCAGGGGACGGAGGCGCCGGTGACCTACAGCCTGATCACCATGCCATGGCGCTTGGCGCGGTGCGAGAGGCAGCCGCGAGGGAGCCGCGTCGCTTTTATGCGTACCGGTTGCTGGTAGAAGGAGAGGCAGATTGTTTGGATGGGCCTCAGGTGGGGCTGAGCCGTGGGCAGCCATGGCAGGAGGCCTCGGCGGCGGCAGCGGCAGAGGAGGCAGTGCGCCCTCCGGCAGCCCAGGTCCGTTGGTTGCTCGTCGACACTTTAGGGGGCTTTGGCACGCGGTATTTGCTGTCTCCGCTGGGGGCTGCTGCGGCGGATGGCAGTGGCGGCGGTGCCGGGGAAAGCGGAGTGGTGGCGGCGGTGGTGGTAGGGCTGCAATCCGGTGTCGGCGTCGGTGGCGCCGGGGCATGCGGCAATTGCGTGGGCGGGTCGATACTGACCCGTGGGTCGGAGTTCGTGGTGTGGGAGCTGCTCCACGAGCTGGGCCACGCGCTGCACTTCCTGCTGGCGGCGGCGCACCACCCGCTGCAGCCGTCTCGACCCGCGGAGCTCTGCCCAGGCTCGGGTGGGACAGCAGCTGCACCTGAAGCGGTGGAGGGGCGGCGGCGGTGGCGGCGGCTGAGTCATGCCCTGCTGCCGTACCAGCTGCCCCTGGAGTTGGTTGAGCTACCGTCGTCCTTTTTGGAGCGAGCTGCTGCTGAGGAGGAGGTAGTGGAGGCCATTATGTCTCGCTGCAGGTATCATTAAACAGGGAACCGGCAACGGGGTAGTGGTGTGGTGTGGTTGGTGGTGACCTGGCGTAGCGTGGGTTAGTAGTGTAATGTTCGTGTCGTGTCGTGTCGTGTCGTGGAGTGGAGTTGCGTAATTGTAAATGAGGTTCCGTAGTGTAGGGGCTGGACGGGTCGGGGCGGGGCGGGGCGGGGCTTAGTGGCGCTAGGTTTCTAAACCCTGCAGGAGTTTGGTCGCGAGATGGACTGGGATACGGTCCATGCTATCTGACCCGTGCGCGCTTGTAAACATGCGCGAAGGCAACATCCAGGCTTCACTGGCCATTCCGCTTCCACCCGCCTCACCTCACCTTGATCGTCAACACAGACACGTCACCACCGGCCAAGCGCCGCCGGGCGAGGTGTGCCGCGCGCTGGCCCGTGCCGTACGGTTGTCGTACTACAGCCCCATCAGTGTCCAGGTGCAGGTAAGATGGTGCGGGAGCAGTGCGGAAGAGAAAGAGCAAGAGAGAGAGAGAGAGAGAGAGAGAGAGAGAGAGAGAGAGAGAGAGGAAAAAGGGGCCTGCTAGATGGTTACGCAAATCTCACACCCTCCCTCTTCCTCGTAAAGCCACGCCCAGTGTCTTAACTAGGCAACCTTCTTTTCTTCCCCTTCCCCTTCCTCCTCCTCCTCCTCTTGGTTTGCGTCGCTGCTTGGATGCATTGCCAGTTAAAATCTTGCACATGTGTAATGCCCTCCTCCCATCTTCCTCATCCGCGTCCTCTTTTCTTCTCCCATCCCCTCTTCCCACACCCTCCCTTCCGCCGCTCTCCTGCTTGGCCCCCACCACCCCCAGCAGGTGCTGTGGTCCCTGCTAGACCAGCTGCTGCTAAGTTCCCCACGCAACTCACCCGACCTGGTCACACGGCTGTGGCCCCAGCTGCTAGCCACCTTTGCGCCCTCACTGCCGGTGCAATATACCGTGCAACAGGTGAGCCGGGAGGGGCTGGGAAACACGAGCTTTGGGCGTGTGTCACGTAAAGAACGAACACACCGGACCGTATAACGAACTACGGGTCCAATGCAGGTGAATTGTCTGGGTTCTCCAGGGGGTCTGAGTTTCCCCTCGTAGTCCTCCTTGGCGTTTCCTTTATCGCATTTCCCTCAGATCATTAAAGCTCGCCCTCGGGACCGCACCCAGAGGAGGCGCAGGCACTCCAGTTTCCTCCCTCCGGCCCTCCTCTTTGGACGTCATACATTTAACGCTTGCTTCTGATGTGTGGACGATGGTTCAGGATGGATATCCCACACGAAATATCCCGCCGGTGCTGCTAACTGCACACAAAGGCTATAGCAGGGTATCCGTCGCGTTGCATTTCCGCGTGTGTGTACGTATACGAGCATGCATGGATATATGCGTGCATGTGCGTGCGTACGCCTCTGCATACCATGCTATGGTGCAGGCTTGTGCGCGTTCATGAGCCATCGTCGCTACCCATCGCCCCTTCGCAGCTGCACGCCGTCCAGCGCATCGCCTCCGCCTCAGGCCAGGGCTACGCCTACGTGACAGCCGCCTACCTGGCTGAGGAGCTGTGGAGCCGTTGCGGCTTTGGGCTCGGTTCCGGAGCGGGCAAGGACTCCAAAGCGAACGGCAGGATTTCGGATAGTGAGAGCGCATCGCCTCAGCGCCGCGCGGCGGCTGGGTCTGGGCACGGAGAAACGTCGCAGCAGCTGCAGCAGAAGCGATGCAGGCGAGTGATACGTGGGCTACTGTTCGAGCGGGACGCCTCGGAGGAGCCGGGGGCACTGCTGGCGCGACTGCTGGCGGAGTTGCGAGTGCCGAGTGGCTTGGGCGACGGCAGTGTTGGTGGTGGCGCGGGGGAGGCGGTCCCGCCGTTGCGGCTCATCAGGGTGTCGGCCGGCGGCGGTAGCGGCGGCGGTAGCGGTGGTGTTGGCACGGGCTGTGTCCCCCGGGTTTGCGCCCTCCGAGTGCACAGGTGGACCACCGGCCCGGATGGTCAGAAGCGTGCTGCCCTTGAGAATCCTTGATTCCCCAGTCCTAGCCCACGTCCTAGTCCACGTCGTAGCTAGTGAGCAAGACTTTTTGGCCTGTGCTTGACCTGTCCAGATTTGTCCTCTCATGTCACAGGTTGAGGTCTTCAAGGTGTGTTGGGTTAGCAGGCATCGCATAGGATCGGGGCATTATCGCAGTGGTGCTTCCAGTATTCTTGTTGTTGCTCTTTATTGTGGCTGTTTTTCCAGGCGAAGTGTATTTACTGTTTACCGAGCGGTCTGTACTGTTTATTTCCATAGACGCACAATGAGCAAAAGCAAGATGCAGGAGTAGAAGCATGTGTAAGCGTATGAGCAGATGTGGTAGGAATAGTACGTGCAGTGGTAGCAACGCCGCTCTCCCTCGAGAGACCGCGGTCCTTCCCCCCAAAGAAGCGGAGGAAGGACAGCTGCTGTTGAGCGCATTGGTGATCCTGAAGGTCCTGCACATGCCCACCTGCCTGCCTGCGCGGGGCATCCAATCCGAACCCGGATTTCAACTCCGTAAAACAAGAACAACCTTCCTAGCCCATTTCAACCCTAAAAACCCTTTTTCAGCATTTCGGAAAAACACCACCCCGTCTGTGCGCCTTATCACCCCCACTTCTTGAACCATTCACCATTTTACTTTACGGCATAACACACGTAGCCAGGCGTCCCGCCGTTCACCCCGCTTCAACCCTTGGCCTGTGCTACTATACCGAGCGGACTAAATACCATACGAAACACACAACACCAAAAAAACAGATGCCGAATGAACCCCCTAAAAACCACCCAACTTGTCCCCGCCCCCGCTATCTTCTTACCCCTAACTACGCTTCACACCCTCCACCTGCCTACGACGACCGAACTCCCTACCGCCTTTCCTAGAACTCCTTTTATAGCTAGTTCCAGGTGCCATATGCTGTCTAACCACCACCTCCTACTGCACCACCGCTACCACCCCAACGAACCCAGCACCGCCAGCCCCCACTACGATCCCCTAGCTCCCCAGCCGGGGTCCCCAGCGGGCGACCAGAGCCAGTGGTTGGCCAGACCCGTGTGGCGACACGGCTCGCAGCGCACACGGCCGCGGCCCTCGCAGCCTTCACAGCGCCGCAGCTCCAGCCCTGCCAGACAGCCACCCAGCTTGCCGCGACCGTGGCAGGTAGGGCAAGGCAGGTAGCCGGCGCCATAGCAGCAGCGGCACTTGCGCGGAGCCTGAGGCGGCGGCAGCAGGGTAATCAGCCGACCCACGCACACACGCGGCGTACGTTGGTGGGAGGGTGACGGGGGAGGTGTTGCATGCAAGAGGCTGCGAGGTGTTAAGTACCGATATCCAGGGATACAGGGAAAAAAGGAGGGCGAGAAGGGGAACGATTGAGAGAATGTGGGTACGTGTGGGTGGAGATGGAGATGGAGGAGGGAGAGGGTCGATGTCCCATTCATGTCGAAAAACACGCCGGCGTGTTGTGTTGCGCGGTGTTCACGAAAAGGGGCATCAAGGGCTGGTGGGGTGAAGAGTCAGGAGAGCTCGGTCTTCAGCTTGTTACATACATTTAGTTCGGCACACACAATTTCTTTCGAGTCCACATGGCTGATCCAAAAGGGGTGCGGATGGCTGCTTGTTGCGACAGGGAAGCAAACAATCCCCCATGCGCGTATGCTGGCCAAAGAATGTAGTCTGCATGTGGGAAAACCTCAGCCGTGCTAGTCAAGGGATGAGGTGGCGGTTAAGTGTCCCACCAGGTATTGCGTCAAGGCGTCAGCTGCGTACGGCAGCGCCGCCGCTCCCAGTACCGCCAAGCCGCCGGCGGCTACCGAGATGGCGTCCTCCGGTGCTGGGTGGCAGGAAGGACCTAGGGCGCCGAGGGCACCTATGAGGCGGAGATGAGGAGGGCGGGCACACAAAAGGGGTCAACAGATGGGTCAGCATCCCGATCGGGAGGGCGAAAAAAAGGGGCCCCGAACCCATAAGGTCCTTGGTGCGTTGCGCTGCACAAATAGAGTATCGTCGACGCCGTCCACATACATATAAGACGCTTACTTCCATGAAGGTCATGACGTAAAGCTGATGGTGAATCCAAGGGGTTTTTGTAAGATGGCGACGGAGCGAGAGACGCACGTTCAGGCAGGGTTGGAGGGCTGCGAGCTCCGTACACGCGAGTCGCTATTGGACTGGTGCCTAGACTGCTGCGTAGCAGCAGGCTCCGTGTGCTGTGTTTGAACATTTGGAGGGCAGCGGAGCTACGGCCTAAACACTATTTGCCCCAACAGTAGCCTCGCTGGGCTTCATGGCCCTCTGATTTATCCATGGAGTATAGCAAGATAGCAGAACGTAAAATTTTCCCTTGATTAGCGGGTACTTCATACTGCTGGATACGCTATAGTCTTTTTCTGATTCGGGCTGTTCGTACGAAAAAATCCCAACCCACAATTTAGGCTCCAGAGATGCGTACAAGTCATACAAGAAGAACTGCATCAAACCTTTTTGATAAATTGTTTGATAAAAGTAGTTACGAACGCCATAATGGTTCAGCCGCTGGTTGCCTTGTCTGTTAACTAGCTGGTGCTGCGGCAAGCACGCTACCAATGGGATGATTGGATTGACCTCTGCCTGCAAGACAGGAAGGAATTCCTGCCAGAGCTGCCTCTGCAGGGCTTGCTCCTATGAAGGTACAAGTTAGGCAGTTGCTTCATCACCATAAGATATTACTTAGGATCAAGGGCAGTTAATCCCTTATTATACCGGTTCTTATGTCCTCAAGGTTGAGGTGCTTGAAGTACAGTGCGTCGTTGATGAAATAGGCAGAGACCTTGAGAGGATAACGTTTGTGTGCTCCGTCACGGCAATCTTGCTGTCGGGGTATGGAGAGCTAAGGGCCCCCGCATATTTCCCTGTTGTCGCAGGGCCCCATCCGCACTCAACACTTCTTGCTAGCGTGTTCAGCACCGTCCGGCATGACACATGGATTCCCATTTCGTATTGGAAGCTTCTAAGCGCATTACTGAGGTGCTTTTCCAGCTTAAGTATCGGCGCCTTTGGTATCGCTGCTCTTCTCCTCGCCAGCTTTTCCCGGTTTTGTGTTGACGGGCCACGCTTAACGCTGCTTTTTACTCGGAGACTATTGAAAACCTCATGTGCACTGACGGCTAGGTTGCGCTCGGTGCGTCGGCAGAACCGGCCTCCTGCGCCTGCTGTCTACAGCGGCGATGTCCCACAGCTGCATGAAGAGCACACCAACGCCGCCGCTATTTCAATACAACTTGGCGTTCATCAACCACGGCCTTTGACGAGCTTGTCACAACTAACCACACCAGTTGTACCTCACAGCCAGCATCTCCCCCAGCCCGGCAGCCCGCCCTCCCAGCGCCGCCACAACGCTAAGCTGGCTCCATCTATGCCTCCACCTCTGACCCAGATCAGCGGTAGCCCTTGCAGCCTCTCCCAAATCCCCCGCAACCCCCCTGGGGGACCCGGCAACAGTAGCAGCGGCAGTAGCAGCAGCAGCTGTGTCTCGGTGTGCTTCACCGCTGCTCCACTGCACGTGCTGCTGCGGCGCGCATGCTGTGCAGCCGTAGATGTGCAGGTGCGACATCAGCAGCGGCACCTGCACCGGCGCAGCGCTGCTCCCGGATACGTTCCGGTAGCGCGCCTCAGCTGCGTCCAGGTCAAGATCCATGGCAGGGAGCCCGAGGACCTGCCGACCCACTTCACGGAATGGCTGCATCAAGTCGCTTGCACACACGGCTGCGTCATTTCCGCAGTCTACGTTCGAAGGGTACGCGCGGGGTGGGCCGGCAGAAGATGGGAACACGTGATCTGGGTTTTTCCAGAGGAACCGGAAGCCTCCCCCAAGAACTCCCTAGATCCTCCCTAGCCTCCCCGAGGAACCCCTAGCCCAGTGTCCGTGAAGGGTTTTAAAAACGGTTTTAGATTTTGCCCGTCTGTGTGAAATCCTTCTTGCCCGTCCTGTGCTTTTTCTGCGGGGTCACTCCTCACACAGGGCTGCATTGAGCTCACACTGGACATTGAGAATCCGGGCTGCGATGGTCAGGCTGGTGGTGGTGGTGGTGGTGGTGGTGGTGGTGGCGGAGCGGGTGATGGGTGTAGTGTCCACAGGGAAGCGCCGGCCGATGTGGGGCTCATGGAAAGAGCTTCCCTTGCCGTCAGCCCACCTGATGCCGCCTCTGCCCCCACTGCCGGTCCCTGCGCGCCGGAGTCGGGCGCCGGGGTGGAGCCCTCAGCAGCAGCAGCAGCGGATGGCCGGGACGCCTCAGCCACAGCTGCCACCGCGGCGGTGGATGGAATTCAGCCACCGCTGCCGCAGAAGCAGGGGCACTTTGGCAGTCCCGGTGGTTCGGTTGGTGATGGGCTTGAATGCCGCGTGAGGCTTGGGACTACGGACAGTGCGCTGGCGTTGGCGCAGCGTGAGCGCGCCGCCGTCGGCGGCGGCTTGGCAGCCAATGATAGCGGTAGTTCATTAATGACGGTGGAGACGCCGCCACCTAGGGAGGAGCTGCCGCTGCCGACGGGGACTGCAGCAACCGTGACGACGACGCCACCCTCACGGCGCTCTCAAGGGGGGGCAGTGGCCGGCGCTGGTCCTGATGCGACGTCGCCGATGTTGCCTGGGTACGCGCCTGCCGTACGGGCCGCGATGGTGGGTCAGTCGTCGTTCTCGTCATCGCCTAATTGCCCGGCCATTTCCCGGGTGCATCCGCGGGTGGTGACGATGCCGCGTGGAGATAGGCGGTTCCCTGCAGCGCCGCCGTACGTTGTGTCGGTTGCTCCGGTAGCGGCAGCGGCAGATCTTGACGGCGGCGGCCGCGATGCCAGCGCCAGCGCCGGGCCTTTTCAAGCGGCGCCGCATCAGGGCAACGCCGCTGCGCCGCCGCTGCCGGCTGACAACCAGCGTGGCGAGACCGCACAGTTCATCACGCTTCACTTAGAGATCTCCGCACCTCCGCATGTGTGCCTGCGAGAACTAACGTCACCGGTGACCATAGCCCCCGCCAACGCAGCGGAAGGCACATATGGGGCCGCTAGTACATCGGCTACCGCCCCCGACGCCGCCGCTGCTACGGCTGCCACTCCCACAGCGCCGGCAGCGGCGCCGGCCTCCGTTGAGTTACTGCTCCGCTGCAGCGGTCGCTACATTCCGTTAGGGGTTCAGCCCGCGTTGCCGCTGACGGAGGAGCGGACCCGCAAGGCTTCGGGCTTAGATGTGTCAGTAGATGTCACGTGTTCGGCTGACGAGGGCGGCGGCGCCGCCGCCGTAACGCACGCGTACCGCATCACGCTCCTAGAGGATCCGCCGGCGACTGGCGGCGTGATGTTCGTAGACCTCAGATGGCAGGGCCGGCCAGCGCAGGTGGTTCCGGTAGTTCTGTTGGACGAGATGGACGAGCAGCTGCTGACGGAGCTGTCCACTGTGGCGGCCACATGGACGGGGCCGCCGCAGGAGCTGGACGGACTGTTATACGATTTCGGCGCGTGGTTGCGGTATATGGCACCCCTGCGCCGGGCTAGCAACGAGGACAGCGGTGCCGCCGCCGCCGTCGGGAGCGCGCTTACAGTAGCGGCGACAACAGCATCCTCCGGCGGCGACCGCTGCAACGGCTTGGTGCGCCCCAAGCCGCCATACCTGCCGGTTCTGGGCGCGTCGCTATTGCAGTTTGCCCACGCACAGGGTCTTATGGGGATGGCCGCGCGGCTGCAGATGGACATGCGAGGTTGCGGCTATACCGCACCATTCAGGTGGGATTGTGTAATATTGCGCGCGCACGCGTCTCTCATCGTGTCGCGCATATCCAGACCTGACTGCCATCAGCGCCTAGCCAGGGAGTCAAGGGCCTGCTGGCACGGGGCTGGCCAGGGCTGGCAGCGCTCTGTCGCCATTCATTCCCCGCATCGCGTTCCCCTGTTGCTATTTGGGGACATGAGACGTAACTCTTTCCCGTAGCACTGCGGAGCCCTGCAGCTGACAAGTTGACAACCCGTTTGAAGCTGCTGCATAGGAGTGCAAGGGTAATGTGGCCTCCTGCGCCTGCGACTCTTCTCCTTCCAGCTTGCAATCTCACTACGTTCCTCCTGCAGCGGACTAGGATTCTGTAATGATAAAACGCATCTATTAGACAGGGCTGCGGCACACGTGTTTTTTCTGAGTAATAGCCTACAGCTCCATCCGTCTGTAAATTTGAGAAGTGTCTATAGATGATCTATTTTCAGGCCTATCTATTATACCATGGCACGAGCTACAGTAGACCATTCTATACCATGAATCTACAGACGATCTATTTCTCGGTCCTGTCCATTACACGACGACCCTGTACACGACGACCCTGGATGATGAAACCGACGTAGCTCCCACGCACAAGGTTGGAACTGCCCGTGCCATTGTGATAACGTCGGGACACCGATGCGATCGCCTGATGCAAACTAGGTTACATGGAATATCTACGGTTGACCGCATGATGCCTTGGCGCGCCCACCCCTGTTCCACGCAGACCCCTATTACACGGCCGCGTGCCGCCCGGTGGCCCAGGTGCGATTCAGCCACAGCCGCCATCGTCTCTGCCGCCGCCGCCGCCGCCGCCTCTAGTCGGCCTGTCGTTGCGTGCGCTCCCACCACTCGTCGCCGTCGAGGCCGCTCCAAGGCGAACTGGTGTTGCGCATTCCGCCGCGGCGCCCGTGGCTACAGCTGTTGCAGATGCTCCCATTGCCGCCGGTGGCAATGGCCCAGGCCGTAGTCGGACTACGGCTCCGGAGCTCGCTGAGCAGGAGTCTCTGTCGGTGCGTCAGGCTGGGCGGCTTTGCAACATATCGAGCAGCACAGCACGAAATACTACAGGTGTTGACGGGCTGAAGGACGTGGGAGCGGAGGAGCCGCGGGTGGGGTCTACGGCGTCGGAGTCAGCGCGGGTGCTTGCCGACGTGAGCAGGGGCACAGCGTCAGCATCGGCGGCAGCGGCAGCGGGCGTACGGCACATGCAGTCGGTGTTGAAGATGCTTTTCTTGTCACTGGGCTTCAGGCGCGGGCAGAGGGGTAGTCCGACGGCGGCGGCCGAGGAGGAAGAGGAAGCCTACCAGGCTTTTGTGGAGTCGTACGGCGCCGTCACCACATGCCTTTTGTAAGCACTGGCAGTGCTGTTTGCGGTGTCGTCTATGTCCCTCATATGGAACTGTTGCGTGCCCCTAGGGGCCCTGTGGTCTCCCACGTGGATTTGGTGGTTTGACCCGGGGTCCGTTGGTTTGGGTTCGGGTCTTTTGCGTTGCCGGGGATGCGTGAGATCTTTGCTGTTTGCGGGCAGCAGTTCGGAGGGGGTGATTCTCTCTCTTATCACCATCGTTTCTCTTCCTGATTTCCCGCTGTGTGGATGCGGCACTCTACCTACACCATCACCACTACTCACCGAAAATCCGGAACCCCGAACAGGCACCTCCTGGATCTGCTGAGCAGTCTTGAGCTGCTGGCCCACCTCCTGGCCCTCCAAGCGATGAGTAATGAACGTGCGGGTGCCGGTCACGGGGCTGCCATCGCGGACGATGCTGGGCCCTATGGAGCTGTGCCGCTGCTGATCTTCCTGGTCCTGACGTCGCTGCCCGCTGCGCTGACTGGCGCGGCCTGGCTGCTGCTCCCGCCGCTCACCTGGCGCCGCATCGCGCCGTCCGCGCGGCTTGTGCGGCACCTTAGTCTGATGGCCGGCCGGCTGCTGTGGCTGTCGGGGGCCCTGACGTCTCTTCCGTCGTCCTCCTCTTCCGTCGCTGCTGCCTCGTCACTAGTGTATCACCGCTTCTACGACCAGGTCTGTCTGTCGGTCGGTCGGTTGAAGTGATGCCCGCACGCTTTGGCGTGAACACCCTTCTGTTGGTTGGTTGTCGCAAATAAGATAATAGACAACTGCGTATCTGTCTTGGTGTGAGCCTGCATGCTTTTCTAGGTGTGTGTGTGTACTCGCCTTCCTGCTGCCTAATCTAACGTAACGCATGTATGCTATTGGGCGCGAGCATCCTTGGCGCCTTACCATGCGCTCGTGAAAGCCCCCAACTCTTCTACACGAGGGTGTCTACAAGCATAAGCTTGACTGCCAAATTGTCCTCTGATTTCTTCTGTTTCGGACCCTTTCAGACCTTCGTCTCTATGTCCACTTGGTGTTCTTCCAGTAAGCGCTTTGAACCTTTCTCTCTCGCCCTTCGCCTCTCAAATGAGTGTTGTGTGTGCGGTCGCAGGGCTATCGCCTGGGTCCTGGCGCGCTGGTGATGGAGGGCGTCCTGGTGCCCGCGGCCTTCCTGTTGTCGCCTTGGGACGCGCTGCTACTCGCACTAATCAAGCTGCCCTTGTACACCGTGTTCAGCCACGCTGCGGCCACCGCCACCGCTGCGGCCGCCGTCACAACGACCGTAGTGCCAGCTGCTGCTGTGGAGGCTTGTTGCGCAACACAGAGCATGAACTGCACGGCCGCTTCGCTTTGCCGATGGGGCGCCGGTTTTGGCGTTGGCAGTACTGGCGTTCTGTTCGCAGAGTCGGTATTTCGAGCACTGGCAGTGACTGCGACGGCATTGGTTACGACGCTCGCGTGCCATGTGAACCGGCGGCTTCGGTTTCAGCGGCTGAGGGAGGACGTCGTCACCAGAAAGGGCTCGGCACCTTGCGCTGGAGCCGCCTGTGCGGTAGGTCAAGGCCAAGGCCAGGCCAAGGTCACTGCCGCAGATCGCGCAGCGGGGGATAAAACCTGAGGCATGCGCGTTCCGGTGCGTATTTTCAGCGCCCGGCGCCAGCACTGCAGTGTGCCGTACTTCCGTACGGATACAGAATCTCGCGTACCGTATGCCGTAGGGTTGCCGGCTAGGTCTGCTGGCTCTGTCGGCCACTGGGATGGCGCTTGCTGGTGTTGACTGGCCTCACTTTGGGGCGGGCGGGTACCAGCCGATCACAGCCTCTGGAACCAGTGGATTCTTGGTCGTCTGTTTGTGGCTCTTGTGCATGTATTTTGTAGGAAAAAGGAAAATTGCTAATGCGCGCCTATGGTCGTGCTGGTATGTGCCAATATCGTCTCGTAGCAACAGCATCACTATCAATGTCTAATACACGGTCGCAGTTTCCAGAGACCAGTACTTAATATGTTCACGCCCAGCTGCTCCGAGGTACACGCGTACGCGCGCGCCACATGCGCGTGGTGTGAGGTAGCTGGGTGGGGCGCCGAGCGTCGCGGCTCTGCTTTCCTTCGAGGACGCGGCGCCGCGCTGTCGCTGGTCTTTAGCGGTTTGGATTGGAGAAAGTGGAAACTTTCGTCGGTCTGCTGCTAGGGGTTGCGGGAGCGCACCTCACCATGCAACAGACGCCCACCACCACGCAACCCAGTGCGGCCAAAGGCAATGCGCCAGCTCGTCCGGAAATTCTGCCGTCTCTCATGTATGTGGCATGAATGGTGTTTTCCTCTTAAGACTTAAATACAACCATTCCTCATCAATGAAGTACACACAGCACATCAAGGTTTTTGTAAGTGGCTTTGATGGATAGGTACACATGAAAAAGCGTTCCCTGGGTAGCGGTCGATAATAAAAGCGATTCGGCTTAGAAAGTGAAAGTGCGATTTGCACGTGGATGTCATGCCTCATATATCAACGAATGCGGATGGCAGGATGCTCCATGGCGTTGCAACTATGGCTTGTCGGGGTTGTTCTGGTGAGTTCCCGCGTGGTCGGAGGGGAGGGAGTCGGAGGGTGGTGAAGCGGCTGGTCGCCAGTATCTGATGGTGCAGTGCACTTCGGAGGGAGGTGATCTTTCGAACTGCCTCTGGAGAGGAAGTCCCTTCTGAGAGGAAGAGCCCCTCCGTATGGCATTGCCCTAAGAAATGGTGTGACTGAAGCTGCCATTTGGATTTGAGAAGTTCTAGCGGCCTTAGCGGTGGCGGGTATAATGGAACGGTCCTTTGAACCCGAGCTGTTGTGCATGCCAGGGCCGTTATTTCGGGGCTTGGGTTATAATGGAAGGTGCCGTCCTGGCTGTGACTCAGCCCTCTTCCCAGAGTGCCTCCTTCCGACATGCTAGCACGTACGCGAATAGGCTGTGGTGAGTGTCTGTCTGTCTGTCTGTCTGCGATTATTTTTCGCCCACCTCCGAAGTGGAGTAATCTATGCTCAAGAAGACACGTACGCTTTATGGTAGAGTTCTTGCGGTCAGATGATGTGAGATGCCCAACAGGTACGGGAATGGCTGAAGATAGCTTCAGGGGGAGATGCTCACATCGAATCGAAAAGCTTTTATGAATGTATGTAGAATGTGGCTGGGTTTGGCGAAGTGAGGGCTATTGCAAAGCAGCGGCAGTCTATCTTCTTGCTGAGGACAAGTAACGGCTGTCATACGCACTTCATCATGCCTGGTTCTAGCTATTACTGATGACGATGCGATGCAGTCAATGTTTATGTGATTTTGCATGAAAAAATCAAGAGAAAGTTCCATGTCATGTATGTGGGTTGTATGAAACGTTGATACGATGGCAAAAGTAGAGACTGATAAATAACCTTCCGGGCGTTCTCGGCCCCGTTCGGTCGGCGGAAGAAAGCGGCGCAGCGGGCGCGCGGGCATGGTTGATGTCGTCGAGCGTCAAATGCAAAATGTTTTCTTGCAGCGTTGGCTGGATAAGAAATGGGTTGCTTCCGCGGGTGCTGTTTTCGGTAGTGCGGATGGGAAATAAGGTCCGTCGACCTTTCATTATGGCGTCGTTTAAGTGCGATCATTTATCTTAAATACGCAAAAGCGATATGAGTAAAATAAGGTGATGATCTCGGACTAGTTACCAGCTTAGTATGTCTGTAAATAGAAATGGCTCATTGTTCGATGTTACAATGTCTATCCTGCATTGTCTTTCGAAATTGATTATTTTGCCTCCCGCCTCAGACCAAGGCCAGCTCACAAAACATTGATTCACTTCAATTAAATCATTTTGTCCAAACACGACCAATCACTTCCAACCCAACAACCCATCCCAACGAAGTCAACGTCCTCTCATCGCATGTTCAACAAATGCTTGTTCGTGACAAAGTCTCCACTACGATAACCTCCACTGCTCACGGTTTGTCTGCGTTAATGCATCAGTTCCCCCTGCAGTCACGTCAGATCGTAATCACGATCTCCCTCAGTACCTGCCAGAGTCGATCTTACACAGTCATTCGACAGTCGCCCAGCCAAGGAGTAAGGCGGTGCTTAACCCGCCAAAAAACTAAGGAAAATGAATCGTCAGATGCCTCTTGAGTGGTGAAGTACGTGATAGGAAAATTGAAATATAAAAAGAGCCGATGCAACATCGGCGCTCTTCCAAGAACGCTATCCATACGCGAATCGCCCCGACCGCGGTGCCGGCACACATCCTACCGTAAGAAGCCTGCGGTTTGCCGGACGGAAAGATTCGATACTGCGACATGTCCATGTGACACAAAAAGAAGAATCCTGCCAAGTGTGCTTCAATGTCTCCAGCGCAGCGCGGCAGTTGTCACCCTGCACATGCTATAAAGGCAGCCTTATGTACTGAGGGACAAAAAAGCTGCATCGTTAAGTGCAACGTGACGCCATCTTATGAGATGGACACACGGCGATAAGGAATGGACCGCGGCGCGTTGAATGCCACGGGCTGGGGGTTAGGCGTCCAGCGCTGCTGATACGCTGCAATAGCCGCAGCGGCTGCGGCTGCCGCCGCAGCCGCAGCTGAACTTATGGCCCCACCACCATATGCTCCGTTGCGCGGGAAGAGCGGTGGCAGCGGCGTCGGCCCTGCAGCATGGGAATACGCACGGCAGGCTACTTATCCTGGTGGGGAAATAAAGATGCGCAGTCCTTTACCGTTCTTCAAAAAACTTATGGGTGGAGACGAGCTGGAAGCGTGCCAGGCAAATTAATGTAGGCCTCAACTCGCTCTCGAAACCGACAAAAACTGGCGTTTGCGTATTAAGGTGAATGGTGAACGTTAGCTGAACCACAAGAGCCATGGTGAAAGCCATCCGATGCAGACACTGCCTTTCCGTCAGCACTTACCTCTACGGTTGTCCAATATCGAGCGCACTTCTGCAGGTGACGGCGCCCGGCTGTTGTCCCGAGAGGAGGGCCTGGAGCCTGCATTGGAAATAAAGTGCGGCCGCGAATGGGTTCGCCTATCATTCCAACATCCTTTGCCCTGGCTTTGTAGCCCTCAAGACGACTACAAGGACATGGCGAGTAACAGAGGTTACCAAGTGTCTGCAATGGACGGCCCGCCACGCTTTCTGACCTTGTTGCGACGGCGCCTTCGGATGCGGCTTCCCTAAAGCCGCAGCCGCTACATGTGATGACACCGGTGCCGGCTTCGTGTTTGGCGCTGCCGCGGCGCTGCACCATGACGCAGCCCGCTGGGCGCCAGGGGGCGCTGCCGGGGCCGCGACCGGAGCCACTGGCGCTGGCATCGGGGGCCCCGCGGCCTGCGACGGCGGGGGCTGTGGAATGTCCGTATCGTATGATGGCGGCGGCAGGTGCTTCGGGAGCTGCTTAAGGTCACGCGGGACAACAATGGTGTCCAAAAGGGCGCCCTTGGACGAACCTGAAGAGAAGGGACAGGGAAAGGGGGGTGGCTTCGTCTGTCAGCTTGCTTTAAGCAGCCATGGCGGACACTTATGGGTTGTGCCGCATCCCATAGAAGCGCATCCCAGGTGCTATGCCGCCATCCCCCAGCAATCCTCTATGCATGCTATGTTAGCATTTGCCTGAACACCGGTTCACACTCTCAAGGGTTAACCTGTAGAAGCGACAGAGATACAACTACCTCATGATGACGTGGGGACCGAACCGCTGAAGGGACGGGCTGCACGAGGGGGCGCTTATGCACGAGTTACCACTCAAAAACCTCCTTCCCAAATCTTCTGTCCTCTACGGTCACAGCCTCATCTGCTCGTATCAACAAGCCTCATCGGCGGAATCGACGAGCGTCGCATGTGCCATCTAGCTGCCTATCAGGCAACACACCGTCAGAAGTCCAGCGGCGTGCCGGTGGCCGGTTAGAAGCGGGTGGTTCCGGCAGGATGTGCAGCCACTTGCTGGCAGCGGAGCCCGCCAGGATGGTCGCGGGAGAAGGCCTGAATCCACGGGTGAACGGGCGAGGAGAAGGTATGAGACGAAATGCAATGACATGGGAGCAGGTAATGTAGTGCTTACGGATGACCGGCGGGCATCTCAGCGCTAGCTGCTTCCAACTACGCGACCGCAGTACTGGCTCTGCGATATGTGTGCATGCATGTGTGTGTCTCTCCGGGAAAACGCACAATGCAGGACCCCAGCCAGAACTTCCCGCCGCGTGCGGTACCTGGCCCATGGACTTGCAAATCACTCGCATCGACGGTAGCGAAGCTCTAGTTCATCTTCCCAAGCATGCGCCTGCTTACCGTCTACTTGGCTCAGTGCTCAGCAGGCTGTGACAAAGCGTGACGAGGTCCTGGCTGTAAGAGCCGCTCGGGACGGGAGTGAAGCGCCCACCAACGATGCGGTTCCGCAGGTCCACGATGGAGCGACCCTCCATGGGGGTCCTGCAGGAGACGGAAGCGGTGGGCGCTCGGATCGGCAATGAGCAGTTGCGGATCGGGGGGTCGTTGTGCATTAGGAATCATCGAGGTACAAGCAGTGTAGGGGCAGATGAAGGTCGTTGATGCTCTCCTGCCAGCCATTTCCCCCTCCTTGCCAGCTCCAGGGGGGATCAGAGGGACGCTGCACCCCCAGCTGATCTGCCAGCGTCAGGACCTGGCACTACGCCAGTGTCCCGCCACGCAGTTCATCGTTCGGCGCTATGTTTTGAGCGTCCTAATAAGTTGATAAGTCTCGCAGCCCAACATCGCAGAACGAACCCACCCACCTGAACGTCATCATTTCGTACAGCACTGCACCGAGTGACCACATGTCACTGCTGTACGAGTACGGACGCCCACTCCACACCTGTGCGCGCCGCAATTAGGGTACGGAGATTGGCCTCAAGAATCCTATTTAAGCTACAGGAGCAGCGAATATCAGATCGCCACACAGATCTTGTGCAACGCCAGTGCAAGGACTATTCATCTGTTTCGGCTCCATCACAAGCTTCGACTGACGGCAGCGCTTTTTGAGGCCCTGACCAATACCCTCCGAGCCCACTCTTCCCTTACCACAAGATATCACATTACAAGTATCGATTACCGTCCCTGAGTTCAAACAGGTCTTCATAAGGATGCTGTAAAACGCAAATTCCGAAACGATGGTTGGAATTGTAACTGTCAAGTGGCGTAACCTGGACGCGTTACGGGCCTTCACATTATTACGCAGTCAAACGCAGCATCACACATCCACCCCCCAACCTATCTGGTGCCATGTAGCAAGGCGTGCCAATCTGCGTGCGAGCAAAGTTTATGTTGGTAAGGGCCTTGGCGATCCCCAGGTCCCCAATCTTGAGCAGGTCGTTGGCGCATAGGAAAATATTGGCCGGCTTAATATCTCGATGAATGATGTTCTGGCTGTGGAGCGCCTGGAGTCCCCTGTGAGTACCAAAGAGGAACAGAGGGCCGAGACGGAAAATTTGAGCGAAGAGGCAAAATGTTGATCGCAACTGTTGCCACATTGAGGTGAAGATCATACATAGGAGAGGAAATGTACGGCAGGAAACGCATGGCAAGAAAAGCGCCACGGTTTGGCAGGTGGCTTGGCCGCGCTTGGCACGGCAGTGCTAGGCACCTTGGGTGTACAACAGCTGCCATGTACATGGGATAGTATGGCAGGCAAGTTTAAGAGGACGCGAAGAAGAAAGCATTAAAGCCGGCTACAGTAGCCATAACGGAGACAGGGTGGGCGACGTTCAGAGGGTTTCGTCACCGTTGCGCCTTTGTGCGCGCGGCTTGTACGACCACAGAAGAGACCATGGGGCGTCAAGGGGCAGTGCTCAGCGGAGCACTTACCTGGATGCGTGAATGAGAAGTTGCAAGACGGTCGGCAACCCACCTGCATAGCTGCAAGAGGATGCGCCATATTGCTTCCTCTGGGAATGGAGTTTTACGTTTGGAGCCCTTGCTGATGTAGTAGCGCAAGTCGCCGAACGGGGCGTACTCCATGACCGTGCAGAGTTTGTTCCCAAGCAGGAAAGCCTCGTGGTAACGAATCTGTATTTCGCGCAAGAGCGTGGCAGGGGAGACACACTCGCTTAGGAAGCCAGGTTCACAGGCTTAACTGCAAATGAATGCAGCCAAATCCTGAGCATATGTGGATGGCCCTAAAAGAGACAAGTCCCAGGATGTGGAATCGTCCACCAACTTGGTGTATTCGCGTCACGAAGGCGTAAGATAGTGTTATCCCCAATCAGATATTACGCCGCATCCAAGCTAGCCGCGATTCGTGTCAAATCCTTTCGTCACAACTCACCACGTTGTGATGCGAAATGGAGACTAGGAGTCGAACCTCGTTGACAGCATCAGCACGCTCAGCCTGAGACATAGAGCCTAAGTCAGCCTCCTTAAGCGCATAAAGCTGCTTATCGCTCTCGCGCTCCACTTTGTAGACCCTTCCATAGCTCCCCTTGCCCAGGAGCTTGTGCACCTACAATGTGTCTCATTCGAGTGAACACCGTGTTGGCGGGCAGGCGCTGGCAAGCGAAGGACAAGAATGTAAGCATCTCATCACACCTTGAAATTAGGAAATTTAGGAAGGCCACAGTAAGCGTTGGCTGCCGCCATCCTGGTTTCGCCTCAGAGAGTTTATGGAATTCCAAATGTTGGCGGTTTATTGAGCTTTGGAAAAGGTCATACAAATACTTTCAGCAGGGCATATTGGCGGATACTTTTGCAACTGGTAGTCACGTCAAGACAGGACAGTTAACCAATCGAGAAAATTTGCTACGATAGAAAAATGTATCGTACAACTATTTGGGTTGAGGCGTAAGAGAACGTGCCATGCCAACAGATCACAATATCTCATCACAGGTTCGAAAGGACGCAAGGTAAGCCATATTCGAAAATTAGATCCAAAAGCTCAGTTACCTCTAACGTACCTCTAACGGAAAGAAGGAAGCTGAGAATCCCCCTGAAGCTATCCAAGACGTGACAGTTTTACAAAAAAAGTATTTTTGTAAATAGTCTTTTCTAATAAATAATACTTTACATTGCCCTTGATGCTACGTATGACCCGTCGCTGCTGCGAAGTCGAACATTGGTTTCCCTCAGTGCGTCACAGACTCGACAACCCTGTTTCCGCATCATATCCAATTAATTTTCATACATTATGTTGCCACGGCGTCTTACATGAAGGCTCCCGCGTTTCCTTGGGCGCCCTGTTCTTTTCCCAGGCAATTCTCCTGGCTGTGAGGAAGCCTAGAATTCCACAATAAATAAAAACACCTTTTATGCTCGCAAATGCTTGCTTGTCTGTGGAATAGCATCGACCCTAAGTAGTGAACACGATCGCTGCCCGTACGGGGCCCCGCATACTCTCCCCGGTGTGCTCGGATTATGCAGAAGAAGTTGTTACTTCACATGCATTTGCAATATGCAAACAAAGAGAATTTGTCGATATAGGCCTCTTACAGGTCCTCGTCGGAGTCATTTGGTATGACTGCGCCAACAAGGAGAGATGCAATCCAATCTGTAGCGACCCAAGCATGAACCCTGCAACTCCGCCATGCGCCCTGGTGTCTCGCCGCCTCCGCCCCTAATCGAACAATGTTCGATGCGGCAGGCGAACTGATAAGCAGCCCAGTCCAAGTAAAGCCACCTCCGCACATCGATTGTCAACAAATCGTCATCAAGAATGGGATATAGCATCTTAGACCGACAATCAGCAGCAAGAGCTACCAATCACATACAAGCAAGCGCGAAGAGCACCCAGGGCTCAATGCTACCTAGCGTGAATGCTAGCGCGTGGCAATTAATTCCTCTGCCGTCATCACGCGACGCCTAAACCCAAATAAACTAGCCTAACGTCAAGGTGATGATATTACCACACTGTCCCAACGCAGTCCAATAACACCAAATAGTGACGTACGTGCCACAAACGCGAACATTCCGGAGTTAGGCGTACAGTAAAATGAATTTTATAATGCAAACGACGCATATAATGGCAGCAATACATGATGGACATGCACGTTGTACGCATGTATCGCACAATATCGCCAAGGCTGACTTCGAGCACACTGAGCGCGAGATCAAGGAAGTATCTCCCTGCGCTATATACTTTATCAAGTTCATACGCGGGTAAGAAAAAACAGGTCCTAAGGCAAGGAAAACACTGTCAAAACCACTTGTCCACTTGTATGGCTATGTATGTTCGGCTGCGAAACTCCTCAAAAGCCGCCTGGCATTAAGCTTTATCACGCATATCGGGCCCCTCAGCGTCCCAGCGTGATCCTCTTCACGAAGATTTGTGCTCTCCGTTCCCCGAGAGATCCGCCTCCTCCGCTTTTTCATCGGCGCTCTTCTCCGCTTTTTCATCGGCGCTCTTCTCCGCTTTTTCATCGGCGCTCTTCTCCGCTTTTTCATCGGCACTCTTCTCCGCTTTTTCATCGGCGCTCTTCTCCGCTTCTTCGTCAGCATTCTTCTCCGCTGTTTCATCGGCACTCTTCGTCTCGGCATCCTTCACCTCTGCGTTCTCCTTATTGGCCTTATCAACCTGCCCAGAGGTTTTATTTTTCGTGATGAACAGTAATTGTAAAGCAGAAAGGATGTTAATTTGACTTATTATTATTATTATTATTATTATTATTATTATCATTATTATTATTATTATTATTATTATTATTATTATTGTGACTTCCTTCTTGAGAAGGGCTAGGAAAAGTAGAAGAAGTGTGTCCACTGGGGCCGCTTTGGCCCCTATTTCGCTGCCTCAGGCAAATGAGGAGGGATGCATGCAAACGCATTCCGATGCGGTTGGAGATTGCGCCCACAGACACGAGAGACAGGTGAAAACAGACGCGGCAGTAGCTGGCCATCAAAAAGGCTTTCCTTGATATGCCTGCAGAGTGCTTTAGTGCACATGTGCTGCTCTCAAGCGTGTGTCACAAACTACACGACAGCTGCTACGGCCATTTGACCATGCATGCACTACCTCCAACAGTGCGACATGCACGCCACACAGTACACGCACCTCATCAGCTTTCCCCGTAGCACCGGTATCGGCAGCTCCGAAGGCCTCCAGAAGATCGGAAAAGATGGTCCCTGCATAAATCATTGTAGCAGATGTACGACACGTACTGCAAGTCAGCACCCATACACGTGGAATGCAGAGGGAGGAGCCACGTTCCTCTTTTCCTCGGACCGACTTATGTACTCAGGACCCAGTGTACCACAGGTTCAATCCGGAAAACCTGATAGGCATTAAATGGGCCTACGGGCGTTGGGCTAGCTTTGTTGCCTGATGCGCTTCAGCTTTACGAAACAAAAACACACACTAGCTTGCAGCAGCCCTGCACACACACACACGGACAACTTTTTTCCAGCTCTTTCCCAAAAAATATGCTCGAAAAAAATGCTTTGACAAGGGACACCGATAAGCCCAGCAAAGCTGGGGCTAAAAGGTGCCTGCTTGCTTATGCTTTTCTAAGAACATCACCCGTCGACGCCTTACCTGATTTTTCGCCCCTCGCAGCGCTGATCTCATTATAGTCCTGGATGATGGCGCAGCAGCTGCAGCACCAAGTCATCAGGACGTCCTGAAAGTGGAAGGGGCCAAAAGATGAAGACAAAAGTCGAACACGGACATCAGCCGAGGTGGCGCTGTGTGTATGGAAGCCCACGGGCGAGTCGGGCGAAAGAGGTCGCTGCGCACTGTGTGGAGGGAGGGATGGCGACAAGACGTTTCATGAAGTGGCCTGGGGGGGTCGGGGCCCCCAGACCTAGTCCCTGCCGATGTATCTGGAATTTAGGAGGCTGCCATTCGCAAGGCGCGCAGCTGAAGCGGGGACAATGATGCCGCAGGTTTCGCAAGGATAGTTATCCGAGCTGATTTTTGTTACGTCATTGCGGGATGGGCGAGGTGATGAGACAGCTGATGAGAAGAGGGTGGGAACCGCTCTGGACGCTCTTACGTCATGCCCTGGTTCGCGAGTGCTCCTTTGCGCCGAGCATGTTTCTCACCTCAAGCAAGCCGTGTTGCGGCTCCTGAATATTGTACTTTTCCCGAATGTTCTGGAATAATGAAAGGAAAAGGGAAGGAGGAAGGAAAGACATAGTCAGTAGATCCCAGCATGAGGGTCAGGATTCTTTCGGTTGCGATCAATCCCTGCTTTAAACGGTCATCGAAAGCGCGTCGTGAGAGCTGCTCACCTTGCGAGCTGGAATGTGGACGATGCACGGACAGCCCACGGACGTGGCGCAGCAGTAGAGACAGCAAGCTGTGGCAATCAAGGGGCATGTGTCATTGGAAGATGCTCGACGAGGGGGCTCAATTAGCGCTTTTCGGTTTTCGTTAGCGTAGAATAATGGCGGGATAAAATGTTAAAACCAAGTACTGCACTCTACAGTAATTGTCCTCACCAGGAGTGAACTGCCCGGAGCACATCACTTCCTGCAGCGCGACGCCATGATGCGTAACAGGACACAACTGGTCAGCATCGCAAACCACCGCCCAGTGACAGGTTCGGCACAAATACCTTGGCGTCGCCGAGCTTGGTGATGTTGATCCCATACTGTCGATGACATCATAGAAAGGGCAACCAAAGGGGGTCAGCCAGCGGGGTAAAACCTTGGCGCCAAAATATTTTGATGCGATATTCCAACCGTTATTTCTCGCAAAAATAAGAATAGATGGTATGACGTACACCCCTATCACCTAAGTCGTTCCATCCGTTGACCCCTCGTTGCGGTGATAGACGAAACGCATTCCCCAGCTGTTGAGTAATCCTTAGACCCTTGCTTACCGTAATGCATGGGAAGCAACATGTCACGACTGCAAACGGAGAGGAGAGCTAACAGTTGAAACACTTCTCTCGCACTTTGAAAGAGAGGCTGGGGCCGAAGAGTGTGAACTCACCGCAGGCGCGTAGGCCACCAGGCTCTGCAGTTACATTCCAGCACGGCTGCTTCCAGTCGCCGGACATTCCTAGCTACACTCAAGCAACAGCGTAGAGTGGAGAGCTTCCAAAATGACGGAGCTATTGAAGCTCGAAAGTATGAATGGTATAACTTTTGCGTAAGTATTAATTTTTTATTAGTGGTTGCGCTTCGGCTTTCATCATGGCAAGCTGTCACTGGCCGTAGCAATCGTACACACCACAAACTGTGACAAGGACGCAGCTGTTTGTTTCGTTTACTTTTTCTCTTTTTTCTTTTCTTTATCGACGGCGCTGTCAAAGCGGTTCATGAGCCTCCGGGTTCGTTTGGGCCGTACGAGCTCGCTGAAGCTTGTAACATCCATCCATCCATCCATCCAGCTGTTCTACACTTCTGCCATTGTGCGGGCGAAGGTAAGTGGGTCGTGCTTATGTGCGAATCACTTTGCGTTACAGCGCATACTGTGCACGGAGCCGTCAGGCGGTTAGGCGGTTCACAATGCAGGCATCAACCACTCCCTGCGCCGTCCTTCTCCACCATATCAGCATTTGGAAACC
>NW_003307550.1:1984598-2035019 GCF_000143455.1 Volvox carteri f. nagariensis | reverse complement strand
CATTGCATCATTTTGTTCAAGGTTCAATTTTCCCGCAGTCTTTAGGTCTAGTTCAATGGCCATCAAGCGACGCAAGGATTGACGTGCGTCCCACCTGAACCTAACGATTATTACTGTACTCCATGAATTACGCTGACCATAAAAATGATGTTACAAGCATCGTACCATCAGCTACGAATCCCAAGCCAAGGAACTTTCTACGCAGATGACTTGCTACCGCCGCAAAAACATCTCAGCGCGGCCTAGGCTACACCACATGTGTAAACCAACAGGGTGGCTGCACATCCATGGACTGACCGTGGAAGTCCAAAAAACAATCCTTGGAATTTCCGCGTACATTTGCTTCTGAATCGAAACGTGACGCATCGAAAGGCAGAATCCGGTGTATCTGCTGCGCACGTGCACACCAGCCCGCAGGGTTCCAACGCAACCCTATCCCCTATGCGTTCTCTATTGTAAGGGTTCTAAATCGTTAAAGGTCCATCACCTCAGCGGACTGCACCCTACTTGCCCAAAGGCCACGGCGCATACCGCGTAACCGTTATTGACGTCGAAATGCTCGGCGCTCCAGTACCCATCCGAGCACCACAGGCACTTCCCAGCCACCACCGCACGCCCGTAATTACACTAAAATGCAATGTACACGGAAACACAGGATGGGTGCTCCCGCCTCGTTTGCGTGTCCCCCCATCCCCCACCCTGCCTCGCACCCCAACGTACGGGGAGAGCATGGAGGGCTTGCTGGTAAGCTGTCGCTGTGCCCGAGGTCAAAAGCTCAAGGTCGCCTCCGCCGAACCCCCTTTTGGAAAATAGTCCTGAAGCAGCGGCCGAAGCAGGAAAAGGGGGAGAGGAAAGGTATGCAAGGTCAAGGAGGGAATCAACTGAAATGCCAACGTCCAGAGCACCAACTGCTCGGGGGGTGGGGATAGGCGACCGTGACGGCAGGCAGGGGCTTGGCGGCTGACGGATGGAGGCTTCTTCAAGGCCACCAGAGCGGCCGGTGCTGCTGCTACTGCAGAGCTACTGAGGAACGGTGGGCAAACAGCAAGGGACAGACCTACTGCCTACTGCCCGAGAAGCCCTACCGCAACTGCAAGCCCATCGTTTGTCTGCCTGTCTATCTATCTATCTGTCTGTCCCGTTCTCTGTTTGTCTATCTGTCTGTCCATCCGTCTGTCTGCCTGCCCACTTTCAAAGCGGACTTATGAAGGCTCTTATCGCCCGAAAAGGGGACCTCATCATTCCCGGGGACATTTTCCACTCGTAAAGCCCGGTTACCCCCCCCAACACACACACACCACGACGAAGCTCGTATGCCCAGCAGTACGTGCTAGGTTTACCAACTACATCAGCAAACAGTACCCACACGCCATGTGTGCAGTCAGGTCTCGGAAAGGGAGCGAAAGTGCTTGTAAGGTGCTTGTTCTGGAGGTGTACTGCGGTGTACGGAAACACACATGTGCTTGTTGTCAATGACGCCACGCGGGGCGGCTACTGTGCCACCACATGCCGCAAAAAAAGATAGGGTATAGGGTCACTGTGTTGCTGTTGCTGCTGCTGCTGTGGTTATTTGCTGCTATGAGAACTCGGGGGACTTAGGCCCTAGGCCCTTCGTAGACCCGACACCGCATAGCCCCGTCCCTGCCGCCCTGGCTACCTGCAGGCACCCCAGCCCGCTGGCCACCACCTTAAACCGGCCTCGCAGTCGCTCCAGCGCCTCGTGGAGGGACTCGTCCTGCAGAGTGGGGCCGCCAGTGGGGGGCGCCACCAGTGTCCAGCAGCGGCGTCAACAACAACAACAACAACCAACAACAACAGCGCCAACAACAGCGCCAACCCGCACCAGTGGTCGCAGCGCAGCGGTGTCAGCGGCGGCAACATCAGCAGCAGCGTCACCAACACCCCTGGACAGGCCGCGGGCCATGGTCCCGTGGGTCGGCAGTAGGCGGAGCGTACAGCGAGCGGGGCCCACTAGTTAGTAATACCCACATCCCATCTCCCACACACCACCCATGCCCTAACAACTCACTCCCTTCGCCTTTAGAACGGCAAAGAGACCGGTTTCAAAGCCCGGCGGCAACAGCCCCCTCTCCGTTATCCGCACCTGCGGGTCGTACAATGGAAACCCTTGGATCATGTCCTCCAGGGAGGCCAATCCTCGCTCCAGTCTGGCGGTCAGGAGCTCGGGCTCCCTGGCCTGCGGGGCGCATATAGGGCCCGGGTTTGACAGGACCGCCCCGTTCACCAAAGGGGGGAGGGAGGGGATCATGTAGCCGTTGAGCTTCTGAATTGAGCCAGGACACCCTATATCCTTGGGCTGACAGTGGCGCCTGGATGACGCGGTGTTCGCAACAAGCCTGTGGGCGAGTTGTTAAGAGGATGTTGTTCAGACGACGAAAGCAAAGTTAAGTGTAAAGCTATGCGTTATTGCTCCTCGTCCTTTGTGTCAACTTAGGTAAATTGGTTGCACTTGCATCGCACCGGCAGCTGGTAAGCTACCGGCAGCTGCAAAGCACGACAGTCCACGAAGGGGGACGTCACGTGCTAGACGCGAGGGAAGCGGGTTGGTGGGGAGAGTCTGCTGAGAGGGGGTTGAGGGGGTTGAAGGCGCAGGGGTTGAGAGCGATCAAAGGGCATGTCAGGAGCTCAAAGTAACTTGAAGTTCATAAAATTAGAGCTCGCAGATGAGGTTCCGTGAGGTGAAGTGAGGCTACGAGAAGTGTGATAAAGTGTGGTCAATTATTTCAGAGAGAAGAGAAGAGAAGGGAAGAGAAAAGGAGTGGGCGAACCCTCCGAACCCCCCCCCCAACCCCTGCCCTGGACGCAACCTCATCTGACCGCCGTGACCGCCCACCTGAATGCCCCGCCACATGCGAACGCAGCCCGCATAGAAGCCAACCTCCTGACCTGCGCACACACGCACACACATACACACACACACATACACGCACACGCGGAGGACGGCGGACCTAGGAGTCTGTGCTGTGGTGACAATACAGGGACACTGGAAATTACCGTTAGAGGCGTTAGCCGTTAGCCCGTTAGGCGCCCAACAATAAGCTGCGGGGCGCGTGCTCCTTTCGGCGCACACTTAAGATGCCCCACGAGGCTAGGCTGTGCTGAGGTGTGCTAGGTTGTACAACAGCAGTATAAGAGCAGCAGCAGTGTCAAGGGCAACGGCAGCGGCAAGCACAGCAGCAGTCATAGGTGCATCTGCGGCATAAGCAGCGGGGGCGGCCAAACGGGCCAGGCTCGACGTCCGCCAAAGGACGTGACGGCGCAAAAGGCCGTGGTGGTATCGCAGCAGGTTCCTGGCTGAGACGGATCGTGCTAGCAGGAATGTTGAGTCAGATCCATGATATGGACCGGCCCCAAGTTAAAACAGGCTTTCAAGTCACCGTGGCTGGGGCGAGGGGACCGACCTATCTCGTAGCCTTTCTGTACGCCGAGTTCACGACCCTCGGCCATTCCTGCTAGCATTCCGTCCCTGCGCGGGATGTCAGGCACATGTTGCATTATGCGAGGAGGGCGCCTTGAATTTGTGCGCAACTAGCCGCACCTGACGCCATCTTCCTTTCCCTGCTGGATGCTGGCCTCCTCGACGCCCAGCGCCTCGCCAAAGAGGTCGTTATCGTCGCCCCCTTCGGACATAAGTGTTTTTATTCCCTAGCTGATATGAACTTTCAGCAAGGGCAAGGCCTCCAAGTTAGTTAGGACAGGGCTAGCGAAATCCTGAAGCTATACTGTACAAAAGTGTATATCTAACGAAGAGAAAGAAAGCATAGTATAATCTTTTATGTGCGCACTAGTCCCAATCTGTAGACTGAAGACTGTAGAGTACTAGAGTTATGCAGGCGAAATTACGTTACTAAATCGGTTGTCGGCATGCCATCGTGGACCAAACGATTGGCGATGGGCCGGTGACTGCTACAATATCAATGTGCAAATTAAAACACACGGTTAGCCACATTCACGTATCCAGCTTTCGGCGTAACCTGGCCTATCCTTGAGCTTAGCCGCCCAATGCAGTAGGATAACGCGGTTTAGCCTTGCCGTTGAATGTCACGCCCTTCATTATTTGCATCAGCGCTTCTCTTAAATCCAACATCCGCGGGCGGCCTAGCGGCCGTCACTTCGGGGGCATCATCGATCGCGTGTACACGTCCGTACCTGCCACAGCTAGTGGACTGCACATGTGCCTTTACGCTTCAGCATGTGAACTGCTTGCCTGGCGGCCAGGCTGCAGCCCATCCCGCCCTACAATTGCCATCAACAGCGGCGGGACACGCTCAGACCCTGCGGCCTTGCCATGTATCAACGTCTGGAAGAGACGTTGGTAGCAACCATGAAAGGATGCTGGGACCGGGAGCGCTGCCCAACCAGGCCATATCCGCGAGCATGTGCGGCTATCCGTTACCATCCTCGGACAGGGCGGTCGCTCCTGTACGTGCTACGAGGCGCTTCAGTCGTGGCTGGGAGATGTCAGGGAGAAGCATTCAGCATCTAAGGACCGCGTTCTCTTCCGCCGCTGGTAACGCTACCGCCGGCCTCGACGGCAGCGGCAGTGCCCGCTGCGAACCCAGCAGTAGCGACCGCAGTGGCGATGACGTCCACAACGGCGCCACCTGCAGTGTTCTCAATTCGGACATACGGGGACTTCGGAGCCATGGCTTCGGTGACACCGGCGACACCGGCAGCAGCAGTAGCAATAGTTTCGGCTGGGGCAGCAGTAGCAACCCGAACAGGGCCATTTGGTTCAGCGCGAGGAGGCTCTGGCCGGAGTCGAGGGCTCACCGACGGAACCTGACCCCGGCCCTGTACGGCAGCCTAAGTCCCCCGACGGCGGCTGCGGTAGCGGCGCTCTCCTCCCGCGCTGCCGTAAGGGCCAGTGAGGCCATCGGCGCTCTGCAGCCGCCACCCTCGCTGGCGCAGCTGCCTCTGCCTCCAGCGGCGGCGGCGGCGGCGGCACCGCCGTCGACGGTGAAGCGGAGAGGCAGACCTTGCAAGGCCAAGGATCCGGCCGCCGCCGCCGCCGCCTCTGCTTCTTCTGCCGTATTATTGTCGGCGTCAGGGTCCGTGTCAACTAGCCCACAGCAACCACCGGCCGCTAGCCCGGCGGCTGACATCATCATCACCCCCCCAAAGCGCCGGGGAAGCGGCCGCCCCAGGAAGGCCCCTCTCCCAGCAGCAGCCGCTGCCACCTTGCGAGATTCAGATCCGGAACCCGCTGCCGCCACCGGCAAGGCGACGCCGGCCCCTTCCGCGTCTCCAGGACCTTCCATCCCTGACACGCAGTCCGCAAGTACAAAAGCAAGCGCTACTGCCGCCGCGGCGGCGGCGACTGCAGCAGCGGATACGACAGCGGATGCTTGTTTAGAACGGATGCTTGCCGTTAGCGGCGGCGACGCTGCCGCTGCCGTTCCGCCGTGGCGGCAACCGTCAGCGCAGGGAACGGCGGCGCCGCCGCCGGAAGCTGCTACAGCCGCCGCAGCCGCCGCAGCCGACGACGGCGTTGCAGCTCAGGACGGCGGATACATGCATCTCCCGGATACGGGAGAGTCGTACTACAGTTCGACAGGGTTCGGCAGCGATGTGGAGCTGTGGTACCAGCATCACGTGGAGGAGGTGCTGGCGGTGCCAGTGCGGGGTCCGGGTGTGCCGCTGCCCTCCCTGGAGGAATTTGAGCGGCAAATCAACGTAGAGGTGCAGGCCAGGTGGGACCCGGGAGAGGGTGGGGAAAACGTGTGTGTTCGTGTGTGTCTCTGTGTATGTACGGAGAGCAGGTGGCAAGCCCTGGTGCTAGAGAGAAGGATAAACCAAACTCCGGCTTACACAGTCCCTGCCCGTCTATTACGCCTGTCGGTATGTCTGTCGATATGTTAGTATGTATGCAGCTGTAAGCTGTATGTATGTATGTCCCGATCAGGCACCTGGCTCTGGAGGAGTACCGCCGGGAGCTAGATAAGCAAAAGGCCCGCGGGGCCCTGGAGGAGAGTACGGGTGTACGGCGGCTGCTGGACCGTTGGCTGCCGGCGCTGACCGCGCAGATCGAGAGCCACGTGAACCAGGTGCGCGTGTGCGTGTGCGTGTGTGTTTTTGGTGGGGTTCTGACGGAGCCCATCCTGAGGGCCGCTGGGGCCCTGGCCTGGGATAAGTAGCCCCAATGGTGGGTCCAATGGGTTATATTTATGGAGGTTATGGGGGTTGGTGCTCCAGGGGGGCCTTGATGTCGCTGTGGCCGTTTGAATGTGTGGATGGGTTAGGAGGAGGCTGCGGATTGCCCGGGGGTTCTGCGTGTCGTGCTGTGTGTGTGTTATAAGATGAGTCGTTCTGTGTGTATGAATGTATGTGTGTGTATGTATATGTATCTGTTACACAACGATCCGGGCCTGACACTGGCCAGGGGCAACTAACCGTATACCCCAACGGGAACGACCGCCGAAGCACTGTCCCCCTAGCGGCGGGGATGAGAGGAGCGTGAGGGGTCCCCACAGTCCCCTAGTACTGCTCGACCGAGGGCGCGCGACCCACCCTGTGTCGATCTACCTCATGTAGTGTGTGTGTGTGTGTGTGTGTGTGTGTGTGTGTGTGTGAGAGAGAGAGAGAGAGCTTCTCTTCCGTTCGGACACCCCCTGCCGGTGCCGTCGCACACCCCCTAACGCCGTGCCACGCCGCCGTACTGTGCCGTACCACCCCGTCCGTCCAGCCCCCCTTTCCGTCTGCCTCGTGCTGCCTCCCCCGGGTTGGGGTTTTTGTTTGTAATCGACCCCCTGACCCCTCCCATCCCCTTGTTCCCTTCGCTCCCCGGCCTACATACATACTTACATACACAGTTCATGGAACTGGAGGGCAGCTGGCGGAGCATCAGCGACCTGCGCAACACGGCGAAGGTCAGCCAGTCGCAGAAGGCCAGGATGAGGACTGTGGGCGTGTCAAAGGCGGAAGATGTGGTAAATGGTATGGAAAAACAGGAACAACCGCAACGAAAAGCACGACGACAGCAACAGCGGCACCAACAGCAGTCTGTGACCCAGGAGCCTCACCCCCAGGAGGTCGGCAGTAGCAGTACGGCAGTAGAAGCCGGCACAGCAGCCGGCACTGGCAGCAGCAGTAGCAGCAGCAGTAGCACGGGCAGCAGTAGCACCGGCGTCGGGCGTTACGGTGGTCGGGGCCTCGCTGAGGCGGTCGACAGCCCGCTGATGGCGGAGTTGCGGCAATGGGTGCCGTACGTGCTGCCGGTGCCGCCGCAGGTACTGGCAAGAACAGTGCTGTCGAGTAAGTACGGCAAAGCAAGGGGGTTTGGGGCGAAAAGAGAGGGGGGATGATGCAGGCCTTGGGGGGGGGGGAAGGGTCGGGGGGGGGGTTTGCCTTTGAGACGACGATAATCGGCGAGGGTGACTTGAGCTTCTTTTGTCCTTTTGGAATAATTGCTGAATTTTCTTTTGACCGGCTTCTTTTAATAAGTCCATGGGCGGGAACGTTGTGGGCTTCCACGCGCGCGTGCGGGTTTTGCCGTGTTTAGGATGCCGGCGGCGGCGGCGGCGGCTGTGATGGCGGTTGTGGCATGAAGCTGGATGGTGATTCCCAGAATGGGGGGTCTTGATTCTCGGGTGGTGCATGGATGGTACGGCCATACATGCGACCATACCGCTGGCAGTGTCGTACTGTGCTGTACTGTACTGCATTGTATTGTGTGGCGCTGTCACGGGTTCGTGTTTGCGGTACGAGTTACGCTCCATCGTGCGCCGTAGCTTAGCTGCCGGGATTTGCTGGGGAGTCCCATGGAGGCGCGTGTGCTTAATGTACGAACTTTGGTTTTTCACGGCCTTGGTTGGGGGGGATCCCCCGGGGAAGGGCAAGGGGAAGGAGGTGACCGGGGGTGGGGAAGTCGCGTCTAGACCCCTATGGGGCTAAAATCGTCTTAATCCACAAAACCTGGATCTGTACGGATAATGGACGCATTCCGAAAGGACGCGTTGGATTTGGGTTGTAGGGTCTTACTTTTAGCTTGGGTTTAATAACCAACTAAGGGTGTTTTATTGTAACCCTATTTCAGAACGAATCAGCGACCTTGTGCATGTATGTATGTATGTATGTATGTATGTATGTATGTATGTATGTATGTATGTATGTATGTATGTATGTATGTATGTATGTACGTGTCCGTTACATATCGACTCGGGCTTGACGCTGGCACCTAGCCGGGGACGACCGCCCCGAAGCACTGTCCGTCATTGGAGGGGGGGAGAGGGCCGTGAGGGGTCCCCACAGTCCCCTTCCTCGGCTCGTCCAAGGGCGTCTGTATGTATGTATGTGTGTGCGTGTGCCTTTCCCCGTCCACAGGCCTCCTGCATCACACGGTTTTACGGGCGTACGACAACTCCCTGGAGCTGCCAACCGGCATGACGAGGGCCGTCGATACGGCGGAGCACATCGGCGAGCGCCTGGTTCACACGGTGTCGTACATGAAGGTACGAACCGGGATGTCGTACCTTTCATCTGCTTTTGAACCATTTCAGTGTTGCCATCACCGGCACATCAGATATTGCTCCCACCGCTGTTTATCCTTGGATATACTTGTTATGGACATTGCCTCAAAGATTTGTTGTTGCTGTTGTTACAGAGTTGTTGTTGCTACTGCTGCTACTGCTGCTGCTACTGTTACTGCTGCTACTGCTACTGCTGCTGCTACTGTTACTGCTGCTACTGCTACTGCTGCTGCTGCTGCTGCTGCTACTGTTATTGTTTCGATGCAGGTCTGTGAGGCAATTGCCCGGCAGCGCAAGGAGCTCCTCGCTGAGGGCCGCCGACTGAAGGAAGCGAGGGGGGCGGTGGGGAGGCCGGCGGACGGGGGGACAGCGGTGGGAGCAGCAGCGGAGCCAGTGGCGGATGACGTCACAGGGACAGGAGGGGCGGCTGTGGGAAAGGGGGGTAGGACTGCAGCGGCGGCGGCGGCGGTAACGGCAAGGGTGGGGAATTCAGAGGCGGGCGCTGAGGTGGTGGCGGCACCTGTGGCGAACGAAGGTGGTGCTGGTGCTGGAAGCCGTTGGAACTTAGATTCTCAAATCTTGGAGGTGGGTAGTTGGCTGGGAACCACTTGCTCGTACACTCACGCCAATCCGGCTATTTCCATTCGTACAGCTTGCCACATCATTTCGCAGCTCGTCCACCAAGTTGCCAGATTAGTTTATTAGAGATGTTTAAACACGTGCGCGCATATCACACTTGAGCAGGAAGTGTTAGATGTGAAGCAAGAAGTGATGTGCCGCTAGTACGTACGTATGGTTAACATCTTCCTATGCTCACGCTCATGCTGTTCCCCCAATATCTATCCGCATCCAAATTCAAATTCAAATTCAAACCTCCTATCCGAACCGAACCTCCACACTGTCGTCGACGCCCATGACCTGCCCTCTCACGCAGGCTGCGGCGCGTGTGCGGGCGGCGCGTAAGGCCCTGGAAGGGCTCAAGGCGGCGGCAGCTGCCGTACAGCCGCGCAGCGCCGCCAGGGAGTTGGCGGGAGTCAGTGCCGTCAAGGCGGGTGGCGGCGGGAGCGGTACGGAGGCGAAATGTCTGAAGGCCAATCGTACTCGGCAGCTGAAGAGGCTGGCACGGGCGGTGCCGGGGTTGTCCGCGGACATGAACGAGTGGACACTGGAGACACGCGTCAAGGTACGTCTGTCTGTATGTGAGTTTGTGTGTGAGTTTGTGTGTGTATGTGGATGTGGATGTGTATGTGGGTGTGGATGTGGATGTGTATGTCGGTGTGTATGTGGGTGTGTATGTGGGTGTGTATGTGGGTGTATGTGGGTGTATGTGGGTGTGTATGTTGTTACCGGGTGGTTAACTTCGCCAGCGGCCCCTTTCCCGAGGCAGTTCCTGCTCTCCCCTGCTAGAGGGGCACCCTAATCCGTCACCCCATCCGACTTCAGAATGTATTCGTTGGGTTCGGCAACTCACCACCAGCATCCAACCAAATCTAGCGGATCACCGGCGCATCAACTTCGTTCCTGGTTAGCTCGCAAGTTGATTTTATCACGTCCTACATCGTCCATATGATGGGGGGCCACCTCCCATTTCAACACTCCTCAAACACCCGAGGAGCCGGCAGGCGGATTTGAACCCGGGTCGGCCGGGAGCAGAAGTCAGGCCTTAACCTCTGCCAGCCGCCTGCCTATGTGGATGTGGATGTGGATGCGTTGGGAAGGGTAAAGCCGCGGGGGAGGATGGATGAGGGCAAATCCTCCCTAGCGCAGCCAGTTTTTTTTATCGTTTGACATGCTTCACCTCCCGTGTAACCCCTCCTTCCCGTCTTTCCCCTCCTTTCCCTCTCTCCCTGTTCACTCCGTTTTCGCGTTTTTTGCCTGATGTGATTTCCCTCGCTCTCCCCCTCTTCCCCTCTCCCCCGTACTCCCTCCCTCCCGCTGTGGGTAGGTGGGGGCCAGCCTGCTGGTCCTGGCGATGGGCTCGCTGCGCATCCGGCTACCGGACACCGATGAGGACGCGCCGGCCTTCATGCACACCACCAGCGGCCTGATGACCTTCCAACGCGGCGGCTACCAGACGCCGGGCGTCATTGTGTGCCATCCGCAGCTGCTCAGGCTACTAGAGGGGGACGAGGAGGTGGGTTGGGTTGGGCGGGGGAAGGAGGGGAACACGGGGCGGGGTGAAAACGGTTGCAGCAGCAGCAGCACGTAACCGTTGGTTATAGCTGTTGTGATTGTTATCGTGGGGGCCGTTTCTGGTGCTGAGGCTTGTTGTTGTTGGCGTTGTTGTTGCGACCGCGGATATGGCCTTGTTGGCGGTGACCGCACCATCCGCCGCCGCCTTCTGACACCTTAATGCCGTATTTTCATCTCTTTTCCCGCTGTTCGCTGACCGCTGGGGATGCTACTGGTACTGCTGCGGACTGGTACTGCTGCCGTGATTATCTTACTGCTCATGCTGATATTGCTACTGGTGCTGCTGCTGCTACTGCCTCCAGCTCCGACGGCTGCTACAGCCCCGTGTTCTACCCATGCTGGTTGAGCCCCGGCCCTGGTCCAGCCTGCGAGGGGGGGGTCTGCTCACCACCACCGTACCCGTCGTCAAGGCGCGGGACAGCCCGCTGGTGGGTGCCTGTGGGAAACGGGGGCTGGGTTGGGCCTCGGTTGCCGTTCCGTTAGAGTGGTTGTGAACGTTAGTTGGGTTCGGTTGGGTGGTTGCGTGTGGTATCGCGATCGTCATTGATCAGAGATCGCCAAATCGATTTCTTTGGCCGCGGATCGCCGTTTTTTCTGTCATTCTGAGATATTTTTGGCGCTCCAAAAAGATATCTCTGTTTTGGGACATTTTAATCACATTTCGGGACCGGCAGATGGGGTAGCCTGAATAGGCGTTTTAAAAAGGCGGCGGGTGCTGCAGGGCACAACCCCCAGGTCCCGCAGCTCCTGCCGACCTCCCGCCTTGACTCACGGCTCCTGCTGTATTGCCTCCTTCCTCCCCAGGCCATTTCGCGGGGGAAAAATGGCGACGCGACTTTTTTTCTCGCTTCATTCCAAAAAAATTCAATTTTTTGTCCTTTGCCACTGCAACTCTTTCTTCTCCACTTCAATTTTTCCTCATCATCTTTTTATCATTTATCATCATCTTTTTATCATTTATCATCAAGTTTACTCTGCCCAAATTTACTCCGCACACACGTCCGCCCTCGCGCTCGTTCAACTACGGTCCCCCCCGGAACCGCTCGCAGCTGCTGAGCATGTTCCGGGAAGCCGACAGGGAGGGCCGCATGCAGCAGTTGTACGACGCACTTACCGTACTGGGCAATGTGCCGTGGCGTGTCAACAGTCGCGTGTTTTCAGTGATGGAGCACTTCGTCAACAGCGGTGGGTGCGGTGGAGGGCGTGGGATGGGGCTGGTTGGGTTTGGGGATGCGGTTGGGTTGGGTTGGGGGGGGGGCGGGGGTGACGGAGGTGGGGTTATGGCACGGAATGAAGGGGCGGGACAAGGAAGACGGGCCATACACAGCTACACTACAGCCAAAGCCTTTAATTGCCTGGCTCCCTCCCTTCGCCACGCGGGGGTTTCAGTACTACCACCACCGTCACCACCATCACCACCATCATCATCACCATCGTCACCACCATCATCACCACCATGGGCACCAACACCAACAACACTGCCATCACCATCATCACCAAAAACAACACCAACGCCACACCAACACGACCTGTTGTGTTTCTGTGTATCTGCCAGGCGGCGGCGTGTTGGGAATCCCCTCCTCCGCGCCCCACCAACTGCCGCCGCGCTTCACAACCAACCTCAACGACCACACCAGGGTGAGACGCTCTTGTGCTAGATCGCCAAAGGCCGGAATAGTTTTGGTAGTTGACAGTAGGTGGTTCTGACCGTTACTCTGGTTGGTGCATCGAATGGAAGGTCCGCTCCCCGGGGCTGACGTGGGCGTGTTTGTGTGTATGTGTGTATGTGTACGGGTATGTGTGTGCGTGTGCGTGTGTGTATGTGTACGTGTCGGGGTTGTCACAATGTCGCAGGCGAGCTTGGCAAAGAGTAGGATGCGTATACGGCAATATGGCGGCAACGGAAGCAGCAGGTTCCCCCCCCACCCGTGCTGGCCTAAGAAGCCGCGTGCAGGTTCCCCTCCTTCGTCGTACGTCCCCCATTTCGTCGTACGTCCCCCTATTTCCTTTTATCTCAGAATGCTGACCTCCTGCCCTGTCCTGACAGGCCTATTTAGGAGACGAGACGCCAGAGCAATGCGGCACGCCGTACATGCGATTGCAGCGGGAGGGGTTTCGGGGCGGCCAATTGTTGGTTGGTTCCGGAGCACTCAGTTCCGGAGAGGAGGTCGAGTACCAGCACCAATGCGATGTGAGATATGTTTCCGTCCTCGGAGTTTTCCTGCTGTGTTTTCTGTTTTTCTTAACTTAACCTTTATCGTTCTTAATTATTTTTTATTCGCGAGTGGCGTAACTGGGCTGCGTACGGAGCAGTACATGAAATGTTATGCGTGTTTTGATCGTACGCGTTAATTTTAAGTACGTACGGAAGGTGGTTTTTTAATTAATGTTAGCTTTCCTAACTAGGATCCCGGTGTGATATCTTGCAGGATGTCCGGATGGCCAACAGGAATGAGTCCGGTCAACGTACGGTTTTGAAGTACCGCCTAGAGACGGCACGTCAGCTTGTGGGCGCGTACGACAACTACGGCACAGGTACGGCGGCGCCTTCCTCTACCTCCTTACCCTCGCGGTCGTCAGATGAGCTCGCTGCGCTGATGCTTCCGACGCTCGATCTCAACGGGGGCAAGCCCGCGATATTTTTTCAGCCGCATAACGTGGATTTCAGGTACGACAACCGTACGACACAGATCCAGATGGGACAAACGGACCCGTGGGTCACATCGAGCAATCGCTTGGGGGACCTCGCCAGTCACCGCCCTTCCTCTTTCATGTTCTTGGGATTCCCTCATTGTCCATGTATTCTGCGGTACATGGGGTATGCCGTACGATAATGCCGTACAATACTGTTTTCGCCTCCCGGCTGCTTTGCATCACGTGCATATACCTTCCTAATATCTTGCGTTCTACGGGACCCTCACCCAAACGCTGGGGATGTCAGTGTACGGTAGTTGCGTGTGCGTGTGCATGTGTGTCTGTCTGTGTGTATGTGCGGCTTCAGGGTTTTCCCCCTCAGCAGCACCTCGTAAAAACCTCGTATAGAGGCCCAAATACCACATCCGCTCCCATCGCGACCGCGCGTAGGGGCCGTGCCTACCCCCTTCACCCGTTCCTCAACCACCTGGCGGATGACGGCACGAGGGCGCTGCTGCAGTTCGGAGTGGGGAAGCCGCTGGGGGAGCGCGGCTTCAAGTGGCTGCTTGTGCAGGTGCGAAGGGGAGGGGGGGCCCTGCAGGAGGGGGGGAAAGGGGGAGGCGGGAGGCGAGAAGCGGCGGCGTAAGAGCTGGTGGCTTGGGGGGACGGGGGTGGGGGTGGACGAGGGGACGAGAGCACTGGGACGAGATTGTGCTCTGGATAGCGGTGTTAAAAACGCAGGTCAACGAACAACAAACAACGAGCAATCAACGCGAGGCATAGACGAGGAATTATAATTCGTGTTAACATGTCGTCGCAACAATCGCCATCACACCGTTTTGCCACGGTCATTATTACGAACACATCCTCGTTTTTCTTCTTTTTTTTTCTTCTCCATCCCTTGCTCCATTCTTTCCTATAATCTTTTTTGTTGAAAAAAATTTATATCATTTGCAACATTGCAAAAAATCGTTTTTATTGAAAACTTTTGCAAATACCGCGGCGGCGGCCCTCAGGCGGCCAATTTGTGGGGTCGTGGAGTGGACAAGTTGCCAATATCGCAGCGATTAGAATGGGCTGAGAACGCGTTGCCGGCTGTTCGCGCCAGCGCCGCGAACCCCTTGGAGGCCGAGTGGTGGCGTGGCGGCGAGCGGCCCTGGCAGCTGCTGGCGACATGCTTTGACCTGGCAGCAGCCCTCGACAGCGGCGACAACCCGGCGGCGTACGTCAGCCACCTGCCGGTCATCCAGGTAGAGGTTCTCCGTGATTTACGACAGTGTCCCGTACGCCCGTACAAGGCTGTATTTTGGTGTCAAGCACATGCACGTTTTGTTGTCGCTGTGGCAGTTGTGGGAGTTGTGGAAGTTACGGCGGTTATTAGAAGTCGATGGATGGCGGTAGTTAGTTTCTCGTACTACGGGTGTGTGTGCGGAGGGGGGGTGGGGTTTTTAGCGGGTAATGTCGGGGGGAAGTTGCTTCTAAAACCTTAGCCCTAAGATACCAATTCAAAACCCTCCCAGGACGGCACCTGCAACGGGCTGCAGCACTACGCGGCACTGGCACGGGACCGGTACTGCGGGGCGGCGGTCAACCTGCTGCCCGCAGATCGACCGCAGGACGTGTACCAGGTGGGTGCGGGGGAGGGGGGGGGGAAGGGGGGGAGGGGGTTGGGGGCTGTAACCCAAGGGGCCAACCCCCTGTCCCGACGCAGACACATACATTAACCAGAGAGACTAACCAGCCGTGTGCGTCTGCACCCGCCCCCCGCGCTGTTTTTCGGCCCTGGGCGCCCGGCTTTTGAGCCCACATATACATATATACATATACATATATACATATATACATATATACATATATACATATATACATATATACATATATACATATATACATATATACATATATACATATATACATATATACATATATACATATACATACACGAACACAGGCGGTGGCGAATGCGGTGGCAGATCGCGTGGCACGTGACCGTAAACAAGGCCGCTCCGAAGCCACCAAGGTGTACGGCAGCGTTGACCGCAAGCTGGTCAAACAGACGGTCATGACGTACGTGTACGGCGTAACGATGATGGGTGCACGCGAGCAAATTGAGAATCGTCTTGAAGAGCGGGGCTGGACAAATGAACGCGAGCGGCGGAAGGTAGGGGCATGTCTCTGTGTATGTATGTACGTGTGTGTGTGTGTGTGTATCTGTGTGTATCCCATGTTTCTGTGGGCGAGCGTTGGCATGGGTCGCAGTGGTGTGCGTAAGTAGGTGTGTACGCAGGGATTTGGGTATGGATATGGGTATGGGTATGGGTATGGGTATGGGTATGGGTATGGGTATGGGTATGGGTATGGGTATGGGTATGAGTATGGCTATGGCTATGGCTATGGCTATGGCTATGGCTATGGCTATGGCTATGGCTATGGCTATGGCTATGGCTATGGCTATGGCTATGGCTATGGCTATGGCTATGGCTATGGCTATGGCTATGGCTATGGCTATGGCTATGGCTATGGCTATGGCTATGGCTATGGCTATGGCTATGGCTATGGCTATGGCTATGGCTATGGCTATGGCTATGGGTATGGATATGGGTATGGATATGGATATGGATATGGGTATGGGTATGGGTATGGGTATGCATGTATCTTGTTTAGGACACCTGCCATTGTGTTTTCCTGAACCTTTACCTCCACCTCCACCCTTTAACTACCACTAACTTCCTGCACATATGCTTCCTCCCCCTCACTCCCCCCTCACTCCCCCCCACTCCCCCCAGGTGGCCAGCTACCTGTCTCGCATCATCTTCGAGTCCATGGGGGAGGTGTTCGGTCCCGTGGTGGCGCTGAGGGCCTGGCTGGATGACTGCGCCAAGGTGCGGCGTGTGTGTGTATTGGGGGGGAGAGGGGGGAGAGGGGGAGAGGGGGAGAGGCAGGGAGAGGCAGGGAGAAGAAGAGATGGAAGGGGCATCCGAGGGAAAAGGTGAGGGTCGTGCGTGCGTGGCCATGCAGCAGGAGCCAGAAACCAGCAGACCTTACCGAGATGTGTTGCCATACTACTACCCGGGCCATGTTTCGTCATGTGTAAACCGTGCAGGGCCCCCCCCGCCCTCCGCCTGATATTCCCGCCCGCGCCCATCGCTTTCCAACCTGTTCCGCCTTCCCCCTCTTGCCGCGCTGACTCCGCGCACTTTTTCGTCCTCATTGTCGCCGTCCTCGTCCGCTGTCCCAGTTCGCCGTGTCCTCGGGTCAGCCGGTCTGTTGGACGAGTCCGTTGGGATTTCCCATCGAGCAGCCGTACAGGAAGTTGCCAACCGTACAAGTATGGACACCCCTGCAGGTTTGTGTGTGTGTGGGGGGGGAAATGGGGGGAAGGATGTGTGTGTATTGGGGGGGGATGGGGGGAAGGATGTGTGTGTATTGGGGGGGGGGATGGGGGGAAGGATGTGTGTGTATTGGGGGGGGATGGGGGGAAGGATGTGTGTGTATTGGGGGGGGGGATGGGGGGTTGGAAAGGGCCGGGGGGTTACCTGAAGGGAGGAGGAGGGGGACCCGACGCAATGTCCTCCTGCAACCCTCCACACGTTTGAAATGTTCAGTTTTGTTAAGAGAGGGGTAATGCGCCTTGGAAAGGGTGCTTTGCGCGTGTGTGCGTGTGATATTATCTGCGCTTGGTGGGGTGGGGGTTCCTGAGTTCGGTGGGGAGGCCAGCGCCAGACGATGATGGGGTGCGGTTTCGTACGTGATACAGGGATAAGGAAGGGGATAGGGGTTTAGCCCCGAGCATGTCATGTGTTTTACCCCCGCTTCTCCCCCCGCTCTCCCCCCGCTCTCCCCGCAGAAGATCACACTGCGTGACTACCGCCGAGAGTCGGCGGCCCCCGTGGACCCTCGCCGACAGCGTAACGGCTTCCCGCCCAATTACATACACTCCCTGGATAGCGCGCATATGATGATGACGGCGCTGGCTGTACGACGGGCCGGCGGAGTCTTTGCTGCCGTACACGACAGCTTCTGGACGCACGCCGCTACGGTGGACGACATGAGTCGTCACATACGGTACGACGGGAAGTACGACATCTATGTAGAGGGACGGAACGGGGGAGGGGCGGGATGTTGTGTGCTGGCTGGGGTGTATTGGCAGGGTAGAGAGAGAGAGAGTGTGTGTGTGTGTGTGTGTTTTTGCATTGTGCGGTGTGTTCCCAGCCCACCCCAACACTCCCCTCTACCTAGGGACACGGGGTCGCGCGCCCCCGGTCGAGCAGGAGGGGACTGTGGGGACCCTCACGCCCCTCTCCCCCTCCGATGACGGACAGTGCTTCGGCGGTTGGTCGTTCCCATTGGGGTATACGGCTAGGTGCCAGCGTCAAGCCCGGGTCGATATGTAACGGACACGTACATACATACATACATACAGACATACAGACACACATACACTCCCGCACCAGTTCCTACATGCGGCTCAGACCATCAAAACAAACATCCTTGTCGCCTTTCCCTCAAACGCGCTCAACCTCAACCTCAACACACCACCACCACCACCACCACCACCACCGCCACCACCCCCCTCCTCACTACCACCGCCACCACCGCCACCACCACCCTCCTCACTACCACCGCCACCACCACCACCACCGCCACCACCACCCTCCTCACTACCACCGCCACCACCGCCACCACCACCCTCCTCACTACCACCACCACCACCGCCACCACCCCCCTCCTCACTACCACCGCCACCACCGCCACCTCGCACCAGGTGAGCCAACACACCCAACCGGTCCCGCTGCCCCTCCCGCTGCCCCTCCCCTCCCCGCCCCGCAGCGCCACCTTTGTGGAGCTGCACTCCCGACCTCTGCTGGCCGAGCTGCGTCACGAAGTGGAGACCAACCCGCTGTACCAGGGAGCCACCCTGGAGCTGCCGCCGCTGCCGCGACTGGGGGACCTGCCGCTGGAGGCAGTGCGGGAGTCGCTCTACTTCTTCTCCTAGAGGCAGCCGTAGCGGCAGCGCCAGCAGCAGCGGTATGGCAGCGGCAGCAGCAGCAGCAGCAGCAGCCAGAGATAAATGTAAATGTTTTTTTGGTGACCGAAAAAGGGTTTATTTTTGTCGGACGTTTCTTGTTTCTTAGCTCTATTGCGAAATTCGAAGCACGCAGCGGGGCTCGGTTTTCAGCCTGTGATGAGATGCGTGAGAGCGGTTTTGTGTCCCATTGCGGCCGTCCGGGGGGTCGTTGTGGTGCGGCTGTCTTACGGCTACCTGGGAAATAGGAAGGTCCCCCTGAACTCAAGTCGGGAGGGAAGGGGAGTGTGTGTGGGGGCGTGTGTGGATGTGTGTCCCTGATACTTGGGTCGTGTAGGTCTTGTTTTTTTTGGTTTGTGTTTGGTTTGTATTTGGTTTGTGTTTGGTTTGTGTTTGGTTTGTGTTTGGTTTGTGTTTGGTTTGTGTTTGGTTTGTGTTTGGTTTGTGTGCTGCGTTGCGTTTGTCTGGGTGTATGTATGTATATATGTATGCATGTATGTATGTACATATGCATGTATATGTTTGCTTGCTGTTTGTTTGTTTGTAAGTATGTTTGTTTGTTTATTTGATTGCGGCGAAGCAGCTGCCTCTAGTTGATGACATCATTTTGTTGTTTCCTGTCTGTCTGTCTGTCTGTCTGTCTTTCTGCATGTGCGCGGGCCGTCGGGAGGTTGTTAAAGAATGCTTGAAGTGGATGCGTGTCTGTGCGTTGCTTTGTGTTTTGTGTGTATGGGGGCTCGGCGGGGGCTGGATAGGGGCTGGATAGGGGCGGGGGCGGGGACGGGTCCTCGGTCCGTGGGGGCCCCTCGGGCCCCCTGCAGCTTTTCACTGCGTTCGGATCTCACTGCAGACTGGTGGCTGTGGAAGTGTTGGCGTAGCTCTTAAACGGCCTGCGAGGCCCCGTGGAGCTTCCGCGGTGGAAGTTAGGGGGATATTTTAGAGAGGGACAGAAAAGCACCAACGGTACCTGAAGATAATTTATATGTAGAATATTTGATAAGGCAGATGAAGCTCATTAGGTGGTTGGGCCTTACTAGGAATTCCGTTGGGGCCGAGTACGACATTGGAGGGCTGCAAGTAGAGGGAGAGAGAGAGAAAGAAAGAAAGGAAGATGAAGAGCTGCCCGGATATTCAGACAGACATACAGGCAAGAAACCGCCGGGGGTCTTGGGAGGCCTACACAAAGCCAAGCAGCGAGTGCACAAAGTTTCGTGTAGATGTGTTTTGAAGGGTTGTATGTATGTGCGCATGTATGTATGTGTGGATTTACGGGGTTGAGGAGGTGTGGTTGGACGGCAGTGGTGCACTGAATACTCCGATAGAAATGCTTTCACGAGTAACATCAAAAAAAGGTGCGGTCCAACCGCCACCGACTGGCCGGCCTTGCTGCGATGATGATGTTGCAAACCCCAGTCTCTCCAGCTAGCTAGCTAGCTAGCTAGCTGCCCGTGCCTGCATGCGCGCTTGCGTTACGTGACGGCGCATGGCGGCGGTTCCTTGCCGGTTTATTAAGTCGACCCGGGGAGCCTGCTGACGCCGAAGGGCGATGAAGCGAAGGTCGCCTGCCTCGGGGGCGGTGGTGTGGTGTGATGGATGGAGAAATGGAAGTGTTAATTATGTTTTGTATAGGCCAAAAGGCGTGTGGGCCGGGGAAGATGATAGTGATGGGGATAGGAAAAATAGCTGTGTGTGTATGTGTGTGTATGTGTGTGTGTGTGTGCGCTGGGTGTAGGAGATGAGAGGAACGTGTGGGCAGCGTGAACCATTGGTGAATTCGGTCCTCTCTCGCCATTCGGTAGGCGGGCAGGGGACGCCGTACAGCAATGAAATGGATCCGATTAGGAGGTCCACGTGCACATCGTCTTCCAACGATGATCGGTCTGCAAGGCGGATTAGACACCGCACACATCCGCAAGGTTTCATCATAGGCGGCAGGCATTGCTCTGGCACCATGACATTGATCTGCCCGACCACACAGTCTTCATTGCGAGGCAGCCAAGTGACAGGCTGTTCCACCACAACATTTGAAACGTTAGGTTCGCCTCTGTGTGTGTGTGTGTGTGTGTGTGTGTGTTTACATGGTCGTGGGGTGCGTTCCCCGTACCTGCAAACCGCCCAATACGAGCCGAGGGCTCAAGGGCTGCCAGATCGCCCTATACAAGCACCATCCTACCCCGCACTTCAAACTAAACAAGTGAGTAAGGATACTGACGAAATACATCCAGTTACTATTTCTGGGATTGCTCATCACTTGTAGGGTAAGTCGGAGTAAGAATGCAAGCCTAATTCGTTCCGGCGATTTGAATTGTAGGCACAAAATGTTGCACGGTCGCGATTTGCCAATGACTACCTCAGAGCTGGCCCGTATTAGAGGGTGTTTGTTCGGCGCGGGGACGGCTGGCATGGCGGCAGTTCAGCTGGAAGAAGAGGAGGACTACTGTGTTATTGTGGAGTAGTCATATAGCGGTGTGTATGTTTGGTAGCTGTGTTGAGAAATTAGCCCATTTGTGTTTTTAGAAACTGAGCCGCGAGCGAGGGTGTTGACCGGCGAGCCGTTATCCCCGTTGTTGTTTGTTTTACCAATGTATGTTTTGCTTTGCTGTTTTGTGGCGATGGCAAACTTTACTGGCATTGCGGCGCGCGACGCGTGGTTTTCGCGATGCAAGCAGATGGCGCGGGTCCAGGACAAACTCCATGGCTTTGTTTATTTCCGTGTACAGCTATGTTTTCTGTAACCCTATAAGTCCATTTCTGGGCCTGATGCTGTGTCCCGGGACGGTCCCGCTTTCATGGCACCGGCAACTGCGGTGGCGCCTTGCAAGTCCAATTCAGTTTTCTTGAATATAACAAATAAAACATCACAGTACTAGAGAAGCAGTTTGTTTGAGGAAGTACATGAAAGCGGTACCAACTAACTCCAGGGTGGGGCTCACTTCGAGTCAGGGCCCCCCGGGCGTCTTGCGTGTTTCCTCTTGGCCGCACACTAACTTTCCAACATTATTTCTAAAGTGGAATTATTGTGTGGCTATTGAACAGGTGTTTCCACTAAGCGCCCCGGAACCTTACGACAGGTTGCTATTAAGGCACCAAACCAATGTTATAGTAAGAGTGGGTGTAATTTAATGCGCAAATCATTACAATTTGGTCGACTAATTGCTGGAATGTGGCAATGTGACCGGTCCTGCTCGGAATTCCACTGATCAGCGGGCTATTTGCGGCTGTGGATAAAGGAAAATACAAAAGTCAACGAAGGACCTTGGGGAGGGAAATGGCTGACTATGAATTTTCCCGCTCGGAAGTTGATGTCCACTTTGAAAGTTATCAGCAGGTCTGAGGCCCTGATAACTAGTGTGCCACTTATGGATAACTTCATACTGATGCCCTTTTCATAGAAGTATATGTATGGCAGGTTAATTGCTAAAAAGTAATTCACGGCATTTGCCGACTGGTGAATTAATAAAGTGGGGTCCCCAATTACAAAATGGTCTTTATATCAATTTTTTTTCCATATACATCGAATCAATCCCGAATCCAGCCGAATCAGCCCCCAAGTTCGACATTCGGCCCAATAGCCCAAAATTCAAATCACAATTCCGCCGCACCGTACTAATTACACAGCATGTGAACAAGTCCTTATACTACTGATCAGGAACGCTTGCTTTACCAAGGGACGAGACAGATGCCGGTAGAAATATATAGCCAAACAACGACGGCTTAAATATCCACGGCCATCCATCTGCCGTTCGTCCACCCATTCAACAATCAATTTATTTTCGCGATCTGCTGATCTACAAGTTCAAGGACGAGACACGACACTGGACTCCCACATCCAAGCCATCGGAACATCGGAACAATATCGCATTGGGAAATATTCCCTAGGCACAGCCCCGCTAGAGCCCAAGGCAGCCCCATATCCCAACCTCCGCAACGCCAAACAACCGGCCGTCTAACCTCTACACTACCCCTCGCTTTCGGCCTCACCTCCTATCAATCGGCTTTCAATCTGCAGCTGTGCATTAACACACAAATTTTACTCGCAGAACTGATGAAACTCAGTGATCCGTACATCATGTGCCTTGTTGCACCAAGTACGCCTACACGCCAAGTATCTCCGTACGCCATGTACCTCCGTACGCCATGTACCTCCGTACGCCAAATACCTCCGTACGCCAAATACCTCCGTACGCCATGTACCTCCGTACGCCATGTACCTCCGTACGCCAAATACCTCCGTACGCCAAATACCTCCGTACGCCAAATACCTCCGTACGCCAAATACCTCCGTACGCCAAATGCTCCGCTGTAAGGACTTCGCATGCCACGTACTTTACGTACAGAGCACCTCCGTACATTACGTGTCTTGCTGCATCAAAGTATCTGCACGAGTACTTCATACATCAGCATACAAAAAGTACGAGCAGATTTACTGATTACCGCCGTACATCAAGTGCATGACGGCTGACTGGAGAGCCTCCGGCAGGCGCCCCGAAACCTAACGACAGAAATGCCTAGATAGAGAGTGCAAAAAGAAGACACAAGTTCGGTGACCAGCACTAGCTAAACCGTCAGCAGCTAGACCCATGCACTACTTTGCCATAATGAGCCGTTGAGCTAGTGTGTCAGCATTGTCTATCATCCGCTATCTATTGAATCTACTTACATATGACAGGTACGGCTGCACCACGGGCACAATCGTAATCGGGTTCCGTGGGCCTTCGAGTACATATTAATGAGGCGCGCATGGGCGCGTGAGCACGGACAAACAAGTGGGAAGTGATATCCTAGTAAATGGAATAAAACACCACGAGAGAAAGCCACCACTGATCTGGGAAAGAGAGAATATGTGATATGTGTTTGTGAAGAAAAGCAGGATATACAACTTTACTTACGATAGGAAAACGCGGCAGTGCAACAGTGAAAAAAAACGGCGCACATTGCTTAGCAGGCGTACGACCATCGTGGCGTACGACGGAAAACGCAGAAGGCTATCCTTGGATACTTAGGGGGTGTGGACACATCACATACACCGGGCTTCCAAGACGCAGACAACCGGCAGCGATGTTGCAAGCATCTTCCTACCAAGAAGATCCAAGCCACACACACACACATGTGCGCGCTCGCGCGCTCCAGCTACCGTACCAATTTTATTGAAATGCATTATCAAGGTTCCCTCGACAAGCCCCTCTTTCAGCGATAATGACACACGTCCCGCTGCTCTCTGTGCGACTAAGTGTCACCTGGCGGCCTGCCCATCCCCAAATGAAATGCGCAACGAAGTAAAAAAATCATGGTTGTGGCGGCGGCGGCGACGGCTGCGACGGGCAGTGTCGGATGTATGTATAACCCGCGCGTCGCCGCTGCCACTTCCCGCTGATGCCGCTCACTCGTTCCAGGTATGTATGTATGTATATATGTGTATATATGTATGCATGTATTTAATCCCTTCCGCCGCCACATCTGATGCGCGCGGATCACCAAGTATGCAGGGTCGCAGTCTGCTGCCACCTGCCGTACAGGTAAGCCGTTACCAGAGCTCCTCCTTGCCAAGATGGAAATCCCGCCTTCGATGCAGCCGCGATGCAGTGGACACAAAGAGCGCTATGCGGGAACAACGCCTTCATGCAACTCTACCTACTGTATTGGATCCAAGGATGGCTACATATGTCGGACGACTGTACGGCAGCAGCCACAGCCGTACACCTCGCTCACCCACGGTAACGGCCCACGTAAACTGCCTAAGTGTCCTCCCAGCTCGTCACTGCTGGCTGGCGTCGCCAGTAGCAGCATTACGCGGCACAAAAAAACACTACAACAGAAGCCCTTGTGTTGGGAACGGGGCGCTGGGCACGGCGAAGAGGTTGGTGCAATGAGAAGAAGCAATGCCATTACTGTCATCACGAGTCGCAAGACAGATGGCCCACCGATGGTGGCGAAGAGGACAGCCGCAACCCAACCAACCCATTAATCCAATCCATCAATCCAACCCATCAACATCCAATCAACCAATTAACCAATCAGCCGCAACAGTACCACGCGAAAACCGCTTTCCGTCCAACGACAAGATACACATGGCGCACATGCATCATTTTTCTTGAACAACCATTACGACCAACCAAGCCGCCGACGTCCGCTGTCCACCCTTATGTGAGCTATGCAGATACAGGCACATATCTGCACAACACAACACAACACATATCCTTCTGTAAAAGTGATGGCATGCATTAGGTCCTCTTCTATACGGTCACATTCACACACCAGTAAATGTTTCGACAGGACCAAGCAACAAGCATATACGAGCGAGTATGTGGCCTGGATGGTGTCTGCCGTGATGTACGACACCTACTACATGATCTTAAAACCCCAAAGGAGAAGAAAGCCAGAAAGGGATAATGCACACGGCGTTAGCACGCCGGGACATTCATCACAAATAAGACATTTGGCTTAGAAAAGACACAGATGCTGCTGAAGACAAGCTGTTCCAAGAGTGCTGGATTTACCGCAGAAGGGACACACGAAAGATTGGCGGAGAGAAGTCCAATATTCCAAGTCTTTCCGACGCGCCAATTTCAATTCCCGGGCAGCCAAGACTGTCAGAGCACAGACGTGGTGCCAGTAATGGCCCCAACTGCTATGCCACTATGGCGGCACCATGAGTGCCCCCAAAGCCATCAGAAAAGCCTATAGTATGGGGGCACGTGCTGCATATGCCTTCTTATCCACAGTCAGAGCGCAATAAAAAAACACAGACTAGACAAGCCAGCACAGCGTAAAAACTGTGGTATATAGTATGAAATGTTGCTCGAAGCTAGGTATAGGTGGAATAATCCGGCCGCCCGACTATGCAAACACGCACATGCAGGCTCCACAGAGAGAGAGAGAGAGAGAGAGAGAGAGAGGGAGAGAGAAAAAGAAAAAAAGAGAGAGAGAGGGAGGGAAAGGGGGGAGAGAGGGGGAGAGAGGGGGAGAGAGGGGGAGAGAGGGGGAGAGAGGGGGAGAGCACGCAAGTACCGTTTCTACACCTGCGCTTGTTCTATGATTGCCGCTATTGGATTGGGGTCACACTACAGGTCGGGCGCGCATGCAGTGCCAGGATAGCCATATCAACCCTTCTCTATGTCACGAAACTGCGGTCTAGCCGCGCAGCACAAACCGCACTTAAAACCCAACCGAACCCAACATTCTGGGCGGAAGGCACTCCTCCGTTTTTTCATGTACTTCCGAAACGTACGACACGAAAACGCAACAGTCACATCCTGTTTATTGTAGGCCATCAGGCGTGCGTCCACGGTTGTGTGTGTGTGGGTGTGTTTGCATGCGCCTCGATTCCCTTGTTAGGGCACCAAAGACAATGCGCTTAACGAGACAGGCAAGCCACACCCGCTCAACACCCACATGGTATGAATGTATGTATATATGTATGCCTTTGCATACATCAAACTGAATAAGGCGCCTAGCACCCAACCCACTTCCCGAGCCACACACGCGCAGAGGAAGGCTCCCTAGGGAGGGAGGGGGAGGGGGAGGGCGCTATGAAGGGCGAAATCGGGGCTTTCAGGGAGATCGCGCGGCGCCCGCGGTGCCCCTCGCTAGGAGCCATCTGACCCGTCCCATCTCATCCCTGCAGTAGGGTTATGGTTGACACGTAGAACCAACCGCTCGCTGCCGTACGGGGGCGATGCTGCCTCGCTGCCAAAACACCGAGTCAGCCAGCCCGTCAGGCTGACGCAACACGATGGCCAGGCAGGCAGCAAAATCAACTACATCGCATCATCCTGGCAGATTCATGCACTTGTTGGATGCAGTGTGGGCCGGCGGCCGTAGTCGGCCGAATGCATCTAGTGCAACACAGCCTGCCATACGTACTTGCATAATCTTATAGCCCAATGGATGCAAAGACGGAGGACTTGAGGATTTCTTGACCCAGGGCGACCGCGGGGGGTAACAGGGAGCGGTTGGATGGGGTGGGGTGGGGTGGGTTGCGTGGATGTCCGCCCGCCCGCTAGCCATGTCGGTTATAACATTAATGATGGTGGGCCCACTCATCTTTGGCTCATGGCCTTTGCGGGACTGCCCGCAGCGGGGAATCGGCTCCTAAAACACAACCATAAATGGACTAGGACGCGCATATACATGCATGCAGACCCACGCCACACAAACACGCAGACACACGCACAAGCACGTATGTACGGGCCATTCCAGCATGTTTCGCAGGCGGCGAAGGCGCAGACGACGAACGGCGATTTTTAAGCCGTGGAATTGTTCCTGCCTGCACAAACCATACATATGCCATGCAAGCCATGGTCCTGCGCATGCACCGCAGCTGCCATCTGTTGTGGCGTGTCGCCGTCAGGTGGCCCACCGACAGCTGCTCACTTTCGCGAGACGGGGATGCAGTACCTACGAATGCCTTTCTATTCGGCGTGCACCGTTAGCGGGCATCTAAACGGTATCCAACAGTAAAGACCCATTTCCCCCACACACTTACATCCCACTACTCATCCCAAGCTTTTGTAATGTCCACCATCCTCAGTAGCCATAAAGAGGTTCCCCCGGACTTTGCGCGGTTGCCGGAACTGCGCTGAGATGTGCCAGGGGCCGCATTCGTTGTCCATTCTGCCGCTGACCTTCAGCTACGTTTCCTCCTTCACCTGCCCTGAACGTGGCGGTGGCTGCTGCGGCTGCTGCTGCCGCTGCATCGCCGCAGCTGTCTCTCCGTTGCCTGGCAGCGGCGGCTGCCATATCTCCCCTTCTGCCCGCCACAACCCCCGCTGCTGATGTCGCTGCTGGTGCTCTTGTTGCTGTTGCTGTTGTTGTTGTTGTTGTTGTTGCTGTTGTTGTTGTTGTTGCTGTTGTTGTTGTTGTTGTTGCTGTTGTTGCTGTTGTTGTTGTTGATAATGGTGGTGTTGGGGCTGCTGCTGGTGCGAATAGTAGCGACCGGCTGGATCAAGGTTGATAACAGGGAGAGCTGTTGCGTTAGGTATGACGGGCACGAATGTCTCACGCCAGGCCGTCGGATTGTGCTGCAAGTGCATGTGCTGCTGCGGCTGCTGACCGGCTTGGGACCAGAACCGGCGTTGGCGCAACCCCGCTTCCAAGGACACCACGGGCGAGGAAGTGTCCCGGCCAAAGTCGACTACATTCGAAGCGGCGGCCCCACCACCACCACTGCCTGCCCCAGCGCCGGCCCACGGCCACACGGAGGGCACAGTCGTAATGCTGGCGTCACCTGACGTCACCGGCGGGTTGGCGCCGCCGCTGAACAACGGCATTGCCGGGAAGAGGAAGGGTACGGTCGGCCCGCTGGCAGACGCTGCAGCGGCGGCGGACGAGAAGGTGGCAGGACTGCCGCCGCCTCCACCGCCAGCAGTGGCGCCGGCAAAGGCAACGGCAGGCATTGCAAAAAACTGTCCTGATGACTGCATACGGCTGCGGGCCCCGAGGGCCGAGGGGACAGCCGGCGGCGCCGGGCCCATCAGGTCCATTATGCGGGATCCTGTGTCATACAAACCGTGAAGTCCAATCGAAATTGCGCTGCCCGTTGAAACGGCACATGGGAAGGAGACGCCATCAACAGTGGTAGACGCGCCCGTGAAATGCGGAGGGAGCCCGGAATGGAAACCTGGGGTGTACGACATCGTACGGAAGTGCTGTCTGTCAAGATCAGGCAGCAAGTATATACTCTGTTGTGTGCAAGCAATCGATAAACTTAACGACAGTGGGCCAGTCATCACCGGCCGGCCGGCCTGTCCTGGCCGTGTGCGGCACGTGTGACCTCACAGATATGTGTTGCCCCTGTGTGTATCAACCGCAGCCTTGCTCTCTCTCTCTCACACACACACACACACACAAATACACACACACACACACAAATATACACAGCGTTCCGCAAACCCCAACCGGACGCTCTCCGGCCCCTTAGCTGCGCACTGCAGAGTGCTCGTCCCGCCCCCACGTTACCTCACCTGTAGCCCACGCCTCCGTTTGAGCGCCTGAGCTCCCCCGTGTCCCCAGCGGTGAGATGGGCCCTATGCCGCCGACAGTTAGCCGCGCAGTGGCGAGCTGACCACCGGCGGGCACCGGCGGCGGCCCTGGCGGCGGCGGCCGGCTCAACGGATCCACCGGCAGCCGCGGCCGCTGCACCAGCCGCAGCGGTATACCAGTCTCCACGGGACGGGCGCTGCCCAGCAGTGACGCGGCGCTGGTGGAGGGGCTCTCCAGGTCGCGCAGGAGCTCCTCCAAAGGGTCTGGTGGCTGGGCATCACCGGCGCCAGCGGCGGTGACTACACCGCCGCTGGCTGAACGGCCAGACGAAGCCAAGCTTACGATTTCCGGATCACGCATGGGAGCAGAGGCTGTTGTCATGACCGCCGCATCTAGTCGATGGCTGCTTCGCGGGTCGAGGCTGACGGGAATGGGCACGCTGCCGCCACCGGTAGCCAGGGGCTCAATCAGCCGCCCCAGACCGCCGACAATGTCGCCGCCCCCGGAGATGCTTTGCGGCAGGTATGACGACGCGGTGGAAGCGGCGGCGCGACCAAGTCCCAGGGGCAACATGGTCGCGGCGAGCTGCTGCTGCTGCTGCAGTGGCAGCGGCGGCGGCGGCGCCAGCATTAGCGGTTGCGTCAGCAGATGCGTCGGCCGCATTTGCATCCTGGTTGTCATATCGGTGTATAGGCTCGCAGCAGTGTTATTATGGCCCACCACGCCCAAAGGGAGGCCCAGACTGCCGTACAGGCTAGCGGCATGTGAACCCGCCCCAGGACTGCCGTACAAAGGACCCTGGCCTGCAGTCCAGCTATGTTCCCGGTAGATGAGCTGTAGCTCCTCCGGGTGAGATTGGCGCTGTTGCGGCTGCTGAGGCTGCGGCGGCAGCTGCTGCGTTGTAGGCAGTGGTGGCAGCGGCGGCAGCTGTGGCAGCGGCCGCTGTGGATCGGCCGTAGCGCCGGCGGAGGTGACCCAGCGTGGAGCGGGTTGCTGGAAGGAGGGCAGCTGGGCTGGAGTCACACGCTGCTGCTGCTGCTGCTGCAGCAGCAGCTGCTGTTGATGATGATGATACTGTTGCTGCTGGGTCAGCAAGGCAGCAGGATACGGCAACGGTACTGCTGCGGCGTCCGGGGCACGATGGGTCCAGCTGCTTGCAAATCCCCCCGCCGTCGGCGCCGCCGCTGCTGCAGAGGCCGCCTCCGTCCGGCTCCCTGGGTGGTTCTCACTGCTCTCGTCACCCCACGCCCTTTTCACATTGACCTCGGAATCCTCCTTAGGGCCGCCGCCCTCCCTGGAGAGTCTCGTCCGCGCTGCGCTGGCAACATTTTGATTTCGGAGCCGCCACAAGATATCGTGGCTCAGGCTGCTCACCACTGCCGCAGCTGCGGTTGCTGCCGCAGCGCCACCATCGGCGCCGCCGCTGCCTTCGCCGCCGCCCTTAGCTTCTGATGCGGCACGCGCCGGCCAGGTCTGACCAGTGGAATGCGCAGACCTAGGAGCCAGGCGACGACTTCGCCGAGGAGGGCTGGTCGGGGCAGGCGACGGTGTTGGCTGTGGTCCTCCCCCGCGCGGACTTACGGAAGTTTCCTTGCCGTCTGCTGCTTCGCCCCGCTGCGCCTGCGTGGGAACCACCGAGCCTGGTGGCACATGTGGCTGCTCCTGCTGCTGCTGCTGCTCCTGCTGCTGTGCAGCGCCGGCTACAGCCTCAGATTCGCACTGGCCGCCCGGGTCCGCCTCCTCGCCAGGTGGGGACGCACTGCCTGTGGTTGCTAACACCCCGTTTGCGTGGTGATGGCGGTGGTGTCGGGTTGGTTGGGACAGTTGCATCGCGACACGTCATCGGGGGGGGGGGGGTCCACAACGGATTCAGGCTCATGAAGTTAGGGCGGGCTGCGTGGCATGACACTGACTGGGAGTTATTATGCACACATCCAGGTGGACCCCTAATGGGGGCATTGGATCAGTGCGGCGAAATAAAAGAAAAAATGCCCAACATGCCGCACTGTGATTCACGTAGGCGTGCAAACAGTTTAAATATGGTATTGAAGTTACGCGCGGCATATGGCACATCGTGAGAATCAATGAACAAACAAGCGTCCGTTATCAGACGTCTGCAGCAACAGCCGCAAAAAAGTACAGCAGTACCAGCGAGGCAACGTTGACATGTAAGAAAAGTGTTATCCCCAGCCGCCGTACCTCCCTCTAAGCCCCTCTCTGCGGCGGACAAGAACGGCTGGTTGAAGTAGGAAGCAGCGCTGCTGAGCACCGGTGTACTGCCATGCTGCTGGCGTGCAGCTTCGTACGCAGCTTGTCGTACTGTAGGGTCATCACAGCTGGGCCCAACCGCTTGGGCGTACGTGCGAAGCAGGCTGTTTGCGTCGGTGGGCTTGGATCGCAATGCACTGTGGAAGATGTTCTGGCGGTGGTGGGGATGTGGGGGGTAATCCAGGGGGTGATGGGGATGCGGGTTGGATATTCGGGGAACACCGTGGTGAGTGATTTCTGTAGGGACGAACAGGCAGGCGTCCTCGTTACTCGAACGGTCATTTGTATTCCAAACCAAAATGGCCCATTATTCAATTGCGCGAGCCGAATGGTTGTTTAGTCCTGCATAGCGAGGTTTAGATTAATGCGTGCGGTATACTACAGCCGATGATCATTACGTACGGTGTGAAGTGTACCGTCAAGCCCCTACCAGCAGTCGGAACAGAAACTGGACATTGGAAACATGTTGGTAATGCTGTCCTCTAACTGCAGCTGGGAACGTGTCCATCGTGCGACTTTTTTTCGCGACAAGGACAATCTGAACAACACGTTTCTTTCAAAAGGTACGTTGCGATAGTCCAAGCCGCTCAACATGCAAGTATCCAGAGGATCACTTTATTTATTTTAATTATTTTATTAAGCTTCATTTGGAGCTGTCCAGTAAGGAACGCACCTTGACATCGCCATCATGTCGGTTCCGGTAGTAACGCGCGATGACGCTCCTTCACAAAAAAATGCAAAGGATTGAGTCCACGTATGGGTTGGGACTTAAGTGCATATAGCATTTCACCCGACGGCAGTTATCGTGTTTACATATCTCACCATTTATTTCCATGAACCGCGTGTAGCAAAGCTAAGGTGCATAGTTCAACCGCACTCCAACCACGCCTTTTGTTACGCCCAGAGTGTGTACGGCTTGTCTGTGAGCGCTGCTCTTGGAGAGACGGCTGCTGCGGCCCATCGCTCGCGTTCTCGCCGGCCGCTTCACTTCCATCAGCACTACCAGGAACGACGTCATGATCATCGGCTAGAGAAGCTTTCTGTTCGCTTGCTGCTTCGGTGTTTCCCGCGTCGGGTGCAGAACCTGGCTGCATGAGGTAGTAGGGGCCTTGTCCGCAGGAAAACACCGCATGTACCCTACCATAGAAAACTGATTTCAGACATGTGCATAAGTTATATTATGGCGACGATTTCTCCAGTGCCCCTGCGGCATGAATGCGGGAACGCTGAAAGCGCTTGAAAGGACGCGAGGTGGACCCATCAGTGCGCGGGCGTAGAAACAATTAAGTCTATGTAATCAGATTATGATACATCTTCATGTGTGCAATCCCAGGAAGGCGGTTATGAGAAGCACAAGAACAGCTGGTTTCGCGTATGGATGTCAAAACTTGCACCCAGACTGCATGACACATTCACCTGGAATTTCGCGTCCAAACTCCTCTGACTGCCATAGTTGTTGATGCTTAGATAAATGGCCGTTTTTCGACGGTGCTGCTCAACGGGCCCCTGGTCACTTGCCGAGCCGGAAGAGGCCCTTTGAGGACGACATTGTAGTATTACAATCTCATATCTCCACTATATGTATATATACATATACCTAAGGCATCGTGTATTCATGTGTTTATGACCTCGTTGTTGAAGTACGACATCGTCAAAGTCATGATGTCCCATATCCCAATGAGTGGAAGGTTATTCGTTTTCCTGGGAAGCTAAAAAATTGGTTTACAGATGTCTACATTGTCATTGGGAATTTTTAAAATGATATTTGCTTCCCGTGCCCCGTACACAAGTCGATAGACGGCTTCTAGACAGATATACATCTTTATAAAAAGCTAAGAAAATATTTTGCCATATATAAATATACTTATAGTCTCACAGACCTTTGTGTTTCAGGTAAAATTTTTAAAAAGGTAATGTATTTATCTGGCAAGTCAACAAAACATGATACCATTTTTTTGGAAAAGTTCAGAGACATATACAGCACCATATACTTTTCTAAATGAATAGAAGTGACAGCAACGGTGCCGCATCCATGCAGCTACTGGCGGCAGAGTGCGGCAGTTAGTCGAGCTCACACTTGTCCGCACATGGACACAGAACGAGTGTCCCGTGTCGTGGTACTTAACACCTAACGAACCTGGATGTAACGACAATTCGTCGTCTATTTCTTGGTCCTTTTGCTTAGGTGCAGACTGCCGCAGCAGCGCAAATAACGGCCACACCGTTCGGTCTGACTTGCAGTCAGCAGAAACACAATGTTTGGCATAGCGGCACCTAACTGCTGGTGTGCTGTTGCAGGCTCACTTCTCCGTTGTGGTCTGTGTGTGTGTGTGTGTGTGTGTGTGTGTGTGTGTGTGTGTGTGTGTGTGTGTGTGTGTGTGGGTGTGTGTGTGTGTGGTTGTTGCAATGGGTTCCAGACTCACGAGGAGTAGAGCCAGCTGGCCAGCTGGCCGTGCATTATCACTGCACTTGAGACTATCAGGGCAAACAAGACACCCACCCAGACCAGGCAACGCGAGTCGCCTAGACAGCAGAAAACGAATCCATGGGAAGGCTCCGAAACCCACAACCACTGGGGAATCTGCCAATAGGCGAAAGAAAGCCATCGGACTCCGCCAGAAGGTCCTCCATTAAATACTGACAGGAACTGCACGTTGTTACTGGATGAAGCCTGTGCCCCAAAAGTTTCCAGTGAAAGAGATAAAGAAGCAAAACAGGCGATAGCTAATCGTCCATCCGTGACCGCTCCCGTGAACATAACAACTTTGCCTGACATAATTTGCAAGAAGGTGTGTGTGTGTGACCCAACCAAATCCTTATCCTTTCCGTGGAACTCAAAAACCGCGAAGGCGGCCCCAAAAGATAACAACAACTCAATCAATGGCTCCTTCTGTAAGGCAAGGGCCAGTCCGGTGTGTGCATAACCACATCTAGCGCATCCCGCCCAAGAAGAACATCCCCCAACGTTTGCAGTGCCTTACAGCCCAGGAGTGCTTGAAACTCCAGCCCTGGGCGGATGTTAACTGACGGGACAGTCAATCTCTTTTCCGGAAAAACATGGTTTCCCGACAGAGGCAAACTCCAACACTAGGCGTTAGGATGAATGTTGTGGCTGTGCTGGGCTTCGTTCCGACAAAACGCCCCATTTATGCGCGCCCGTGCCAAAGGCCAATTCACAGCCAGAGGACAAACCAAGACTCTTGAAAATCGTGCGACATATGCATCGCACCATCTCCGTCATCAGTGGTTAGAGCAAACACCCCGCTTCTTCAGGGGCTGTGAAGGCCTTAGGAAGCCTTAGGCCATGCACAGGAACCACCAGAGCACCCCTCAGGAACTCCACCCTCCACCCTCCACCCTCCACCCTCCACCCTCCACCCTCCACCCTCCACCCTCCATTGCGGTAGCTTGCAGTGCTTGCTTCAGTAGGCGGATACGTCAGTAGCCCTCTAGAGCTTTGGGATGTCGCCGGCGCAGCGCACCAATGCACGAAGCAGCTGCTTTCTTCCTGACGTCTGCCACGCAGCTCATGATGAGCTGCCGCACTGCATTACGCCACGCAGCTGTGGTTGGCGTTGCTGCCGAAGTGAAAATTCTCATTTCTTCCAGCGTTCAGTTTTGCAGACGCTTGGGGATGATAATGTCTGAACTTAAATGCATCTTCCTCACGTGCCAGCAGGTAGGCTCCAAGTGTACGACGATGCATGGCCCCGGAGTACGACGATGCACAAAACAATTCTTCGTATGTAAGTTCATGAGTAGGGAAGGCAGGACAGAGATGATGACGGAAACAGAAAACAGAAACGAACTTTGAAGGTTTCATAACGTTTGTACCATGTCAAAGCACTCAGACCAGAGCGGCGATCCGTCGTCTGGCTGGCCCCAACTTTCCTTAGGCGACAAGAGCTGGTGCGAGCGTGCAGCTACCATAAGTCGCTGCTGCCACCTGCGCATCCGGATCATGCTTGGTCTAGAGCATCCAGTTAGAAAATTGAATGGCGCTTTCGCGGATTATGATGCAAGGACGTTAAGGCAACGAAATTCAGGGCTGCATGTAAAAAACCCGCTCTGTGTGCTGGGACGTTTCTCCATGATCCGCGCTGTCAGACTTCGGACACGCCACGTCAAAGCCCTGCTGCCCTTTGCAACACCGTCTATCAATGGCTATTATCCGGGTACTCGCAAGCCGCTGCGGTCCAGTTTTGTGGCCAGCCAGGTTGATTTTCATTTCCTAACAGATAGCATTACCGGGGACGTTCATAAATCGGCTTTCCCTAGAATATATTAGCAACGAGCATCAACAGATCAGGATAAAGTTTATGTTTTCTAAATGCAGATTTTTAAAAATATTCAACTTGAGCTAAAGGTGTTGCTAGGTTAGCTATGAAGTTCAACGAAGTGGAAGATGCCGGTGACGATGTTGGGCCGAAGCCATACCAATTGCAAGGGACAATTCCCTGCTGAGTCATAGCGCGTACAGCTTTCCCGAAGTCTCTCTCTCCGCGTCTGAACCTTCATAAATTTCAATTGTTTTATGCACAGGCAACCTAACTTATGGAGCCCTTGAAATGACCAAAGTGTGGTAATCCAAGCAATCGTTTACGGTATTTGAATGAACGCGGCGGATGGCGCAAGTTGTCAGGAAGGGCGGGATCTGGCGCAGCGGGAAGCGATACGCCTTCTCGTGCATGTTAATCTGATACAGAGGCGTATGAGACAAGTTTTTCAAACAATATAATTATTTGTCTCCAGGAGCTTTTGCGTTTCCGTGAGGCCTTGAAAGGCAATGGGTCTTAGTGATGGGCCGCGCTTCCGCAGCTCTTCCGCCGCCACCACGGATGGACGAGAATTGAAGTGTCTCTATTCCAGTTGGCACGCAATTTAAGGCAGTATGATGCTAGTATATAATAGAAAGATAATAAAAGCATGAAGCTTGGAAAATGTGAAAGGTGATTGGTGCCTAATGTGCTTTGTAATTTTTGGCGTACTTACCAGAAATAGCCTGTAAGAACAAGCAAAACGTCTTAATACAAGATATCTCAGATTTGCAGATGATACAGAATATTTAAGAACTTACGAATTAGCTCGGGCCGACGTGAATTTTAAAACGATAAATTTTCGTAAATTACCAAAAATTAGGCTATAATATGGGGCGGAAAAGAAGAAGTTCGCACGTTTCAAACACTATACATAATTTGCAATTGTTATGAATAAAATTAATTTTTTCAAGGATTAATGAACAGAAGCCTGACGAATGTTAAGGGGACGTGTTTGGCGGTCTTGTGTGCCTGTACACGCGCTGTACATCAGTACAGTCTTCGGAAAGTCCATGCCGGACCCGGCGATAAATGTATTGAATACCTTGTTATGAAAGTTGTGAGCGCGAGGTTTTTTCCAAATAGTTAACATTTTGCCGAGACCTCGCAATGGCCGCTGCATTGCTTTTGGGAGCAGTCCTGGAAGCATCGGAGAGAGCAACCCTCCTCCTTTGCGGACATTAAAGCGTGGCTACGAACGAGATTATATCATTAATGAGCAGACATGACCACGATTAACGTTGGTGGCACATCAATGGTGCTGCGAATGCTGGAAACCATAGGGTAGGATTATAAGCAGCTCGTGGGTGCGGACCTTAGTCGTGCAGACAAGACCAAGGCAATCCTTAGGCTGGATATTTTGTTTGGTGACTGGACGAGTTTGGACAGCGTTTATTGCTGCTGCTGGATGGGGTTCCAGTGATGAGCTTGACATCAGGGCGCCTCAGAAAACGTCCTGGAATACGCCGTTGGGGGAAATTCAGCAGAGGAAACCTGGTGTGGTGCCGTGTCGCTACGTGAAGTGGATGGGAGGTTGCTTACGCACCCGACGACATTCTTAAAAAGGACTCCATCGAGTTTTGGGCCTTGGGTTATAGGAATGGATTCACATCCGGGCGCACAAGTCCTTACAAACTCGTTCCTGGGCAACAAGGTTTATGTCCTGCCAAATGTTATCTATAATCAAAGGTAGAAGGATGGAGTGGATAGTCCGTGAAAGGCCTCTATGGGACATTTTCAGCATTTCTGACTAGCGCACAGACGCGGCGGCGACGGCGCTATTGTGAAAGCTTCTCATCGCAAAGAAACACCTAAGTAAGTCCCGTGGCCCGGCTTTGCAGTTCACCTTGAGAAACATCGGGAAGGTCTGTTGGGAAACGGCTGAGGGCCCCCAGCGCCTCACGGTTCAGGAATAATTTATTAGCACGATTTTAAATTTCATTCCTTGCTTTGAAATAAATTGAAACCCAAAAAAACGCTTTCCATATATGCGCTCTGCTTTGCACATCAGGCGACCGGGGCGCAAACCCCGAATTGAACGGATTTGACGTATTTGCCGCGGCGATGTAGCAAAAGATGAGCTTCATGTGCCCGGCTATGAAGCATGGAATGTCCGGCCTATGAATTACCTAGGCGCGCGGCTGGTTTACCTCTACCCTGCTTTACCAGCAGGCCGAGATATCGTTTAGTTGTTTGATGACGACAAGGGACCAAGATGAGGAGCTAGTTTACTGATGATATCCAGAGGGCGCGTAGAGCCTTGATGCAGGAATGGCGTCATTTTTTTGCGCGGGGTATCGGTATCTATTGGTAAGCTGCGCGTCCCTTTGCGGATGTTATCCGTTCTCGGGGGACAGTCATGCCACTGGCCGGCACGGTCAGTACGACAGGTGATGCTCCTCTAACAAACTTCTGGCCCCAATACGGTACTGACATACTGGCCGGTCTCTTCAATGCTCCGGGCGTCTATCTTCAGGCTCATCATAATCCATCCGCTGGTTTCTGCGCCCTCTCCTGCCTTGTGGTCCTCGTCGGCTAGGTCTTCACTGGCAGCTTTTCGGAAAGGGGGAAAAGAAACTTCAACAGGCGCTGTCCTAATGGCACAGCGTCCGTGGCCTATTGCTTGATGAGGGAGCTTGCTATTCGTTGATACCGCATGGCTGCCGGGGACGATGAGATGGCTGCTGGGTGTTTTCTTCTGCACCTCTCGCCGATTTGGGGAGTTCGCGTCATGGACGCATGGGGGGTTAAGTTACAAGTTACAAGTTACAAGTTCCGCACACAAGTGCGGGTGTGTCCGTAAAAGCCGGGGGGCCCATGGACGTTGTATTGGTATTGATGCGGGTACGCGGGAGGTCATCTTCATTCTCCCTCGTCCGCTTCAGGGCGAAGCGCCTCAGCGCGACGTGCCTGGCCTCCCAAATTTCCGAGAGGTACCTGGCCAATGCCAGGGGTGGCGCCTCAGTCATAATGGTGCGCATGCTGCGCCCCGTAAGGACTAGGTCACCATCATACTTAGCCCTTATGCTCTTGTAAGCGGGACATTCTTCGAAAACATGCAACTCATCTTCAATCGCTCCACAGTCACAAAGCCGGTGCGCTCACGCCCATTAGGCCTATTAACCTCTAACTCCCAACAGCCTAACCGAAAACGCATGAGCACATGATGAAGTCGCTGGGGCATGGTCCCTTAAGTGTGCTCCAACCAATCGAGACGCGCAACCCTAGACGGGGCAGCTCCCATCCAGTTCACATAGCGACACGCCTTGGCTCCGGTAATTCCTATGGGGAAGACGCGGGGGTCACCCAAGGTATTCGGGCGCTCCCACCGTGCATCAAGCCGCTTGGCAAATACCTTAAGAATGCTCTCAACTGGCAATTTAAGGGTTGTGTAGTACGCTATAAGGTCATTACCGCGCGTATTAGTGGGGGGTTCTACTCCTAAGCTGGTAAGAAAGGCTAGTACCTTGCTTGCCCAACACTCAGTGACGCCCCCAAGTGCTAACTCCCAGGTCAGCGACAATGCCGGTGACACAGCGTTCCCGGCCGGTTAAGTAGGGGGAGCTACGCGTGCGGACATCTCACCCGTGCAGCTCGTGCTGCTGGCCACCAACAGGGAGCCTTGTTCGACTGGTAATTTTTCGCGGGACCACGGCGACCTATCCCGCCTCAAGGTTCAGGGCTGACAGCATCTGCATGTCATACACCTGTGCTTGGACACTGCCTGGGCTGCCTGAGACAGGGTGGTTCGTTCCAATTCGAGGTGCTGGGTTGGCGATATGTAAAGTGCTGTTTCCCGTTGGACAACGCGTCCTTTGGTAGGATCGGTTGCGGTGGTTACTCGTAGTTCGTTTGGCATAGCTCTCTGCTGCGTGCAGGGCATGTTCCTGGAGTAGGATGAACGGTCTGCTGTGCCTGACGGCGAATGTCCGACTTCGTTGCTAATTCCCCTTGTAATAACGCCTCCTATTTGCTAAAACGCGGAAGCAGAGCCCTGCGTACGATGACCTGAGCAAAAGGCGCTTTTGATGTAAAGCGATCACATGCTTGCGACTTGCAAGTCGTTTTGAGAGCCGCCCAATGCAACAACTCAATCATCATGTATCTTATACGTATACCTTAATTATATTATATTCTCATATTTTCTTATATCAGTCATTGTAAACCTTTCGCTGTTTAGATGAGTTGCACCTTGCACGGCAAGCGATATGTCACATCCAAACAGCTGATCTGTAAGGCTGAATTAGTAAAGAAAAAAAACAGGCATTCTACCTCGCGGCTTTAGGTGGGAAGGGTTCTGCTCACTAAAACGCTTCCACAACTTAAAACACTTGACTGCGAGGTCTCGACAAAATTTTGCCTATTTGGAAAAAGGCTCGCTTTCATTACTGTTGTGGAATAGTGTCAACTCCAGTTAAGTCCAGTCAGCTCCTCTCTGCTCCTCCTGAAAGCAGTGAGGTTGCCTCGCTGGACATTTAATACGCAGCGGCAACGGCATATACGCAAAAATTACTTTATTAAATAAGATCTTCTCTTTCATCCACCGTCGGGTCCGACATAGACATTTCGAAGACTCCGGCGTCCTCTGGCTGTTCGCTTCGTCCAGCTTCACGTTCCTAACCCACTTCACCCGCATGCGGTTTCGGTTTGCGCAAGTCAAACCTTTTTTAAACATTGTTGATTGCAACAACTTGGCAGCTGCTTAATCCGCACCGAAGCTTTCACGTTTGCAGACACCTCCTTCGTTGGCCATGTGTCGAAGATCGAACTCTGGGACATTGTGCGGAAAATGTTACGGCCAAACGAATTCCGACGCAGGGTCCTCTCATGATGGCCATGTGGCCATGCGCCCGGCAGTGCTTGCTGCGCAGCAGAAAGGCGAGCACCCCAGATTATTACCGAACATACCCCATAGATCGTGAGCCACCAAGGTAGGCAGCAGGAGGAAGATTCATAACGGGCCCAACGTACGTATGTATGTATGTTCACTCGGAAATGTGGTGCGGGGGTGTACATGGGAATGTGCTGCCACCCCGCCGGAACTTCCTTCCCCCGCCCCCCGGGCCCCCCCCGCGCCCTCCCGGCCCTCCTTCCTCCATCTTGTCCTCCTTAACCTCTCCCTCTCTCCACCCTCCCCCCAAACCCAGGCCCGTCTTGGTTCCGGACCTGCTCGTCGCGATGAGCTCCTTCGCGAGGCCGCTCAGCAGCACCTGCTGGCGGGGAATGTGGAGCACAGGACTTACCCGAACTCCGCAACATCCAAGCTCACGTCCGGCCCCTTGCCGGGGGCGCTCCGTCATCCTCTCCCAACCAAACTAGACGCGACATTGCCCGACGACATTGCCCTTTACGAGTATTACCGCAAAATCAGGCACCGAAAAGCTGAATTCTTTCCAACAGTCCAGAAATACATCTCAACCACCAGCACACCGTGCGAAAAGCCGCCCGGCTATGGGTTCCAGAGGGTTCCAGAGGGGATGTCGTCGGCAGGTTGGGTGCCAGCGCGGGTCCTGGGGCAAAGGCAGGACAGCTACCCAGGCTCCAGGCCAGACCAAGCGCCACAAATTGTCATACGCATGTGGTTCGTAAGTCGGTGCACTGCTGTTGTGCTGTGCTCCTTCCGCCGAATGCACGACACCCCAGCTGCACATAGGCTTCTCGAGCTCCGAGGCGAGCAAGGGCTTCCGCGAACCGAAAATTACAGTGCGTGCACACAATGCAACGCCGTATATCATCAGCGTCTGTGTGCTCTGGAACACTGCCCTGAAATCCAACAGGGCAAAACAGTCCGTTTTACGTCCCCACCGCGCCATGTGCTTTCCCGCTATCCTGGAGCGCCATGGACGGCGCGCTGCAGGCGCCTTGTCATCTGTCCGGTTTTCAACTTTCATATTGAGCATTTTGAGACACCATACACCATAAAGATGTTGCGGTCACGGAGGGTGAATGGAGAAGGCGAGTAGCGGGTAGCCGTGAAGGCAAGCAAATAGCTCCCCGCTGCGTGCTTATGGCCAGACTACAACCTATTGGGCCCTCCACCCCTCCCCAATAGTCCCCGCGGATATGCAGATGAGCGTATGTGCGCTTGCGGGTGTGCGGGCGAGTGTGGGTGTGAGGGCGAAGGCGCGGGCGAGGGCGCAACCCGCACCGCTGCACACAGTGGGATACCGGATCTAGAGGCGCACATATCGACTTCATGCCAAGCAGCAAACCCAGGAATGTGTTTTGATCACCGTGTTCGGTTCCTCCTAAAACCAGATCATGCGGCTTGCTTTGTCCCGATACGCAAAAATGTGCAAAAGTGAGGGAAAGCAAAGGCAGATGTCGGCGCCGGCGTCTTCCTCAAAGACTCGCTGGCGCGCGCACAAATGAACGCATATAGCCTTCGGCATGTTGTGTCTGTGTTGCATAAATTGATGCGGGACGCTCCTCAGCGTGCTGGGGCCGCCAAGAACAAGACATCAACCCGCCATCATCAGCCGCCTGGAGCAAATATACAACACTTCTCGCATGCGTGCGCGCACGTGGTCCTTTCCGGACTCAAGCAAGCAAAAACGGGAAGAAATGCCGGGGTAGCAAAACAACAATAAATTCGCGCTGGTAAATTACTAAAAATACTAAGTCGCCACCATGGATATTCACACACATACATACACACATACATACATAGAGACATACACAATTTACACACGCAACGTTGCATCCCCCGGGGCGGTTCGACAACGGCTGCGACGGGTTATGATTTTGCGCCACGTCAAGTGGTCAACAAAGGGTAATGCCTCCGAGCACAACTTGCGCCCTCTCTCTCTCGCGCGCGCAGCTGCTGCTGCTGCTGCAGACGACATCGTCCTAGTCCAACACCTCCCCCCTTCCCCCCGCTTTCCTTTCAACTACAATCCACTCCACTGCCCGATCTGATCACCTCCATGCATGCATACTGTTCCTGTATTTATTGCAATTACTGCGTTTTCACTTTCGTTCTCACTGCTGCGCAACTTTCCTACCCTTGATGGCCAGACCTTTCCTGTTCAACGCCGCGAGAGCCGCACTCCGAAGCTGTGAGTCCAAGTCTAAGCCCGTCGCAGTGACCTGCAGTCCCTCAATGCCGGTCTGCAACGCTGCTATACTAGTGCCACTACCGCCAACCGCACCTCCGCCGCCACCGCGCGAACCCAGGCTTCCAGTCATCCCGCCCAGACTCCCATGTGGTGCGGACATTGCGACGGGGAACGACGGCACAAGGTTTGTCGGTGGGAAGCCCGTGGAAAGCCGCCCTGACGGAGCAACGGCGGCGGCTCCGCCGCCGCCGCCGCCGCCGCCGCCACCACCGGTAGCAGCACCGCCGCCTGCACCCACCTTCCCAAGTCCACCGTTGCCGCCGACGCCGCTAGCCCGGCCCGAGCTGGGCGCACAAGCACCGCGCAAGCCGGGGCTACCACCCGCCGGCGGGTAGACTGGCGGCCGCGCCGACAGCGAGCCACTGCTGGGGCTGGATGCACCTGCGGTGTTGCCGCCGGAGGCCCCTGGGGCCCCCGCCGTCATCCCTGTGACAACCACCACTGGCACGTAGGAGCCCGCGCCGGTGAACGACCGCTGACGAGCGCTGGTCGCCACCGCCGCCGCCGCTCCCGCAGCGGCTGACGACGACGACGACGACGCTGACGGCGCCGCCGACCAGAGTCGGCCGGTGACACCGGCGCCGTTGTACCGCTCCGAGGAATGTGCGCCTGCGGGATCGGGAACCGATAGAGCTTGGTACAAAACAGGCGCCGGTCCTTCCTCCTCCTCGACCCCGCTGTCGCTGCGCCGTTTCGGGCCGGCCAGGCTGGAACCCAGGGCCCCCTGCTGCGAGCCCGTGGGCGCAGAACCCATCCCGCCGCTGACCATGCCCTGCGCCTGCGCACTGCTGCCATTACGCGCCGCAAGGACTGCGTACGGCGCCACCCCTGAAGCACGTGACTGCTTGTACGCACGTCCCGATGTGGCCGCCGCCGCGGCTGCGTTCGCTACTGCTGATGCCGGGCCAACGGCCAGCCCCAAGCCGTTCCCACTGCTGCCGTTATCCCATGGACCCACGGCCAAGCCCGAAGCTGCTCCGAAACCACCTATACCCGTGGACCCCGGTGGCGCACCGGGTACGACTGCTCCGCCAGGCACTACCCGCGGCGACTGCGGCGTCGCCATGTTGCCGCCGGCCGCCTTAGGGCTACCGGGGATAGCAGACCCTGAAATGCCCGCTACAACCACCAGCGGCTGCTGCGGTGGCTGTTGCAAAAAAGCATGCGCCGTCAGGCCAAGAGCAAACATGTCCGCGCTACCGTACCGCCCGCTGCCGTTACGGCTGATGCTAACACCGGGGCTGCCGCCGCCGCCGCCGCCGCCGCTGGGGCCCAGTCCCGAAATTCCTGCAGTGCTTGACGGCAACGCGCCCAACGGCGATGGCGATCGCTGCACGCTGGCCGCTGACGTGGGCCGCAGCCGCTGGCTCGCGCTCTCGGGCCGCATCCGATTGAACCCCAGGTACTGCATGATCATGGCGGGGTCCTGGCCCGCCGCCGCCGCCGTCGCCGCCATGGCAGCATCCCATGCCGCAGCGGCGGCAATGCTGCTTGCGTTTAACGCCGCTGCGAAGGAATGCTTGCGGGAGGGGCCGGTGCCAGCGCCGGCGCCTCCGGTATGGCCGCCGCCGCCGGCTGCGGTGCCGGCGCCGGGCTGAAGCTTGTCACGAATACTGGTAAGTGGACCGGTAGTGGCGGAAGGTGGTCTGCTGCCGCTGACGACAAGCCCCCGACCCGGGCTCGGCCCCGACCCCGGCCCGGTCCCCTGACTGTGCTGGTCCCTCTCCCCAGCCCCAAGATCCTGGGCGCCTGAGAAACCTGCAGTTCGGACGCGTAGAGACGGAGACGGAGGTAGAAGATGGGGGTTGGGATGTGGGGGTGGGGGGAAGAAAGGTGTGTGGGGGGTGTGACATGACTACAATTTTGCAAAGCGCATACGGGCAGGCAGGCCAATAACGGAGGCAAACGCCCAAGTAGACTGCAGCAGCTATGACCACGCAGTTGGAAAAACACATAGCTGGAAAAGGAAAATGTGCTAAAAAGAGGTAACCTGCTCCGTTCGTGATGACGGGGCCCCCGTGGGCGGAGCGGCTTGAACAGGCATCAACTGACATCACTCTTCCCTGCACGAAATGCCTTGCCGGGCTGCCGGCCTGCCGGCCTACCGGCCTTCCTGCCGGGGATATTGATAACAGGCAAGATCCGCACCCAGAAGCCATTAGCACGACCCTGTCACACGCGGACTTTGCAGCCGCTACCCCGCCGTACCTGCGGCGTAATAAGTGCCGGTAGTCTCGAAGGTGTTGTTGTGGGCGTGCCGGACGTGATTGTGTGCGCTTCCAACGGAGACGGGTCGGACGGACTGCGCCTGTGCGACGGCAAGCCCGCCAACGCCGCCGCCGCCGCCGCCACCGTTGGCCTGCTGGAGGTCCTGTAGGTGTTGGTGGGAGGTGGTGTGGCCGTAGCTGAAACTGTGGCTACTGCCGGTGATACCGTTGACGGAACCGCCGCTGCTCCGGAGCGCGGGGATAGCACCAGGAGGTCCAGAAGCTCCATGCAAGGCTGTGGAGGGCGAACCAGTACGGGAACCGGCGGCGGCTGCAGCGACGCCACCGCGGCCGGCGGTGGCGGCTGCCCCAGCGGCAATGGAAGCGGCGGCAGCGGCGGCTGCGGCGGCAGCAGGTTGCTCAGTCCACTCCCCAACTTCGCAGCCAACCCCGATGCCCCCGCTGGCGCGGGATGCGGCCGAGGAAGGCCGCCGTTGGTGGCCAAGAAAGGGTTGCAGGGGCAAAGCCCCCGATTGTTGATGTTGTAGTTGAATTTGTTGCCCTTCCTGTATTGCGTGCTGGGGCTGCATCTGCATCTGCAACTGCTGCAGCTGTTGCTGTTGCTGTTGCTGCTGTCCCCCTCCGCCGGCCGACATCGGGCTGTTGCGGCCGCTGGTTCCCGTGGACGACCCGGGCCGCTGGCCACTGCCGCCGCCGCCGCCGGCGGCCGCCGCGCGCGCCAGTGGGCCCGAGTAGATCCTGATAGGCGGCGGCGGCGCCACCGCCATGTCCGCGGCCGCAGCGGCGGCAGCTGCTGCCGCCGCCGCGCTGCCGCTGCTCAGCGCCGACACCGGTCGGCTGCTGCTGGCGCTGACGGCGCCGTCGCTGCGCTCACCAAATACCTCCGACAAGCGTTGTCCGCCGCCGCCGCCAGCGGCGCCGTGCAAGTACGCCTGCAAGTAACTCTGCTGGAACATGGCCGCGTCGTACTGGTACGGCCCAAGCATATAGTACAGGGGGTGCCCTGGCGGCAGCGCCGTTTGCGAGTCCGCCGCTGCCCCGCCAGGCAGTTGCAAGTACGGCTGCGGCGAGGCCAGGTAACCAGGAATCTGCATGCTTTGTGCACGCTGCTGTTCCAGCAGCTTGAATTTTCGCCGCTCCGCTGCCTTTTGCGCCAAGTTATCGCGGTGGGCTTTGGCTTTGAGACGTTCCGCCTTTTGTGACTCGGTCTCTAGGTCCTCCTGCGGACGCCGCGATGGTGGTGGAGGCGCCGGTGCCGGTGGTGGGAGCTGACGTAACGTGATGGAACACGGTACGGCAGGTGGTGCGGCGCGTGGCGGAAATTACGGTACGGTATTATGGCGACGGCACGCGGCGACGGCACGGCACGGCGCGGGAGTGGAGGGCGGCGCGGCAACGGATGTGATGTATTGACGGCGGCAGGAGAAGGGGTTGTTATGTGGGTATGCGGCGCGGACGGCGTGAAGTATGATGGGTAGGAAGGGGGGCCTGACAAGAAAACCGAAAGGGGAAGGAGCAGGAAGAGGACAAGGGAGGTACCGGGAGCCTGAACGGGGAGATGGTGAGGCCTGGAGAAGGCACTATACGCGCGCGAGGGGGCCGCCATCGGGGAGCGAAGGATGTGGAGTTCGACAGGCAAATGATGCAACGGGGAGCGGCACTGATCGATAGGCAGGCCGCAGTCCCGCACGTTTCTGTGCCAGTCAGCGCGATCCATTCCCGTTCGCGGCGTGGTGGGCTATAGCGATTTATCACGCGGCTTGGGTGCCGCTGGAGAGAAGGCTTTCATCTAAATCAGCGACCCCTGGGCTCGATCCTGCGCACATGCCCTCGGATAGATGATGGCGGTGTCCTCGTTGTTCGGGGCTGGGGTCCTTACACGCCGCGGATGACGACGCGACGGCGCGCTCTCCATGTCTCCACCTATCCATACATACATACAAACGCACATACCTTTTTCTTCTTCTCATCCGACGCGTCCGACCGCTTCGTTCGCGCCTGGAAGGAGGCTTGGAAGATCTCGCTGGCGCCCTGTGTTTGTATTTATGTATTTATGTATGTGTAATGGGTCGGGTGGGAGAGGGCAGCGGCATGCAGCAACGATATCGGAAAGGAAGTGAAAGCCACGAGCAATAAGCAGAACAAAGGAGCATACGGGGGATTTATTTCCTTGGGAAGTCAATGCCGTCCAGGGATTTTTTTAAGCAACACGGAGGCGCACAGAGCCGCACACAGAGCTACTCCAACTGGGGGGTTTGAGATGAAGCAGGCGCGCAGGGGCCATCACATAGACCCTTACGGTGGTGGTGTGACCGCACAGTGGTGGTGTGACCGCACAGTGGTGGTGTGTTGAGTGAAAGTGCGCATTTGCGTGCATTGCTATATACAGCTGCGGAGGGCCCTCAGCGAGTGCAGCGATGTCGGCCACCCGCCCTGCAAGTCCGTGCCTTAAGCAGCTCTTCGTACAGCGCCTGCTTGGCCGAGTCGGGTGAAGGGAAGATCCTCGTGAAGTTGCCCATGTGCTTGGCCTCGTAGCGCTCCCGCGCAGCCAACACTTTGGCCCTGCGACACGAGCCACGCGAGGCGAGAGGTGAGGCAGGGCCAGGCGTGAAGAAGGCGAAGGAGAGGGGCGGCACGAAGGAGGTCGGGCAACAGCAGCCGGCGGGTTGAAGTGAAGGACCGCGACGCGGACAGACGCGCCAGGAGGGTGGTTGCAGGGGAGAGTGGGGAACAAGGTGAGAAATGGGGTGGGTTTTAAACACGCTGTGCGAGGGCGCTCGTGGCCTCGAGGCCAGCACTCACTCCACGTCTCCGGGTCGTCAGGTGGCTCCCAAACACGTTCCCATCCAGATCGTCCGCCTGTCCAGATAGACAGCCTGCCTATACCTATACCTGCCGCGAGGGGATGGATCGCTCCACAGCATACACAACCAAGAAAAAATGCCGGCCCCGTACTCGCGCGGTTTCGGTACCCCCACTCACCGCCAAGCCTCGTACTCCTCAGGTGTCCGCGGCTTCAAAAAGCCTGTCGTGCCGGCGCCGCTGCCGCCGCCGGCCCCACTCCCGCCAGAGGTTTCGTCACCATCGCCGGCAGCGCCCTTAGCATCCGCCTGGGCAGATGTACTGCTGCTGCCGCCGCCGCCGCCACCGCCACCAGCACCAGCACCGCCACCAGCGCCGCTGCTGGCCGCGCCACCGCCTGCGGCGGCGGCGGTGGCAGGTGGCCCCTGTCGCCCCGGCGGCGGCTTCTTGACATGCATGGGCTCCAACAAGCGACTGGTGGCTGCGCGCTTCTCCGCCTTCTTGGTCTTGGCGATAATTTTGGGGTCGACACGCACCTGTAGAGGTTCGGAGGGAGAGGTGGAGAAAGAGACGATGCAAATCGATGCGAATGATGCAAGAATACGTGAAGGAACAACTGTCGACGTTCGACACACACACACATACATACATACATACATACATACATACATACATACATACATACATACATACATACATACATACATACATACATACATACATACATACATACACATGCACAAACACGCACCAGCTTGATGGTCTGTGTGATGAGCTCTTCCTTGATGGCCAGGTCCAATGGAGAGTCAATGTTGAACGAAGGAGAGTGGTTCACCTCAATCAGCCAGGGACGCAGCTGATCGTCCAGCATAACATCGTACCCCAAAATCTCGAAGCAGCTGCACATGTACGGCAAGAGTGTACGGCACACGGAGCAGTGGCGCAGATTTTTAGGAAAGGCGACGGAGTAAGGTGATGAGGCCCAAGTTGGGTACCGGGAAAAGCCCCAGGCCAGCCAGTATACAAGCTGCGAAACCCCGGACGCAAAACACACACAACATCTGGAAGCTGGATGCGACGCGGGTGCCGAGGACGCTGCTTATCCTCATTTCCAAGCGCCCACACTGGCTGCACACGGCGCGGGACACCGCGACAGCACAAACCCCAATATCCACGCCTCGGCTGTCCGGTTGCGTGGAAAGGCGTGTATACAAATTACCCATAGGCATATTGACCCTCCTCCCCAAACACAAATAAACAAACCAAGAGAAAGCTTCGGTTCCCCGGTTCTCAGTTCTCCGTCTGCACTGTACCTGAAGCCGTCGTTGTCCGGAGGCAGCACGGAGCGGTAGTTGTTCCTGAGTATGGGCTGCACGCTGCACAGCGACTTGATGATCAAGTCCCCGATGTCCCCCCACACCTTGTCATAGCTGTGACCTGAGGGGCCGCCAGAAAGAGAGACCCGGAGCCGGCGGAAAATTGCGGAGGACGGACGAGCCAGGAGCGGAAGTGGAGCGAAAGGGGAAGAAGCGGACCACGAGGATCTCCTTTCCAAGGCCTGGCAGGCCCCCAAGATTACTTACATCAATACTGGAGTAGGAGAAACGCAGGGAAGGGTAGAGGAGGTGATTCCGCACCCTTCATCTCGAGCTAGACTGCTCCAGGGAGCGCGCTCGTTGTAAAACACTGGAAGAAAACAAGGACCCGACGCCCCCCGAGTCCCCCTCTCCTAAGTGGGCCCCACCCTGTTAGAGCAGCAGGACGACCCACAGGCCGACAGATACATGCAAAAGGAGGTGACTGGGTGACCCGTGGGTCGGTAGAGCGCACCTAGCGATGTCAGGTACGCTCGCAGCTGCGCCAAACACCACTTGCTGGCGTCCTCGCCGCCGTCGGCATTGGCCGCCACCGCCGCCACAAACGCCTCGTTCTTTTTGTTCACGGCGTAGTTGGTTAGGTGCATGAAGGAGACATCCAGGTTGGAGGCCTTGGGCGGGGAATACCTCTCCGTGCAGATCCTGAGGGACCAGCAAACCAAACGAAGAAGACACGGCCAGGCGCGGTAGGTGGAAAAGCGCATGTGCCCCTGCTGCTTACCCTTTTTCGAGAGGTAAGCTACCGATCGCCCTCCTTCACATTCAAGTTGTAAGCACGATCCCCTACGGTACCGCTTCTCCTCAGCCCAGGGTTAGATACCTGTACACCCAGCTAATAATAATAATACCAGCTGCGGTGGAAACCTATATGTATAAATGTGAAGTAAGGAAAACACCACATCTAAAATAGGGTGCGGATGGTCCTGGGGGGGGGAGACGAACCACAGACAGAACACAGAGGATGCTGGTACCAGAAATAAGCGGATGCACTCCAGGATAACGCAGATACTGCAGGAAGTCGTAAGAATTTACCAACCCATGGATGAAGGATGGGTGAAGGAGCAGAAAATACGGAAGGCTTGTCACACACGGATCAGCGGCACACAGGGTTTGGGTCTAGGAACGTGAGGGGAGCTGGATCTGTGTTGTATCACAACTTTAGAAGAGTACCCATCGGCGGATGTCAGATCCCGTGATGATGATACGGCCTACAGGATACGATCGTCTGGGAACATGGAATGCGGATGCAGAGGGCCGGCCCGACGGGTACATTTTCAGCAGGTTGGGTTTTCAGAAAGCTGAAAAAAAGGTGAGGGGAAAGGGAAAAGAAGGAAGGCGACAGAAAGAGAGAGAGAGAGAGAGAGAGAGAGAGAGAGTGAGAGAGAGAGAGGGGTTACGGCGGCGGATCTGTGGTCGCACCTGGCGAGGCCTTCATGAAAGAGAAACACGCGCAGCGGGTCGCAGCTGAGCACCAGCGCGTATATGCGCAGGTCGAACTTGTAGCCGTGGATGAGCAGCGGGGAGGACAGGTAGTGCTGAGCCACCACGTTGGGGGTGGCCATCTCGCTGAGCACACGAGTCACCACCTGCAAGATAAGCCGCAGGAAGGGGTCCAATCACTTCCACAGTAAGCATCCTATACCATGATACCACATGATATCATTGATATCATACATAATCACATCTCACATTACAACCTGGACCGCGGCAATGGCGCAGATATTCAGAGGCCACGAGGGGTCCGAGGATGGAAATTCACTGGCAACCAAGTGAGGCTTTACTTATTACAAAGATGTACGGGAAGCAAGTCTGCAAACACACCAATTACTACAGAGCGAAGGCTGCGCAAGGTGAATGGAGCGGATATGCAGTGCGGTGCAGTACGGTGCTGCTCCATTATGCGGCTCACCGAATGGAACCCCCCTGCCGCTTCCCTCCCGGCTCCCCCAACAGCCGCAAGCGCTGCCACCCTTTCCCGTGGGGGACAGGG
>NW_003307550.1:1961007-1984548 GCF_000143455.1 Volvox carteri f. nagariensis | reverse complement strand
TTTGTTCCCCTTTAGGGGATGGGCAGGGGAACTAAAGGGGATGAAGAAGAGGGTTCCCCTTTAGTTCATCCCAAAGTCTCTTCTTCTTCCCCTTTAGGGGACGGAGTCCAACCTCCTAGCTGCCTTCTCCTTGCCCAACCACGCGGCCCCATGGCAACCCACCACACGCCACACTGACCTCCTCCTTGCCGCCTTGCACCAGCCGGATACCCCGACCCTGGCAGCCAGCATCGGGCTTCAGGATGTAGACCTGCTTCTTGCCGCGAGCGCGAATGTCCGCCAAAAACTCCTGGTCGTTGTCATCCGGGACGCATGGGAGGGACGAGGCAACGGGCGGGATGAGGCAGGCAGACAGGCAAGCGGCGGGAGAGGTAAGGCAGCCACGAGTACCAAGCAGCTTGCCAATATGCCGTAACGAGGACGCAAGTCCGAGCTGTCGTTTATGTCTGCCCGCATAACCCTGTATCCGGTCGTACGGAGGGGGTGGTGTTGCTCCAGGTCTTGGATTGCGAGTCTGGGGGACCCGAATCCGTTAAAACCCCTGTTCATATTGTTGCTGTGAGACCGCCAGGTGCCCCTGAGGGGGCGCCACAGGGCTGCTCTACACCGCGCTCCGGCCGCCCACAGCAATGCCAAAGGGCTGTTCTCTTCTGGGTCGCATCGCGAGCTATGATGCGCGCAAGGAATGCTGCTGGCAATATAACGCTCTAATGCCCAGGCGGAGCCGCTGCGCAGGTTCTATTGCGCCACGAGCTATAGTTTCTAATGCACAGGAGAGAAGTGGAGGAAAAAAGACGGAAAGGCGCAAAAGGAGGAGCGGACGCAAAACGCACCTCCCTGTCGCCCGGCAGGATGAAAGTGCGCGGGAAGAAATCATAGTGCTGCGGGAACTGGCGCGCCATTTTCATAAGGTTCCGCGCCATGGCCCGCTTGCGGCATATCTCCAGCATGCCGCTGAAGTGGTTGATTTTCTGCGGGGCCGCGGGGAACCGGCACAGGCGGGGGACGGGGGGGGGACGGGGAAATTCACCCACATGACGGGGCTGCAATCACACAAACCCAAACCCCATCCCGGACATTTGCCATAACCACCACGAGGCACGGGTAATGAGCTGGCGCCATGCGGAGGTCGGCGTGCAAGCAGATGTGCTATATCGAGGCGCACCAGTGGGCTATCTGTGAGGCAGCGAAAGTGTCCTGGTGAATAGGGTGAATTGGGCCCAGTCAAGGGGGACGGGAAGGGGATGGGAAGAGGTTTCGATCGGTTTAGGGTACACTGGAGCTCCACAGTTGGGTGCTGCTAGGTTTTTTCCGCACGGTCTCCTTTTCGGTAGCCGCCGCCCATCCAGGGCTACTGCTACCAGGCCACCACTAACCCCCCCAACCCGTGCCTCTTTAGCCCGGATCCACAGCCCAATGCAGCCGTGGAGGCCGAAATACGGTTTGAGCCATGCACAGGTCGGGCGCATGCAGCTGTCCTGATGTTTGAATTATTTGAAGGTGCCGGCACGTGCGCGGTTGGGCGCCAGCGCTGGGCTGTCCGCGGCCAGATGAAGCGGGTGCCTTGCCGCGACCAAGGACATCCACACGCAAGCCGCAGAGCGGGGCACACGCCCAAATAGTCCCATCGACCCGATGACGGCTAATACTGCCGTAGTATCTACGTCCCTGGCCCGCATCAGACCGCAAACACACGCAGGTGCGTGAGCAACGAGCGGATTAGGAACATGCCCCAGGCAACGCGCCCGGGGGGGCCCGGCGGAGGATAGCTGCGAGGTCGTTCTGTTGATTGTGCTTGTCACGGTTCCATGGCCCGTCACAACCTGCTAATGCAAGGCCCTGTCCCTGGCGCAGCCGCGGCTCCTGATGCGGAAGGTCCTGCCCCTGTGGAAGGTTCATTGCTTCTGCTTCGTTGCAGCAGACAACTGACTTGCTGGGTACGTCGTTGCTGCTACCGCTGCTGCCAGCTGGGGGGTTGAATGCAGCCAGGTCGCCCAGGCCACCTGCGCGGCCACTCCTGGGAGGACGTCTGCAAGCTACAAACGCCAACCAAGGCGGCCTGCCGTAACATCCGGTCGACTCGCATGGGCCTGCTTGCCTGCTGGCTCAGCTGCTCAGCAGGCGGTGAAACAGCAACGCCGCCATCACCGACGCCACGGCGCCTTGCAGTTCTACAGCGTTAGCGCTGTAGACGAGAGGTTAAGTCACATCATCGAGCCCCTGGAGATGTGTGTACGCTTCTTTTTCTAGGGCACAAGTTTCCTGTGCAATCGAAGCCCCAGCTGCGTGGGGTCGTCTGTTTGGGGGACGGTGCAAGGCAGCAAAGCACAACAGGCCCCGCCGCCGCCGCCACCGCGGCTGCTACTCCTCCGGAAATGGCCTCTGCTGCTACTGCTACTGCTGCAGCTGCAACCGACGCCGCTGTTGCATAGCAAAGCCCGTAACCGCCGTGCCCGAGCGGCCGGCTCCGCCGCCGTCACTGCGGTTGCCGCAGCTGAAGCCGCAGCTTTCTCTGGTGCTGCTGCCATGCTGCTCCGTGCCCAGTGGCTGACATAACGGCACACATATGGTTCTGACTGCACACACCACGCTGCTGACCAGTTTTGAGTGTCAGTGGCCCGCAACGGCAGCCGCCCCTGGATCACCGGCGGCCGGGTCAGTGCACTTCATTCCCAAGGGGTTGGAACGGAACACGCCCCTAAAGCCGCCGAAATAGCCCCCATCAGCCCCTCAGGGCCTTGGAGCTGCCCTTCTGTTCGGCCCGAAGGAGAGCCAGCTCGGCCAACACCACGGCGCCTGTTTGCGCATGAGGTTTCGCTGCCGTCATGCACCTAAGCGCCGGAGAGCCGCTGGTTGCCGCACTGGTCCTACGCCTCAATCGGCAATGCGCCGCGCGCTTGGCTGCTGCTCCGCGCGGGCTATCAATGGTGTCACAATAGCGTCCACAGCACAATGCATATGGGTGTGTGCCTTCTGTGGGCTGCCATGGCAGCAGGACCCAGTTTTGTGACTGGTGTCAATTAGAACGCTGCCAGCAGCTCCAAATGCCTGCAACTCCAGCAGCAGTTCGCTTCACCCGCTGGCATTGGGTGAGGCAAATGAGAGGTGTGGGGGAGGAGCATGTGCTCCCCCCTTTGCGCACGGTGGACCGTGCGCCACCTGCTTGTGTGCTCACTTGCAGCCCATCCCCGCTGCAACCGCAGCTCAGCGGCGCCACGACACGGCGGTGTCGGCCCGGATCATCCATTCGCGCCACTCTTACCTGGATTTTAGTGAGCTTCATGATTCTCTCGATGCTTACTGATGTATCGGTCCAATAGATCTGAGTTGGGGGATGAAGCGGAGGGATCGCGTACACGGAGATAGAGTGAGCGTGTGTGAGTGCGCGTGTGTGTTTAAGTGTGAGAGAGAGGGTGTGTATTGAGATTTGAGTGTGCATGTGTGTGTGCGTGTGTTTGCTGTAGCACCTCGGCAAAGAAGGCTTTGTATGGGCACTGGCAATGGGTCCCCATTCCGGCCCCGCGTTTTGTTATGGGTTCGACATTCCCTATATACTCTTGAAGTTCCGCCCCGATAACAGCGCCTCCTCATGAGAGTTATATACTCTTGAAGTTCCGCCCCGATAACAGCGCCTCCTCATGAGAGTTATATACTCTTGAAGTTCCGCCCCGATAACAGCGCCTCCTCATGAGAGTAAGGTAGTTAGATTATGCCATGCACGTGAGCAAAGGGAGGATTCCCTCGCGGGGAGCAGCGGCGTGGACTACGGTGGGGCCAAAACGAGCCGAGCCGAGCCGCAGCGCCCTTCGGCGGGTTCGCCGTGTTGATGTCGGGGCCCGTTGATTCATTCCATGTGTCTTCCCTTGTCGCCGCGACGGAGCGAATTGCATTGCCTCTTGGTAAGGGATGTGGGGACGCTGCGCTGCCCTGCCCACGCCCACGAGGCTCACCTCCCAGTCCTCGTCGTCTCCCACCTCTTTCCAGCCCAGCTTGCGTTGAACGATGCGTACTGCGAAGGATGAGGAAAAGGCGGGTGAAAACCGCATTCGTTTGTACCAGGGCCATGGGTAGTACGCTAGGTGGTGTTGAAGCCCGGTCAAAGCTACCATGGTAACTGGCCTTCACGGACGATAGAAAATGCACACGGACTGATAACTTCAGCGGGTCAGCACCTCGCGCTGTTGGAAGTGAATGCACGTGTGCCACATCACCATGGAAAAGGAAACCATTACTCTCGTACGGCGTAGGGAGGGAAAGGCACTCCAGGAGCTTGGCGACCCCATACGTTACTTTAATTAAATCCCAGATCCCAGGAGTCGTGCCATTCAATTATGCTGTAGTGGGTCACGGCAAGGGGCCTCAGGCACGAGGACTGCCTCCCGACCCCGAAAGAACCCCCTTCCGCAACGCATGGGCAGCCCTACCCTCTTCAGTCAACTCACATACTTCATACTTGCAGCCGCTTAAGTTGATACGGATTGCTGGTGGCGCCTTCTTGCGTTTTCCCTTCACTTTCTTCTTACTGCTGCGATATGTTAGACGTATGCGTATGTGAGACCATCCATGCTTTTCAGTTGAAAAGTTATACTGTTACGGACAGCACATTCCATGAAAACGCGGGTCGGAGACCGCAGCGGCTTACTTGTCACTTTCAGGAGGCGGCCCCTGTGCAATCGGAACCGGTCGGCTAATAGCCTGCCCCACATCCTCTCCCTCAAGCTCTTCTCCTTCGACTTCCGCTTCTCCCTCGCTGAACTCGGCCATGCTGCACTTGAGATGCCAATATCAACTGCAGCGCGTGTCCATACGTTCCAAATGGCATTTTTTCGTAAAGAAACTGTAATTTTGTTGTCGCATTCTGAAGTTCGGCGCTGTATGTATTGTCAACTATGGTTATGCTCTCCGGTAAAACTTGCAGAGCCCAGGTTACGCCATCATTATATCACACCATCATTTCGCAGGAAGCAAGTGCTCCTAGTGGACAATGCTCGGTTGGTCTCGAAGGCAAACGAATGGCAAGACGTTGCTGCCGTACAATTGCCAGCGAGATAATAGCGCACCCAACATCTAATTTGTGTAAAAGTCTGTTAACATTACACAACTTAGCACCGGCCTCCACGTGTAACCATGCCCCGCCAGCGCTCTGGTAAGCATTATGTATAAATCTACACGACAGTAGCTTGCTTGCTTGTTTTTGCACCTTTCTGCAAAGGTTTCCGCCTTTAATTGTTTGGTTTGTGCGGAAGCTTTGGAACTGTAAGTGCTCGGGGCCTTACGAGATTGTTCCTTCGCCTCTGCCCACAGCCCCTGCGCCTGCTCGGTCTGCTTCGGCTGCGGCTTCGCGGCCGAAGCCAGCATCCTCATCTCCACCGCCTCCGGCGCCGCCAGCGGCGGCAGCCGCTTCTTCTGCGCCAACTTCGCCACCGCAGTCCTCGGGAGGCTGGTTCAGCAGGCCTGCCCCGCAGCCTGCTGCACCACAGCATGCTGCTCCGCCTCCTATGGCTGCCCCACGTAAGCTTTATTTCTTTCAACTTACTTGACGAGCCGCTGCGTATTGTCGGAGATCTTAACGTGCTGACCTCTTTACATCTCTGCAGCTTCGGCAGGTCCTCCTGTGGCTGCATCCAGCGGAGGCGGCATTATGTCGGGCTTGATTGGGACCGTCGTTCAGGGTGAGTTGGTTTGGCTCCAACAGTTGACAAGCAGCAGCACCTTTCCCTTTGCCTGGACAGTATTTCATCATCGATACACGGTGTATATGATAAGGTGTTTAATATGGGCGTGGTGCTCAGCTGTCGATCCAGCAGTTCGACGGTGCAACGTGGAACGTGGACTCGTAACTAGTGGTGCAAACTAAGTTGCCTCCCAGGAGAGGGGATGGATGGCCATTGCAGGAAGCAAGTCACAGCCGAAGCCATATGTTTGTACTGAAGATTACGTAACCTTGGGACACGGTCGACTTCCTGCTTCTGTAGGTGCTGCGCTGGGCACGGGTACGGCCATCGCCCATCGCGCCGTGGACGCAGTGCTTGGTCCGCGCACTGTCGTCCACGAGCACCAGGGTGCCCCTGCACCGGCTGCTCCGGTTGCTGCCGCAGCGCCGCCGGCTGAGGGTCCCTGCGCTGGTCAGGTTAAGGCGTTTGGCGACTGCATGAGCAAGAACAGCGGTGACATGGCCGCTTGCCAATGGTATTTTGATGCCATGCAGCAGTGCAAGCTTAGCAGCGCTTGATCGGCTGCTTGGGCGTGCTAGGCAATCTAGAGCGGAGAGCGTGACTAAGGACGATCTTTGGATACGCGTGTCATTTTGTTTTTTTGCGTGCAGGGCTTGAGCGCTGTTTGCATGCTGTGAGCTAGCTACTTAAGTCAATTTAGTTTGTAGTTGCGTGTGTTTTGTGCTGTGTTGGTTCTCATTCTGCAGACGTTCTGTTGGAGGGTTCATCTTCTGTGTGCTGGATGGTGTATGATTAGGGTCTTCCCTCGAAAATATCGTGGATTCATGCGCGAGTATGGAGTCACGAGTAAGCGTGTGAAGCTTGCGTAATTGATGACAACTGACAGTACGTCTTGTTTCTGCGTGTGATGTGTAGTTTGTTTTAACTTGTTTAAGTAAATAGCAGGTATTTCTCAAGTTCAAGGTGTTACTCTCCAAGAAGCAGCACGCTTGAGTACCCTTGCTTGTTGGTGTCCCCACCGACAACCTCGGGCTGTAGCATGTCCATGCAAACCAGTCTTTTAGCCATGCGTGGGGTTTGTCCTGCTTGTAATGGATGTGGCAGTGGCTTCCTTACAGTTCAGACTTCTATGAGCTGTGGTGTTCGTCCTGTGCATCGCAGTCTCTCCTCCCGACTAATAAGACATCAGGAAAACCCCATCCAAGATCAGTGTCGTATGAAATTGACAAAGTCCAAGGCAGCCGGAACTTATGAGATTCAAGCGTGTAACACAGCAAAGGCGTAACCCGGGATGCTCAGGTTGGCCGTGTGTCGTTACAAAGCGGTACAACAAAAGAAGCAAAAGAACCCAGAATACTAAACGTAACTACTGAAGCAACATGCGAGTTTCTCCGTTAACACCACCAAGGTACGCCACCCTGGTACGCGGTACCAGGGTCCAGCAAAGACGCAGGATCTACACTAAAAGCAATAGCTCTAAAATGACAAGTTACCGGTAATGTGCAAGGATCACTTTGCAGCCCCCTTGTTACCGATAGCTACCCTTTCTGCAATGAATGGAATGGTCCGCAATAAAGCGCCATATGGCGGGAAAGACCGCCCTGGCAGACTCAATTCAGGGACCAAGGCACGGACATGCGGGGCATGCCTGACCACAGCACATCAGCACCTAAACGTAACAGCATCACAGCCGCTCTGCGTCGATCTGCGCTATTAGTGTAGATACCTCACGCGGCATATCTTCACACAAATAGCTCTTAACGCAGCCATGGGAACACAAAACATGAATAGCCGTGCGTGTACGACACACAACACGTCATCTGTGCTTGTTGAGTCTCAGGATAAATCTCAAGAAAGGAGTCGTTCGAGTCCTACTACTAGCAGAAGCAACGCTCCCTACATAATCTACACAATTGGGAAGGATGAACACCGCGGGATAGACACGTCGTCGGTCTGTCTCGAGCACACCCGCCGGAACGCTTAGCCCAGCGAGTGGTCAACCACGGCACGGCTCAACTAATAAGACAACCGCAGACTCCACATGAAGGCTGCAGTTCCTGCAGCTGACCGCGACTCATATCTTGCCAGTCGTGCGACGCTTTCTGGGATTGAGCAGCCTGAGGCTGCTGTGGCTCCAGACTAATCCCGCATTCCCGCGCGCGCGCCTGCAGGGTGAGGGATTCAGCGCGTAGGACTCCGTGAGTCCGTGGCGTTACACTTAATCAAAATCCAAATTATCGGCTGCAACTGTACTCACCCCATGGCACACTATCCTAAATCAGCGTATGGTGCGAAAATTGAACTAGCCATCTCACACAAAATGGCGTGTGGAAAAGCGGAAGAGTTCTAGGTTTTTGGGAAACATACGTCCATGAGCAGCGCCCTGTGAGCATCGGTGCGTGCGTGCACGCCGTACGGTGCCGTACCTTGATCAGCAGCGCGCCGAGCATCTGCAGTACCTCCGTCATGCTGGGCCGCTCACATGGATCTTGGTGCCAGCATCGACTCACCAGGGTCCACTGCTCCTCGCTCACTTTCCGCTCAGGCCGTGGAGGACGATAGCCCTCAGAGACCTGCAGCATCAGCGGCAGCGACAGCGGCTAGGGCAGCGGCAGTGGCAACAGTGATTAAAATGGACGTGCGCTGAGCAGCATTCTCTCGGGCCGCTACAGCCGTCGCCGCCCCGCACGGCACGCCCTAATTATGTACGATGTATAGCAACGGAACACTCCTCACCCTGCGGGCATAATCCACGGGCCGCTTGACGCCTATGGTGGCGCCCCGCGAGGTGTTAATGAAGGCGATCAACAGCAACTCCCGGGCTAGCACCTCGTATGCCAGGCACCCAAAGCTAAACGTATCAACCTAAGTTGAAGGTTGGAGGGGAGTTGAGGGGAGGGAGGGGGCCGTGCAGGACCGCGACTGGGGGAGGACAGAGTGCTGGGGCGGAGCAGGGTGAGAAGCGCAGCGCAGAGGGGAGGGGAGTGCAGCGGAGTGCTGTGGGAAAATGGGGGAGGAGAGAACGTGGGTAACACGCCGCATTAAAAACTACTGGACTGGGTGCTGATTGGCCTTCCGATATAAACAAACTAGTTCCGAGGCTCGGGACAAGCACTACTCCGTGGCGCTTGCCGTAGCAGCAGCAGCAGCAGCAGCAGCAGCAGCCCCAGTCTGCAGTATTCTGCGCCGCTGTGTTGCCTAGCCAGGGGCTGGGAGAGCGCCCCGGCTGGTGTGAGTGAGGGAGTGAGGGAGGCGCGGGGAGGAACAGAAGGACCTGGAGCCGCGCGCCAGCCCCTTCACTGCGTTTCGTTCCGGTCAGGACCCCCGACGGTTCTCGTCCTTACTCAGGACGAGCCATCCTCAGTGTAACACCCCGTGTACAGCAATGGCAACAGCAACAACAACTTCTTACCTTTTCATTGTAGGGCTCTCCACGATATATCTCAGGGGGCTGCGAAAGGGAAAAACGAAGGGGCAGTAGCATCGCGCTAGGTTTCGACATGCCTGAAAATCCACGCTACCGTTTTCATCGTGTACGACGTGGAGAAAGCGCCCCTGGAAGGCCAATTAAGGCCGCAGCGAAACTCACCATATACATGAAGGAGCCGGCGTGACCCGTCAGTCCAAACACCCACTCAAAGCCCTCCTGCTGCGGCAACTGGCTGCCATCCGGCGCCCGTAGCAGCGCCCGAATGCTCTCAATGCGCCGCATGTGATCGCTAAGAGACGGAACAGACACTTCCATCAGGGACTCCAACTCTGGACAAAACCGACACGTCGCGCTGCCGCCATCGGAGCCGCCATCGGAGCCGCCATCGAAGCCGCCATCGGAGCCGCCATCAGCGTCAAAGCCGCCGCCGTCGTCGCCGGAAGGGTCGTCGTCGTCGGCCATGGTGAGACGGGGACCGATCCCAGAGCAGCTTGGGGAGAGCCCTACACCCAAAAACGTACTGCACGCAGCGCTGTTCCTAAAACTCTGGTAGCCGCTGCCGTGGCTTTGTCGAGCGCCCTGGCGCAAGCCGTGGTGAACACCCGGCGGGCGGGGCGGCTGTGCCGGTGCATGAAGAGAGGAGGAGGCAGAGCGACCGAGGGACCGCTGGCATGACGTGCAACCAGCCACGCCGCGGCGATTCGAGCCCGCCGTCAGCCTGTCCCCGCCGGCGGTCTGCGATCGCCGTATTCGGCCCCTGTCGCTGGCGTCGGTCAAGGCCGGCCAGCCGCTGCCGTTGGCCGCATCGCCACGCTTGAAGAGGTCAATGAAACCCCGTTCGTGCATTAGGCCAATCCTTACGAGGGGGGAACTTTGGCCTAGGGTTGTACGCCGCCGCAGCTGCTGCTGTTGCTGCTGTGCTACAGCCGGCTTACAAGCGCCGCCGCCGCCGCCGCCAGCGGTTTCAGTGATGGCAGTTGCCGCAACAGGCACACGTACCGCGACTGCAGAGGGCGGCTGGGACATCGACTCGGATGACGGAGGAGTCGGAGAGGAGGGCCAGCCAGCAGCTCTGTCACTGCCGCCTGACCGACTGGCCGTCGCCGCCGCTGCTGATGCCGCAACTATCGCCGCTGCTGCCAGCGCTGTTGGCGTCACGGCACGTGAAAGCTTTGAGACCCGCGGCACGGGTGCGTACATGTGTCTGGTCCCCGTCTGAACGGCGGGACCCGTGCAGCGCCGCCCGCTGGTGCTGCGCGTTGCAAAACTGTTCCCCGTGCTGTTCATCAAACGCGACGGCATCCGAATCATCGGGCTAGTAGGAAAACGAGGTAGCTTACGGAATCCCCTAAAACGGCCCTCAACCTGAACGCTAGGATTGCGCTGCACCAGCAGCATCGAGTCATCCGCTGCTGTGCCGGGTTGCAGCATAGAATCCATGGGTGACGCCGACGGCTGTCGCTCAAGCCCCGCCACCGGCAGGTTGGCTGCTGTGGCCGTGTTTGCTGCTGCTGCTGCTTCTGTTGCTGCTTGCGAACGGGCCACAAACATATCCATCGTTGACTTGCAGCCAACGTCACCGCCGCCAGCGTCGTCGCAACCCGCCGCCCCCGCCACCGCCGGGGTTAGTGCCGCACGTCCCCGACTCCAAGGCGCGGATGTCGGACCGCAGGCGGCTGCCGAGAGAGCCGACCGCGTAGGTGCCGCCGCGGCGACGCCGCACCCGATCGTCAAGGCGCTCGTATACGCACTCGAAGTGCACGGATTCACGGAAGCCCGGCAGCTGCCACTGGACAGCCCTGTCCCGTTGCTCTCTGAGCTGCCGTGCAGCCCCTTGGACTTGAAACTGACGTTGCCAGTGGCCACGATGCTATCGCAGCTTCGAGTGCGAACCGCAGCAGCTGCTGTGGGCGGCGCGCTGTGTCCGCCAAAAAGGCCACCGCCATGGCCAGCGCTGCTGTCGCCGTCACCGGTGTCGCTGAAACGGAGGTTTCCGGCGGATATGATTTTTGCGTCGTCCCCACTCTTCTCGCAGTTCTCGAGACCAGGAAGAGAATCCCCGGGCCCCGCTGCCGCCGCCTCCGTGCACCCCTCAGGCCGATCCGCAGTCGACGATGATGCCGTGAAAGCCTCGGACTGGCTAGCCGTGAGGGGCCCCCATGCGTCCGGGGAGCCAAGAGAGACGCAGTCAGCGACGGCTATGGCTGCGGCTGCAGCTGCATCAACGCTGCCGGCGCCGGGCTCCCAAGCCTTTGACGGCACAATCGCGACAAAGGATGACCGGCTGCTGCTGGCGTCTGAGGATGGTAGAGGTGCGCCACGGCGCCGCAGCATCGCGGACCGATTGTCCACGAGCGTCTAGAGAGACAGAAACGTGCGGTCGTGCAAGTCGGGATGGCCGGATAGGGGCTGGGATACATTCAGCGTGTTGAGCGTGTCTCTGGGGTAACAAGCTCAAACCTTGAATATCCTCAAGATCAATAGGGAACACAGGTATGTGATTTTAATTTATGGATACACGGGCATGAATTGCGTTCACGGATACTTGGACGCGATATTTTTCTTTGCCGTTGAGCTACAGAACTCACCACGTGGAGTCCCATATCCCCGAGCTTTGTGATGAGTTGCCCATCCGCCTCCTTTTTGAGCATCACATTGTCAGCCTGCGAGGCGTTCAGGGTCGATTTTTGGAGTCGACTAGTTGTAAAACTGCCTGATGAAGTGATTTGAATCCAACAGCGCATGAAAGGCGGGGCAGAGGGAACGGATTAAAAAGCGGCTTGGGTAAGGGCGCGACAGACTAAACGTCTGCTTGGCAGGCTTGTTCCGCCACTTTCCAAACCCACCGAACCTTGCCGGAGTCCAAGTGCCGCATGGCATGACGTACCGCACTGCAAGGTGTTATAATGGCTTTGGCGCCGGCCTTGGCTTTGGCTTCATACCTTGATGTCTCTGTGGATTATGGGGGGTGTGGCCTTATGGAGGGTATCTAGGGCTTCAGCGACGCCCCGCAGCCACTCCAGCCCCTGGATGGAGCTGTACTGGCGTCGCAGTGCCATTGCACCCACGACTTTGTCTCTGAGCGAACCCCCCTGCAATGTGAACGTGTGGACGGCGAGAGCTGGTATACCATCTGATACTATCTGGCACGTATGAAGGTGAATAGCTGGCAGAGACACAGAGGCTACACAGGCGAGGCGCGAGGGCGCGCTTTAAACGGAAAGAAGGAGGAAAAAGAAAACGAGGAATAGGTGTTTACAGCTTATGAAAAATTTAGCTCGAAGTATGGAAAGACAGTGCTGCCCTAAACTTCAGTTTTTACCTCACAAAACTGCAGCAGCATCGCCCAGGTTGGGGAATCCAGTCCGGGAACGCCTCGATGTCTAGCTGGGATGCGGATAACTCCATAACTTTCAACCAAATGCCTGAATCGAAGTGGGGCCAAACTGGTCAATGTAATTTTGCAACTCGCGAGCCTTCGGCAGCCTTTGTGCGTTTATGGGCAGCTAGCGGGCAGCTTATCATCGCCGCCCCAGGCTCATGGAAAGACCCTTAATTTTGTGAGCTCACCTGTGCTTAATCGTGCTGCAGAGCGCGGCTTCCGAGAGGAAGAGCCTCTCGTAGGCAGGAGGAGGGGGTTGACCCTGCAGGCCAGCCGGCGCAAAGACCTTGAGAGCACAGCCACGCCCGTTATAAGTTGCCTCAAAAACTGCCGAGTTTGAAGAGCAGAGGAGCAGAGGGTCCTGATCAGCAGAGTTGAGTAAGCACAGTAGACGCATGGCAAAGGGTTTGCTATTGTACCTTGTGCAAATGCTCCTCGCCCAACCAAGCGCTTAATCTCTAGACCATCAGGTCCTAGGACAGCCGTAGGTTCTGCCATTGAGGTCAAAAGAAAAACAAATCGCTGAGTGCACGTTTGTTCATTTAAAACCTTGGATTGTTAGATACCAAAATGCAGGTTTAGTTACTAGTATAGTAAAGTATGATTGAATGGCGCTGGATGCACAGGTTAAACTAATCAGAGGTACATGTACAGCAGACATTGGGAGTCATTGCTGAAGTTTTAGTTTCAAATCGGAGGGGAAATGCTTTGCCATCAGGGTGGCATTTTCATCCGTTATATATAACCAAAAAATTCTGGATTACTTTTCAACTCGCGAAACCTAACCCGAGGCTTCCTGCCCTATCCTCTGCCCGGTTCCCCACCCCCGGATTGCTCACGTGCCACTGTACAAAAAACTGCGCATGAAATAGGCGTAAGGTGATAAGCTGGTAATGTACTGCATCTGCGCCCCATGATGAAACTGTGTACTGGGCTCTAGTGCGGTCCGTTGCCTTTTTCGGCTGCCGTGATGTGGGGCAACTGTCTTCTGGGGCAACTTATCTTTGCCGCCAGTTTCGGTGCTCTAGTGTTCAGTCCGTCGTGCGTGACTGGATCGTGTCGCGCTTTGTGTTGCTGCGTCTGTGCGTCTAATGATTTGTCTTCTTGGTCCCCGGCGAAGGCGGTGGGCGTTGCCGCACAGTCAGCGTGTTTGTCCCCTTTGCAGTGGTGTGGCCATTGGCAGCTGTAGTGTCCTGTCCCCCTCCTAGGTATGGCGCGAGCCACTCAGACTCTAGCTCATAACCCCTAGGATCCAGGTCATGGGCGACAGGGGCACAGAATGGAACTTCGGCAATCTCTTGCCCTGAGGGTGTTGAGGACAGTCCTCTGCGACTCTGACATACTAGTGATGAACAATACTTTCATTGCATGATCTGCTAGATGGAAAAGAAAGCAGCATGGATGGATGGATGGATGGATGGATGGAATGTTTATCCCGCGTTCAGCGAATCGCAAGCTTATGCAGTTTAGGCTTTGCTGTTGGGCATTGGCGGCAAACAGAGCGCGTAACCTAGAGAGGAGCGAGTATGCCCCTGCTGCGGCACTGATAGCTATATCCAGGATGAAAAGCACATTTTGCTGGACTGTCCGGTGTACGACAAAATCAGATCTGATATGGATTTCCCACGCTTCGAGCATATGAAGGACGCTATGAACTGGGAACCTGAACGCCTGGCAAGGATGCTGGAACGTATATGGTCCCGCCGCAACTCTATCGTTCCCTTTGGTCGTTAGTATCCCTTATCACTTCTTTGTTTGAAGTGCGAGGTAGGATGGTGCTTATAGGCGATCTGGCAGCCCTTGAGCCCCCGGCTCGTATTTGGCGGTTTGCAGGTAGGGGGAACGCACCCTGCGATCATGTATCACACACACACACACACACACACACACACACACACACACACACACACACGCACAGACACACACACACACACACACACACACAGACACACACACACAGACACACACACACACACACACAGACACACACACAGACACACACACACACACAAGCTTCAGCGAGCTCGTACGATTCAGATGAACCCGAAAGCTCATGAACCGCCAGGGTGATTCCACTTGGCCAAACATTAACTTTCCAAGATTTATCTTTAGTGTGGTCTTAGTGTGTGGCTAGTAAACAGGTGTTTCCACTAAGCGCCTCGGAACCATACGACATGTTGCTATTAAGGCACCAAGCCAATGTAATAGTAAGAGTGGGCGAATATAGAGTGTTAAGACCAGCAAAGCGCGGGACACCTCCCGGGTCCTATTACTGTGTTCAGATTGTGGCCGCGGCCCTGTTGGCCTTCCTAGCCATCAACGGGCCAGCTGGGCCAGGCCATGACGCTTTTTTGAGTGCTCTTTCTGGTTACATTAACCAGTTTGAGCGTTTAGTTAATACTGTCATTGATAATCCACATAGCGTCCGTAAGTACCACTCGCCATGGCACGTCTGGCCCCGGACTACTGCGATTATGGATAAAGGAAAATACCTTGAAGAAGGAAAATGTCTGACTAAGAATTTTCCTGCTCGGAAGTTAATCTCCAGATTAAAAAAAGTTATCAACAGGTCTGGCCTTGATAACTATTGCGCCACTAATGTAGACTGTACGAGACGTTGCCTGTGGGCCCGGCTTTCCGCGTACGGGGCCCCTTTAAGCAAAATTTTTGAAGATTTTTATTTTCTATTACAGTAATGAACTAGCACCTTATCCCTTGGGTGATTCGCTGTGCCATGTGCGAGATTTTTGGAACTTCATGTTAGTGTTCAGCCAAGTGGATATACCCTGTAATACTTTATCGCATGGGTGATTTGCGGAGCGAGGGTTTTTGAACTCATTGTTAGTGCTCCGCGAAATGGAAACACCCTGGCAAAGGTGAAAAAGGAAAAGGAAAGAGAACATATTTTAAGCAATAGTAGGACAAAGAACTTTCAAAGAAATAAGGAGCTAATCAACCAGCGAACTTGTATTGTGTCTGGATAATTGTTTTCTTGTACGAAGCCCGAGCCTGGTGTAAGGAGTACGTGATCAAAGCTTTTATATATTTTAGTTAAAATGAGCAGCAGCTTGTTTTCGCTCGGTTGTACGAAGCAGCCGATGGTTTCGGAAGGTGACTTCCGGGACGACACATCGGTGCACATTTAATCACAGTGGCGGCAAGACAAAGATGCTTCCCTCTTTCATATAGGGGACAACTGCTCCCTTGACCACGTTGCTATCGTGACTGAGCCATCCTTACCGGAAATCCCAATTTACAATCTTGCAGTGATTTACGTGCTTGTTAGGTTGCCACTTCCGGTGCTTTCAAATATAGTTTCGGGGATTATTTGGCTCATCCGGCGCAAAACGGGTCAGCTCCAACGATTTCGAGGGCCTCAACACGCAAACTCGCCAGGATCCACTTCGCCAGGTGCCAAAGCTGCAGCCGCACCGGCAGTAACCGCCGACCCGTTCTCCAACCCCCTAGCGCACCCCTCGAAGTTTGACTGGGTCACCGGGCAAGACTGCTCGTAGCATGTCGACGGGCATATACCGCCTTATGGACCGCGGTCAGGGCCAACCTAGCCCAGCCGGACCAGAAGTCGAGCTGCCTGTGAGCACCAAGCGCCACCACGCCTCCACCTACAGCTCGGAGGGCGGCCAAGGGGGAGGGGGCCCCTTTCCACCCCAGCTCGATGATATGCCTAGCGAATCTGACCATTTGATTCCTGACGACATCATCGACAAGGAGCTGCTCCGTAAGATTCAGCGCATATGGTGCTGTGGAGTCGACGTATCTTGGCTGGCGCGTCGGTTGCCAACCAGATGGCGGCTCTGGTGGCGGCAGCAGCCGCGGCCCAGAAAGCGTGTCTACATCGCCGGGTGCTGCTGCTTCAACCTCCTGCTGGTGGTACTAATGATCGTATTGCTCGTGCGTATGGCTCTCACGCAACACCAGGGTTACTTGCTAGCGCACACACCTTCGCCGCCGCTACCACCGCCCTCGCCACCGCAGCCGCCGCAGCCGCCGCTACCACCGCCCTCGCCACCGCAGCCGCCACAGCCGCCGTTGCCGCCATCGCCGCCACCGCAGCCGCCGCAGCCGCCGTTGCCGCCATCGCCACAGCCGCAGCCACCGCTGCCGCCGCCTCTACAGCCTTCGCCGTGGCCACCCTCTCCCGGACCCACCCCTCCGTCGCCGCCGTCACCAGGTCCACCTTCGCCGCCGCCAACCCCACCCCCACCCCCCCCACCGCCACCGGCACCGCCACCACCGCCGCCAATGCCGCCGTCACCACCGGCCCCTCCACCGCCGCTCCCCGTCGGCTTTTTCTGCACCTTCAACGGCAGCCAGCTCTCCGACGACGTCAGGCCCGAGCACTACGATCTTAAGCTAGGAATCTACTTTGACCCTCACCCAGGTCAAAGCGCCGTGCAGGAAGGGACGGGGGGTGCTGGGAGCGGCGGGGGCGGCGGCGGTGACGGCGGGGCAGGTCGCCGAATGTTGCGCGACGCGAATCCCGACGGCGGCGCCGCCATCAACGCCGCCAGCATACTATCCCGCCTGGGTCCAGATCACGTGCTCGGGTCAGTCAACATCAGCATCACACTGCTGGAAGACACTCAATGCCTCGTGCTCAACGCCGTCGGCATGGAGGTGTACAACATATCGTACCGCTGGAACGGCCAGGAGTGGAGGGGTACGCGTACGTGTGTGTGTACCGGGGGCTCAGGGCGCTTTTCATAGCGCCGGGAAGTGGGCGTTTGCCGGAGGGCCCTTGCCGGAGGGCCCTTGCCGGCCAACCTAGCTAGCGGCGTCGGCGCCGCAGCTGCGGCAGCAGCCAATTCGAGGGCTTTGTTGCATGGCCGGTCCAGATGCGCCCTGGAGGGTTGGGTTTTACAAACGCATTGCCGTTGCTTCCCAATAATCCTCTCCACCCCCACACCCGCGCCTTCGCCCAACCCCCCTACACGGGCGGCCCCTCTGCCCCCAGGTAACGTGACTTCCCAGCGGGACCAGACAGCGACCCTCATGTTCGAGTCGCCCCTGCCCGCTACCCTCAGCAGCGGCAGCAGCAGCGGCAGCAGCAGCAGCAGCGCCCCCCTCAACGGCTCCGTACAGTCACTGGGCCACCTCAGCATTGACTTCGCCTACAATCTGTCGTACGGTCTGGATGGGCTCTACCGGACCGTATACCAGGGTAGGTAGGGTAGGTAGGGTAGGTAGGAAGAGGATCCAAAATGCGAATTTGCTAATTGGAATGTTTTTTGTCCCAAGGGGACATAATTGTTAGAATTGTCTCTTTACGAATGCTGCATGACATTTTAATACTTCGGAGCAGGGTAGGTAGGGTGTAGGAGTCACTGTCGGGTTTGTTCGGGTCGGATCTCTCTCTCCGGGGCCATTTGTTGGTGTTGGTGCTGCTGCTGCTGCTGGTGGTGCTGGTGCCGTAATCTTTGTCCACCTCACGACGACTCCAACCCCCTTCAAATTCAGGGGCTGATGGCAAGCAACACGCGCTGGTGGCCACCCAGTTCGAATCTGCGTCAGCACGCAAGGCCTTCCCATGCTTTGACGAGCCGAGGGTGAAGGTGGGGCGGTGGGGGCGGAGGCAGTGGGGGAAAGGGGTTGGGTGGGTGGCATGTGGCGTATTGTACGGGCTGAGCGTAGGGAGGTGAAATGCTTACTGGACAGGAGACGTCGAACAAAGAATCTCGCCCCCCTTTGGAACTCATGGACCACTGCCTCCCCCCCCACACACACACACCATTGCTACGGCTGCTGAGGCTGCAGCTGCGACTGCTGCTTGGCCGCCCTGTCGCCGAGCCCTTTTGCCCTCCTGCCATTGCTGATCTTACCGTTGAGCACATTACCGCCGTCGCTTTTACACTCCCTCTTGCAGATGTCGCTGTCGCTGTCGCTGTCCTTTTGTTGTGTTGTTGCTTTGTGTTTTGTGACCGTGTTCGTCCCCGCTGCCAGGATGCTTCACTGCTTCGCTTGTTCTGACCCCGAAGCGCGTCAGCCCGTTACCCCGCAAAGTCCCGTCCCCTCTTTCACAATCCTAGCTCCTCCCCCCCCCGCCCCCACGTTCGTACGACCGTACGGCGCGTGCAGGCTAGTTTCAACCTCACCCTGGAGACTCCACCAGGTTTGGCAGTGCTGTCCAACATGCCGCCAAGCCCGGACCAGCCATCGCAAGTCACTGCGTCGGGACGGGCGCTGTCGGTGTTTTCCCGTACACCCCCCATGAGCACCTACCTGTTGGCTTTCACCGTGGGGGCTTTGGAGGGGAAGCAGGGGCCTTGCAACGACAGCAAGTCGACCCCCGTGTCCGTTTGGGCGACTGAGGGCAAGTGAGTGAAGAAGGGGCGGGTGGAAGGGGCGGGTGGGGTTCAGGTGCCGTGGTGGGGTGTGTGTCGGTGTGTATGCGTGTACTTTGATGATCTGAGCCGTGTGATGTGTGTGTGTATGTATGCGTGTGCCGGGGAGAGGGTTTAATGGATCTGAAAAAGCTACGGGAAGGAAATGGCACACATGCAACCGGAGGAAGTGTTCCACCGAGTGCGTGTGAGTGTGTGCGTGATGGGGAAGGGGGGGAAAGCGACGTGTGTGTGTATGTGTGCGTTTGAGGGCCGAAGCAGGGTGTGCGTTTGAGGGCCGAAGCAGGGTGTGCGAAGAGGCGATAGGGGCGACAGATGTTGTGATGTGCCAGGGTGCAGGAGCCAGCCCCGCCTCCTGCGCGTGGCCGCTCTGTGTGTGTGTGTGCGTGTGTCGGGGGAGGGGGGGGAGTTGACGATCTGCGTTCTGCATTTCCCCGTCCTCGCTGCGGGTGCTGGTACCTGCCATAACCAGCCTCTCAACCCTCGCCTCTCTCTCTCCCCTCCCCCCCCGGACACACACCACACACACACACATGCGATCCGCCGCTGGCTAGGATAAACCAACTGGACGTGGCCCTGGAGGCGGCGTGTGTTGCCGTACAGACGTACGAGGCGGCGTTTAACATGTCGTACCCCTTGCCTAAATTGGACCTTGTGGCCCTGCCGGACTTCCAGGCGGGCGCTATGGAGAACTTTGGATGTATATTCTTCAGGTGGGTGGGTTTGGTCGTGCATGGCTGCGAGTGCGTGTGTGCATGGCTGCGAGCGTGTGTGTGTGTGTGTGTGTGTGTGTGTGTGTATAGTCGTCCTCTCGTTCCCCTGGCGACGGCACTGATGGTACGGAGATGCTGAGATGCTGATGACCCTCTACCCTGTACCCTGCTTTTCCGCAAATCCTTGCAACCGGTGTTGTCGTTGTTGTTGTTGCTGCTGTCGTTGCTGCTGTCCTTGTTGCTGCTGCTGCTGCTGCAGGGAGGAGAAGTTGTTACTGAAGGCCGATTCGGATTCAGATCTCGACGTGGGCAGCGAGATCGCCATTGCCGCCACCGTGAGCCACGAGATCTCCCATCAATGGTATGTATGTATGTATGTATGTATGTATGTATGTATGTATGTATGTATGTATGTATGTATGTATGTATGTATGTATGACTTAGATTACACTGTGGGCCGCGAGAGCCGGGGGCCGAAGCCGAAACACAGCGCAAGGGTCGGGAGCGCACAGCACAAGTCGGTTAGTCTTGTGTGCTCCCGACCCCGACTCAGACTGCCAACACTCTACGCAGCCACTATGTATGTATGTACAGCTGTTTTCCCGGGGCCTGGGGCCCACTAGGGCTGCTGGTGAGCAGGTCATGGGTGACGCCATGAGTCGCGTGCGCGCGCGCGTACGAGTGCGCGATTGTGCGCCGTGTGCGTGTGCAAATACACATGCGGGTGGGTGCATGTATGGGTGCGATTGTGTCATTGATTCCTTACCTCTCCTCCGGGGGAGACCGCCCGGTGGCCAGTTAGTAGTGCATTTTGCAGGGCCTTTTTTCAGTCCCCTGCCCCGCCCTTTCCCGGGGCCATGCAGGTTCGGAGATTTAGTGACTATGGCGCAATGGGAGGAGCTCTGGCTTAATGAGGGTTTCGCGTCGTACCTAGAGATTATGGGAGTCGACGCGTTCCGGCCGCAGTACGGTTTTTATCAATTATCGTACACCAGCATGACGGCGACTGCGTTGTCGTACGACGTGCTGCCGTCCGTACACGCTCTGAGCGCTGCTGCTCCACTGACGTCAGTGGCTGACATTGAGGCGATGTTTGACGACATTAGCTATGAAAAGGTAGGGCGAGATGCACGGGAGGGTGTACGGGCATGGGGCTACTGTCGCGGCGTGGGGTTGTGGTGGCACAGCGATGACAGAGCTTATGTACGCGGCCATCTGCAAGTGCGTTACTGTGCTGACCTGTGAGCCGTACATTCAGTTACTCGTGGGTACGGCGGCACTTTGGCAAGCCTTCACCCACAACGGTCACAAAGGTGTCATCACCACACCGAAAGTTCAACATTAAAACACAACGAAAATAACATTAAATCCGCCATTAATCTGCTCCATTAACCACTTCTAAGCATTACGAACTGCCATCAACCGCCACCAACCGCCGCCAACCGCCACCGAATTGCCTTACTGTGTCGTGTGCACGTCAGGGCGGTGCTGTGCTTCGAATGGTGCGCGCCTTCCTGGACGGCAATCTGTTGACCAACGGTGCCGTACAGAACCTCCGTCGCCGCCACCTACTACAGCAGGAGCAGCCACCGCCACTGCCGCCGCCGCCGTCGCCGTCGCCGTCGCCGTCGCCAATCAATCAATCATCGCCGGCGATGGCACCGCCGCCGCCGCCATCCTCACCGGTGTTCAACTCGTCCGCCTTCGGGGCAGACCCCTTCCTTGAGGTCCTCCACAGCTACCTACTGCAGTACGCCAACAGCAGTACGACAGCTGAGATGTTGTGGAGCTCGTTTGAGGACGTCACAGGCGTGTCCGCGGGCCGGATTGCGGGCGGGAAGAGAGAGTAGGGTGTAGGGAAAATACAAGGACGACGGCAGTTGCGTTTGGGTAGGATAAAGAGACTTTTGGGGAGCTTTTAGGAAGGGGGGGGCTGACCGGGGAAGGGGAAGACCAGACCCGTTAAAAACAGGTGCAACGAGCCGTACCGCCTCCCGGGGCCCCCCTCAACCCATTTCCCTGCTGTTGCATGCAACTTATCACCGCAGCTCGCCTCGCGGGTGTTGCTTGGGCATCGGAGTGCTTAAATGCCACTGCGGAGAGGGGGTAGATACTCCCCCAGGCTGCGCCGTACCAACAGACCCGTACCAACCACCACCATCCCCGCGCACGACATTCCGCGCTGTTCCCACCAGCCCTTGACGCTCGCACACTGCCCGCCCCACCACCCTCCCCCATGAACCTCCGAAACCACGCAGGACTACCCTTCAGCTCCTGGATGCGCTCCTGGACCCATTCCCCCAACTATCCCGTCGTACAAGTCTCCCTGGAGGCTCAAAACCCAGGCACACCTGTCGTACTGCCTTCGGCCGGCGGCCTGGACGCCGCCACGGCGTCGTCAACGAACTCAACCGACACCCCCGCGGCCTCCTACCTGGCCGTGTCGCAGTCCTCTGTCACCGGGGCGCCGTGTAACGACACGGCGGGGCCAGAGGGGTCGGCGCAGTGGTGGATCCCGCTGAGCTTCCTGCCAGAGGTGAAAAACTTCTTGCCGGGTTTTAGTTCTAAGGTTTGCTTTTAAGGAGGTTTTGTTTCAGAGAGAGAGAGAGAGTGCTTAGCTTTAAGAAACACACCCCCTTGGCCTTTGTCCTTTCGTTCCGTTGATTAGTTAACAAAGACCAACGAGCTTAGGTTTTAAGTATCGTGTATAAGGAGTTTAAAACAAATTGCAGTATGTGCAGTTAAGTGTGTTTTGAGGGCTGCTGGGGGGCGGCAGGAAGAGAGGGGTATGTGCTTCTGGGAGGGGGGCGAAGGGCATGGGGCATCACGTGCGGCGCTGCGGTTCACTCACTCACTCACACTCCTCCATTGCGACCTCGCCTGTTCGCTGACCCCCTTCTCACCCGGTCGTAACGTCCCGCCTCCGTTTCGTGCCACACCACCACCTCCACCTCCACCCCCCACCTCCACCCCCACTACCACCACCATTACCTACACCTCTTCAGGGTGCCACCACTATGTCATGGGCACCCTTCAATTCATGTAGCGCCGCCGTACCGCTGCCCACCAATGTGTCGTACGTCGTGATAAATCCCGGCCGGTACGGCTACTACCGCGCCAACTACAGCGAGGAGGTGTGGCGCAAACTAGCAGCAGCGGCGACTGACCCACGGGTCATTTCATCGGCCGATTTAGCAGGTACGAATTCAGGAACCCTGCTCCGGCGTCCTTCACTGGCGCCGCCTTACCAACATACATACATACATATATACGAGCCACCCGTACACACCCACACCGCCAGTAGTGACTTAGCGGCGGACTGGCTCAAGGGCTCCTGGAATAACATGGCGATTAACCTGCGCAATCAGACAGCGCTGCGGGCCCCCCCCCCAACCCCTTTTCTTCCGCTCTTACTTTAGTCTTGGAGGCTAGGTAGGTAGGTAGGTAGGTTTCCGCGGTCGTCTTCATTACATCATCCCGAGGTCGCCGCCTTCAAGAACGGGTTTCACTCGTTCGTGGTTCGTCTTTCTCCCAAACCCTCAACCCCCCGTTCCCCTCCCCAACCCCCACATACACACATATTCCCGTTCCCGCACTTCCGCCCCGCGGCTCAGTTGATACATCAGCGAATCACGCTCAAGCACATGCTCGCACACACACCTCCTGTTACCTTCTGTTTACGCGGCACACAGGCCTCCTGGACGATGCCTGGCAGCTGCACCGCCTGAATGGTCTGGAACCCTGGGTGCTGATGGGCCTCATCCAGGCGTTACCCGTCAGGATGCAAGTGAGCCAGGCGGGGCCCCGGGGGGCTCTTTGGGGGGCTGCCGGGGCGAGGGGGGTTTTGGGGGGACATTACAGCCCTTGTGACTTGGGCGTTTAACTGAGCCGCGAGAAAGAATTACATACAGACATATATACAGGTTGAAGGAGGAGGTCCCGGTGTGCAGGGGGCTTTACCGAAGACAAGTAGTCGTAG
>NW_003307550.1:1868507-1958507 GCF_000143455.1 Volvox carteri f. nagariensis | reverse complement strand
TTGGGGACCCATGGCTGCTGGCGTCTTACGAAAGCGCCTCTTCAAGGAGTCACGCGGCAGCCCGGGTCTTCCCCTTCTTTTCTGAAGCCTACCGTAAATGTTATGTGGGATGATTGGCCGGGGCACATCTGGTTGCTGGTGCTAATGGTGGCAGAGTGGTGAGGTGGGAATGTTGCTGATTTCGGGGCTGTGTCGATCAGGCGTCAATGCGGGCGCTTTATGTACGCGTGCGTGTGAGTGTGTAATTTTAAAGGACTGAGGAACTTGTGTGTGTCTGTGTGTGTGTCTGTGTGTGTGTCTGTGTGTGTGTGTCTGTGTGTGTGTGTGTGTGTCTGTGTGTGTGTGTGTCTGTGTGTGTGTCTGTGTCTGTGTGTGTCCGTGTGTGTGTATACGTGTGTGTGTCCGTGTGTGTCTGTGTGTGTGTGTGTGTGTGTCCGTGTGTGTGTGTGTGTCCGTGTGTGTGTGTGTGTCCGCGTGTGTGTGTGTGTGTGTGTGTATACGTGTATGGCCTGTCCATGGAAACCCCAGACCCGCCCGCCCGCCCCCTCGTGTCGTCCGACGTTGCCCTTCTTCTCTCTGATTGTGGCAGTTACGGGACGACGCCTCGGAGCAGGCCCGTGTATTGTACGCCCTGGCCCAGGCCCGACCGGGCGACCAGCTGGCCCTCACATTAAACCTGTCTCTCCAGGAAGGACTGCCGCTGAAGGATATTGCAACCATATTGCGGCAGGTGGGTCGGAAAAGGGCGGACTACGGCCGGGGGGAAGCAGTGTTCGGCAGGAGGGTATATGAGGGCAGTTGACACAGCACGGGGGTTCTCTGGTTGGCCATAGTGCATGACTCATGCGAGGTTGCTGCGCAAGGCGCTGGTTGGGGGGTGGGGGGTGTCCGGATCAGACACTTCCGCGTGCATGGGTTTGCGTCCTTAACGCTTTTAAGCAAAACTGAGTGTATATGTGTGTGTATGTGTTTGTGCAGTTCATCAGTCAACACGATAACGTTAGTGGAAGGTAGACAAAGCAGGGGAAACAGATCCCGAAGAGCCGGACAACGGGGAGACTGTCAAGAGACGAACAATCCGATAGCAATCTCGCAACTGGCGGACCCTTCCAAATCCCAAACCCCGTCTGAGCTTATCCATGTATTTCAATCAATTGCGCAGTGAGTACACCTACATGTGCCTTTATTCCCCTGTGTGTGTGTGTGTGTATGCATGTATGTGTGTGTATGTGTGTGTGTCTTTAACGGCAGGTGGGCAGTCGCGGCGGTGCTGCTCTCATGGCCACCTGGGAGTTCGTGATGGCCAACATTTCCGGCCTGCTAACCCGCTACAACGCCGGCAAGGGCAGTGATGAGGGCTCTCCGCCAAGCTACGGACTGGGTGGCGCCATCGGGGACCTGACGAAGTTCGTGGTCTCTGAGGAGCAAGCCAATAGGATTACGGTAAGTGGGTCTGAGCGCGGGAGTGGGAGCGGGAGACGGGGGGCTAGGGATGTTGTGGGGCTGATGAAAGCGGCGTTGTCTTTGTAATTTGTAAAACAACCGATCAAGACACGATGCCGGGGACCAAGCGTGCAGCGAGAGGTGGTTTGTGTGTATGTATGTGTGCGATACATGCATTGGGATTGTGTGTGTATGTATGTATGTGTGTGTGTGTGGGGGGGGGTATGTTGGCCGGCAGCGGAGTGGCTGCAGCGGGGTGGGGTTGATGCTGGGTGATGCTGAGCGCTGTGGGCCGCCTGAGTGGCCGCGCTTCCCTGCCCTACCGTTGAGCCGCGGAAAGAGGGGGTCGGTGGAAGGCGTACCGGTGGTGGAAGGTACCGGCTGTGTGCCGCTCCTGCCGCTGCCGCCCTCCCCCCCATCGGTGCATCATCCACCAGTCTTCGCAGCAGCGGTCCCAAGTGCTCGCGCCCGCCCACCATCCGTTGCTATATACCCTGTTGAGTTGCTATATACCCGGGTGGGTGCACCCACCCACCCCTCTCGCTCCTCTCTTTCAGACGTGGGCCGGCGACTTCCCAGACCTCCTCGGCAGCCAGTTCGTCACCCAGCTGAACGAGGACCTGGTCCAGAACCGCAAGTGGTTGGCCGGACCCGCTATACAATTGTGCGAACTGCTGGCGCGCAGCAGGTAGAAGCAATAATAGCAGGAGCCCATTAGCGCCCTACGGTTGGGGGCTATAAACGCCAGGTTGGCTAGCTTGGTGGCTGCAACTGCTCTGCGGATGACTAACCGCTAACTGCCCGGTGCACAGCTGCAATAGCAGTAATACAGTTCTGGGTGGCCAGTGAACTGGCAGATTGGCCAACTGGGCTGGGCTGGCAGGATGGCATAAAGGGGCTGACCGATGGATGAATAGGATGGCTGAGATTACCGTATCAGCTGGCATGTTGGCTGGAAAGAAGCATGGATGGACGGCGGCAGCTTTGGGGCAGTGTGAGCATCAGCATCAGTATACATATACATATAGCAAAGTTGCAGGAAGCACAGTTGTTTTGTCAGTTAGGTTGTTGTTCGCAATAGCTGCTGAGACCGCAGTGTCAATAGCATGTCGATGATCGGTCGGGTTCTTCTTACGATACATAGCCGACGGTCGATTGGCTCCCAATACTTCGCAAGGCCGTCAGGTTTTTTGGTTCGGGAGGACGAGGTAAGCCAGGCGTGCGTGGACTGCGTATAAATCAAATATAGCTATCACAAAGGGTGGGTCTTTGGAGTGAGAGCGCTCCGAGGGGGAGGCCGGGGTTCCGTGCCTGGATTTTGTGAGTTCATGGGGAGCCTGTAAGTCTTAGGAGGTCCGAGGCAACGCGATTCGTAAGGAGGGGGATAAAGGGAATGTCGTAGAAGAAATTGTGCTTTGAGCCGCTCGATCCGTAGCCCAAGATGAGATGCAATCCCGATGTGCGTTTGCTGTCGAGTTGTCCAGTGGCGGGTAACGTAGATGTACAGGGTGTGCGGGGGAACGCTGTGTAGGTGCTCCGATATCATTTCGCCCGTACGGCGCAGTGATGGTACACTCTCGTACGCGCGCAGCCTATGCAGCTTTGCTTTTTTTCCGGCCGTACATAGCATGAGACATACGCATAAATGCTGTTGATCACTTGCTCCTATCGATAACTGTCGTTGTTGTTGTTGTGTTGTTGTTGTTGCTGTTGATGGGGCGCCCCGTGGGCGCCACTGTGGGCGCCTCGTCCTGGGCCCGGACCGGACCGGGCCGAAACACAGCGCAGGGGCCGGCGTGCGGCTACGTTCGTCTGTTCCTACACGCGCGCCTTACTCACTCACACCAGCCAGTTGTTGTTGTTGTTGTTATTGTTATTGCGGGCTACCGAGTTTCTATACCGTAAGGCAAGAAACCGAGCCAAAGGGCACATCGCCTGTCGCTGTGAATAGACACAGGCCTGTAATGGAATATCAAGTGGTCCGTATCGGCACGCACAACACCCCAGCAAGCTCGGATACGATTAAGACCAGGCTAGCACTGATGCCAACAGGGGGATTTTTCAAATATGGCTCCCCTATGAATGACAAACTCATGCCTACAAATACCGGCATTTTAGTGTTGCCTCGTTGTGAAGAAGTGCGGCCAAATACACACGGGACCGCCTTCCCACCAAGCTGTGTCTGAAAAATCACCCAGGGGTGAATCACCGATCACCTGCGTCTGTGAACCGATCCACGCAAAGCAGATTGTCCTCAACTATCAGCCTAATGCAGTGAAAGCACGTAACCCAAAAATCAACAATCATTCTGTAGATGACCCGGTCCTTGATTTGGGCCTGATGTGTGATTTTCTGTCGGGGACTCGACTGTGGTTGAGTCCTGTCCTTCATCGTTCAATTGTGAGACAACGTGCAAAAGGCGTAGTGTGACATTCCCCCCAAAGTACTGGTTAAAGGCAAATGCTGGTTGGCTAGATGGTTGGATGGGTAGGCTGCTTCCTGTTCCAAAGCCAAAGGCATTTACGGTCCCAATGTACTGTGCAGTGCAGTGCCCTCGTACATCACCTCTCCAGGAGCTGATTGTACCCCGTCGACATTAAGGCGGGCTAACAGCGCCGCATGTCGTCCGGTGGACCAGATCATAAATTACACGCCTGTGTATAACCCATGACATCATTTCTATTGTTACACGGTTACGTGGCTATGGAGGATTCTTTATATGGCCATGGTGTGACTGTCTCACAATTCACCATTACCACTTTCTCGCGCAGTTACAAGGCCTCCTTCGACTTGCTTCGCTTCGTCTCTGATTTACTAAACGCGGCTCAAAAGAAGACCCTACCTTGCCTAGCTGCCGCCATTTCAGTACCCCGATAATGCATGTAGTGACATTGCGCATCTCTTCTCCCGATCACAACGGTGACAAGAACGTCCGCTCCATGTCTCAGGCCCAGCTCACCTCGTCCGTCCCCACTGGACCCAACCACCATTTGGTATTTGGCAGCAATATGTACGTCAGTGATGGTGCAGACCTAAACACACACACACATATAACCTCCCCACCACGCATGCCACATCCCTCCCTCCCATTATCCAACCCTCCATATCCATACATCCGGTCCAATACATTGCAATCCGTCTTGAGATGTAAGCCCAATCGTCCGCTGGTTTCATTTCAGCAGCTCCAGCATATGCATATTACCAACCACCAACGCAAATCGCAAACCGCCAGCAGCAAACCGCCAGCGGCCTCGGACCGCTCCCTGCTTAGCTGCTCACCTAAGCCCACCATTTGATTCACTACCGCCCAACCCGGCACCCCAGCACACGCCCACTGAAGCATGCCCTGTCGGTGCTGGACGACAGGATGACTTCCTCCAACATCCATTACTTCCAAGGGGGAGCTGTAAAAAGAGAAGAAAGCGCCACAGACAACTCTCCACTCTGCTTTACAACCTCTCACACAATGCAGCATCTCTCTCCGTCCTGAGCGCCCAACAGGGGGAAGAAGCCGAGTACTAAAACTATAAGGATGTAAGCCACAGTCATCGTGCACACATTATTCCACCCTAGCACGTGAGAGTACGTGCCGGCGAATTGCTACACCTACAACATAGCCAGCTGCCGTAGCCTGGTTACACCTGTACAAAAAAGGTGTCGCAGTACACAAATTGTTGTTTATAAGCCAAAAAAACGACATGTGTCTGCATAGCGCACCAGCACGCTATGCATCCATCCATACGGTAGTTTGGCGCCCCCTTTTTGTTGCTGCTGCAGCCCCAACTAAGCCATCATTGTCTGTGGGCTCAATAACCCGCCCACGAGAGACAAAACAGAGCCATCTGGAGGCGAAAACCTGGAGGCTCTGCTCGCAGCGGCCAGCAGCCAGAAGGGGTCCAGCTTCATACCGTGTATGTCAGGAGAGCCGGTGCGCGGACATGGATGTGGGTGAAGTGGCTGCAGATACAAACTGCGGCAGCTGTGCAGCAGTGGCGGACGATGGTGGGTCACGGCTAAGGCTACGCCTGCGGTGGCGGGGGCGGCGGCGGCGGCCTGGCGACCCTCACCAAGGACTCCCTGATCGCCTCCCTGAAGACCCCCTGGTGCATCAAAAAGGCACTGACGTGGCCGCCCGTCACCATCCTCAGCTCGCTGCCCTGCCAGTAGCGGTGCAACTGCTGAACACTCTCGCAGCTCACGTAAGCGTCGTCCCGGGCAGCTACAATGACCGCTGCATCGGTGCGCCTAGGGCTGTGCGGCGTTCCAAGAGGAAGGACATGGGTGGACCATGGGCGACAAGGGGACGATTGTCAAGTGACGGGTCGATCCAAAAACTTATTACATGATCAGGTTTTGGATGTGACTAGTGGATCGGTCCCCGGGGATTGTGCATCGCAATTGGCCAACCATGCACCCTGCCTACCCGTTCACCCACAAAGCGCATTCGCGTTTTTTGGATGCGTTCCAACCGCTCACTCACTCACTCACTCACCGGGGGTACCTGGTGATGTCCGTGTACGTCTCCAGCACCTGCTTCAGCCGCAACACCGTCTCCGGTCGGTCCAGCCGGCGATCACCCGCTCTCAGCTGCTTCACAGCGCGACCCAGATCGCCAAGCAGCCGCCGACCTATCGCCGTGCCGCCGCCATTGCTACCGCCTCCGGCAGCAGCAGCAGTGGCGGTGGCGGCGGCAGCAGGGGCGGTGGCTGTGACCCCTGGCGCCATGTCCTTCGGGGACTGCTGCTGCTGCTGCTGCTGCGGTGACTGCGGGAAGGGCATGTCAGGCTGGTGAGGGGAAGGGTGTGGCCGGTGGCACCCTGCTGACGGAGCTGCCGCCGCGGCCAGGGCAACTGAGGTCCCTTGTGGCCGGTGCTGCTGGTTACACTGTCCCGGCTCCTGGAGCTGGTGCTGACGGTGATGTCCGTCGTGTGCGTTGACGGCCGTGGTGCTATCCCGCTGCATTGGGTGCCGCTGAATGAGGCCGGAGAAGGGCCCCGCGTAGTCATCCGCGGGCTGTTGACGACCACGCCCCACAGCCGAGCATTCTGGTGCAACGGCACTCAAAGTGTTATGTTGTTGTTGTTGTTGTTGTTGTTGCGCCGCAGACGCGGGCGCGCCGTCATCGCCGCGTCTGCCGATGCCGCCCGACAGGAACGCCCGCGCCAAGCCGCCCTGCACGTCCATGACGCTGACGAACTGCAGGCCGCGGAACACGCTGACTCCCGAGGCCCCCCTCCCGCTCCCACCCGCGCCGTTGGCCGGCACCACAGCCTGCGGCCCGACAGCTTCCCGCGCCCCAGAGGTTGTTGCGGCTCCGTCCGCGGTCCCACAAGAACCTCCTCCGCCGCCGCCGGCAGCCGCCGCTGCAGCCGCGGCCGCGGCCGCAGGCTCCAAGCCAGGTTCAGACCTTGCCCTGGTTAACGCGGCGGCAGCGGCGGCGGCGGCAGCCGCGGCTTCTTCCGCTCCCGAGTCCAAGTGGCGCTTTTCCCCGCGCACCTCCAAGTCAGAGAGTGCATAGGTGGCTTCCCGCATGAGGGCCACCGCCGGGGCTGGACCACTCGCCGTACAAGAAGCCCCGCTGCCGCCACCCGCCGCCGCGGCTGCTGCCCCTGCCAGCGGGACCGCAATATGCACTGCACGGCCGGCGGCCATCACCATCTGGACCCCGTGCCCGCGCAGCCCCACCCGCACATAGAATGCCTTTAGCGTCCGTAATGTTTAAAGACAACGGAAGACGCCACAGCATCGCTTACGAAAAGCGCATCCCGAGGCGAAGCCGCGGGATTCCCAAGTCGAGCACTTAGAGAAGTCGAGCCATGTAACATGTGACAAGAGCCATGTGTAAGCTAAAGCTTCATCGATGTCATAATCCCAATCCATTTAAACTCCACATGTCCACGAACGCGGGTACAAAGGGTGCACCACCACGGGCTTGATCTCTGCCGCGCCGCCGTACCTGTGTGATGCGGTTGTTGTTTTCGTCCACCTCCTTCAACAGGGGCTCCCAGGCCATGGCGGCCTGCCGGGTTGGGTGGGGAGTTATATGCCGGTTGGGGGGATTGGATTTAAACGCGGTCGGGCTAGGGGCACCGGGGACCGAATCTGCCAGCTGTGACTACAGCAGCAGCAGCAGGGACAGCGACAGCAACCGCGACAGCAGCCTATGACCGACTTCCAGACTTCCTAATTAAGTTCAGACCCCACAAAGGAAGGGAACCCGCACCCGTACCCACACCCGCATCATCCGCATCCCCCGGTTCAGGCCCCGCAATGGTGAGGTAATGCTGAGAACCCGCTGCGGCCCCTGTTGAAGGCCGAAAACGAGGTAGTTGCCACCACGGCCATCCACTCAACACCGGCGGAGCGGCTGCGGCTGCGGCTGCGATTCCATGGAAACCAGTAAGTGACAGCACCTCGTAGGTTTGCCCTCATAAGGCCCAATACCGAAATAAGGACAAAATACACTACACTCTGTGCACCTACCTGCTCACCTACCTGCTTGGCAGGGCCCCCTGGCAGCTCAAACCCTGATCCCGGGGTCGCCACCCTCGCCTAATCAAAGCCCCCAGCAGCTGTCCCGCCCCTGTCGTCCACACCACTCAGCCACCCACCCGCATGGCTCCGTCGCAGTAGGCCACCGCCGCGGACCGAGGCGCCAGCAGCGGTGTGACCGCCACATCCCCGGGGAACAGCCCCGCCGTCATGCTGGCGTGCACTCCGCCCATAGACAGACCGCACATGCCTGGGGGAAACGAAAGCAACATCATCATGATCATCAGGATTATCATCAGTATCGTGATCCCCATGAGCATTGTCTATATCATGGTCATCATCATATAAACATCATTCTCACCACCAGGATCATGATCATCATAAACTATCATCATAATCAGCAACAGCAGCAGCAGCATGATCAACATTAGGATCATACTAACGCTTTCGTCATCGTCATAACATCATCGGCAGCAGCCGCAGCAGCAGCGGCAATGTCAAATCGGAGGAAGATTGCCAAGTGTTGGAGAGCATCAGCACGACGACCGGGAACCAAAACCGCGGGGATTGATATCGGTTTCGGATCCCTCTCCGTGCGCCTGTGCGCCTTGCCTTACGGGCGTCGGCGAGTGCAGCCTTCCTAAGTCCGACCCCTTGCCTTCTATACTACTCTCGTCACCTGTTCCCAAACAATCTCAACAATCCTTTCCCGAACTGCAGCCGCTCACCCAGTGCCCCGTATCCCTCCTCTCGCAGCCAGTGCAGCAGATTGATGCTCTCAGCAATAGTGGCCCAGCCCAGAGTCAGCAGGTCAGACACACGCAGCAATTTGGAGCCGCGCTGCGCGGCTGGTCGGCGGGCGCCGTAAAAAGGGCTCTCAAGCACCAGCGAACACACGTTCTGTCACACAACGGCCGGCGAGAGGCGTGCGCGAGGAGGAGGGTGCAGCATAAGGGGCCGAATGTAAGGACGAGGCGATGGCTGGTGTATGACAAATTTGCAAGCAGCGGTGTGCTGGGCAAGCTGCGGGGCCCGGGCCCGCGCCCCCAGATCATGCCGGCCCTACCCACGTCTTTCAGAAGCGGGAACCCTAGACGGAGCCGCCGTCCAAAGGTCTGGTCCCCAGTGGCCGCCAAGTGCACCACACAGGCGGGGGCGTCCAGGGGCCTGATGACAGGGCCGCTGCGATGAAGCCGGTGCAGGTCTACCCTGCCTGAATCTGCGCTGCTGACGCCCGGTGCGTTTTCCTGCGCGAGATGTGGTCGCTGGAGCGAGCTTGAGCTAAAGCTATTACTTGGGAAGGCGGTTTCTGAGCTGGGCTCAAAGGGCTTGAGGCGAGCTGGCATGAGCAGCTGCACGCGCCCGGTGCGGCTCTCTGGTGGAAGGGCGTCGAAGACGCGCTGCAAGCACGGTGTCCTACATTGGTGGAAGGGGGAAAGGAGTAGGGGGAAGGGGGAAAGGGTAGGAAAAGAGCGCAGCCTACCCTCGTTGCTATGGGAAGCGGTGGGCGGAGGCCAGTCCCCTTTGGGACCGCACCATGCGTAAACGTTCTCGCAGGCACAGGCTCCACCACATGCCATGCATAGGCATGTGAAACTTCAGAAGGTTCTGCTCTAAGTGTCTGGTTAGCGCTGTCAGCTTTCAATGTCCCACGAACCTGAACGTGCCCTCGTAGAGCAGATAGTCCATCCCATTGCGTCTTCCCCGTTCCACCAGCCGCCACGACAGCTGCAGATCATATCGACAAATTATGGATTAATTAGAATTTCCTCTGTTGTACTACCTGAGAAATCCCTGTCGTTGAAAGGCCGAGATGTACCTTGATATTTGAAGGTGGTCCCGCGATGAGATGCCGAAGGTCCTCCTCATAATTGACGACACTGAGATTACCCCATCCAGCGGGAAAAAATGGGCCATTCAGAGCACCAATACGCGCATAGAAGTGGTCGAGGGGTCCGGCTGATGCTGCCGCTGTGGCCGAAGTTATGTTGGAAAGTACGGTTTGCAAATCAAGCTTGTTTGGAGAGACAGAGCGGAACAGCGTCTCGATGTAACGAGATGGGTAGCCTAAGGAGGAGCTCATATTCACATGCCAAAAGCATGCTGCTCAAAGCCTGCATCACATGGTCATGGGACGCTTTCCGTATCGACTATGAGAATGCCAAGTAACTCCATGCATCGAACGCGAAACGCCGCGACAGGACGCCGTACTGTTCGTCAAGGGACCTCGTCACGGATCTTTGCACAGCTGCCAGCGCGCCTGGCTTTGTGGGCAGTTAGTTCAGCTCACCTCATTGCAGCCCTGCTGCCGACGAAACCCATAAGTCAATAGCCATACTTCCCAGTCCGTGCCTACTTATGAGTACTTCCCAGCCCGCGCCACCGCATCCCAGCGCGTAGGGCCGTCACCCGCCTAGCCAAAAATGTCTCAAGGAATTGAGCCATCGTAAGAGTACGAGTAAAAGTGCTGAATGTGTACTAGTCAGGACGCCGTGCAGAATGGCGCTCAATGGCCCTCGTTATCAAACCTCAGCTGCTATTTACCCTTCCCTTCCCACCGCTCTGGGACTGCGGAAACCACGTAAGGTGGACTGGCTTCGTCAGTTCCTAACAGCAACTTCCGTCCCGTGTCCGTGTGCCAAGGTACAAGGCAATGCCTTAGCGCATCCACAGCAGCTCTCACGGGTGTCTTCAGCTAGCCGCACGCGTGAAGGACCGGGTAGCGCATCCCACACGCCGTTTTGACTCACATGCGCCTCCGCGAGTTGATGTGCATCGAAGTGCAAACTGGACAAATGTATAGAGGCGTCCTGGATTCCAGTGCCCATCTAAACGGCCGTTCCCGTCATGCGATGTTCGGTTCTAAACCTTGTCACGGCGTCACCTTAGGCCTGTGCATGCGCTCTCAGCGGGGAATTTAGTTATGATCGGAGGCAGAAGAAGGCTGCACTACCACTATGAATGAAGCATTGTGGATAGGCGCCGACGGAGGTCTGTGTATGGGGGGAAGGCGGGGGTTGTTACAGTGGTGTGTGGGCGGCAGCACATGCAATCGTGGTGTGTAATGCTGATTCCCCGTAGCTTAGCCCGTGATGACAATTTATTGTTATATTTTCAAGACTTATCCATCCTATGCCTGCAGTTATCACCCTTTTCGTTAACTCTTGGAACCGGGATGCACAGGATGAAAAAGCGGCTGTGACTTGGGTATACGACAGCAAAACGAAAACCGACTGTTAAAGTAAACGTATTTAAGGGCACCAGCATCCCGTATGCATTTGCTGGCAGCTGCGCGTGCTGCGTGCTGCGTCGTACTGACGTTCATTAAGCCGTCGTGGTTTTGCGCTAAGCGTTGCAGCAAGAAGCCCAAAGCCCACCAACTGTTCTTCCATGGTTTAACTACAGAACTTTGCAGCTGTCAAGCCAAGACCAGTAAAAAGTGACCCTTAAGTCTGCCTTATGGACAAAGAGAGAAATAGGTGTTACTGACATGTCGACATACGACTGACAACACTATTAAGATGAAGGGTTTTATGACACAGTTTGCTAGTGGGGCTGTCGGCAAGAATTTACAGGAGGGGCTTGGGACCCTTGCGACAAAGGCTCAAGGCATACTTGGTCAGGGTTTGCCTAAAAATGCTCCACCAGGTGACGATTGAGTCTGAACTTCGCGGGCCGCTGTGCTTGAAGGGCAATTTCGAGTTGGGCGATCGCTTGGAGTGTTTTTTGGGGCAGCTGTGGGGTCCAACTCTTGTTACATAAAAAGTAGAATTTCTTAAGAAGGTGGTTCGTGCACCCTTCTATGCGGTAGCCTCATTGAAACCTGTTGCATCACAGGCTCCACGCCAGAACTTGCGCGATCAAGGGACCCAATGTCCGCCGGTGGAGTCACAAGTGGCTTTGCTTTGCCGGTGGAATCACAACTACAGCTGCAGGTGCGGTTACCCCTTGCGTCTAATGAGCCAGTTCAGGCAGGGGGAAAGAAGCTGGGCACTGCTAGGCCTATTCCGCCAGCGGATCCAGAAGTACCGTATGGGCCCTGACATGGCTACACAGGTCATTTGGAATGCCCTATACTATCAAGGATGTTTCCTGCATAGCATCCTCCGCACTTGCTCGGCTGCTGGGGAAGGAGGGTACTGCCTGCACACTTCAACGGCCGGCACAGAATAAATACCTTCACGGCTACATTGCCCCTTGCTAGTGACTTGCTTGCGGCTGCACCCGAAACTGCACGCAACGCGACAATACACTACTAGTATCAACACATCCCAACCCTGCCGCCGCAGGAGCCGTACAGTGCAGATGAGGAGGGCGCAGTCCTGCGTCAGCAAGTGGTCCAGTTACAGGTACGGTGGGCGAATTTCCCTCCGGTATACGGTGGGGCGGTACTCCACAGGCGGCTCGTGTGCTTAAGGCTAGGTAAACGGGGGCAGGAAAACGAAGAGCGCACACGAATCGCCTTTGCTGGCGTACACCTCGCGACCCATCAGGAAGGAGTAAACTCTCGCATGCACATCTTCGTATTGCAGTGCACCCAGTCGGTGCACCCAGGTTCTCAAGGTTCGGTCTCCGTTATTAAATGGCTATGTGAGCCTATGTGAGCCCTGGATCCCCTGTGCACGTCCCCATGTCCCTGTCCCGATGCTGGCCCTTGGGTGCTAACACTCGCGCTACGCACACTTGCGCACAGCATGGCTCGCGCTGCATTCCCGAGTCTCCAATCCGTCAGCATGGCCTCATCCGTGGTTACCTGCGCCCTGGGGCGTGTCCACTAAACCCATTCGTTTGCCAACCCATGAGCACGTGCAGGTAAAGAACGGGATGCTTCAGGCGGAGCTGGAGGAGGCGCGAGGCTTTGCAGAGGAGGCTGCCCGGCTGCGGGGGCTGGTGAGCGACATGGAGGTTAAGCTGCTATTTGCGCTCAAGGGCACCGACGGCATGCAGCCCTTGTTGCCCAAGGTGAGTGGTGCGGTAGTATTGGGGGGCGCGCTGGCACTGCAATTCTGCTGCTCCGCGTAAACGCGGGACGAACATGGGGATCAAGTGCTGAAGAACATCGACGCTGTTTTGTTTCCCAGTGGGTTTCTTAAGTGGGGCGGTTTCCTGCGTCCGTGTTGAGTCGGCAGAGCTTGGGCGATAAGTAGGCAGCTGGCTGAGACCTGAAACGCGCTGTGCTTCCTCCTCGTCGTCGACACCGTATGGACGTCGAATGTAAGGACTCCACAGGGAAGAGAAGCAGCCAAGGCATCTCAGACACCCGCCCTAGGCAACGTGCAGATGCCCTGGCAGCACTATGTACTGCTAACGCTGGGTTAAGCAATCACATAAAAGGCGGGTCCGCCGGTCGCGAACGATAACTGGAGTCTTCATTCATCGTTCAGGGTTCCTCACGGCTACCCCCTCCCTCTACACCCGCCCTCGTGCTGGCGATTCAGGTGATTCAGGAGCAGCAGAAGAGGATCGACGAGCTCACTTCTGCACTGGCGGAACGTAACGGACAGACAGCAGGGCTGCGAGCAGACAACGCGCGCCTCAGGTGGGTGCAAACCACGGCAGATCAGCGGCAAAACGCCCGCCGCTGTCTTCAGGGATTTTAGGGACATAAGTTTGGGTGACGCGCTGGGCTTTGTTTTCCGTGGCCGCAGGTGTCAGGTGGAGGACCTCATGTCGAAAATGGCCTCATCAGCACGCCATGCAGAGGCGACGCACAATGAGCAGCTGAGGGAGCTGCACGGCCAGCTTATGGCCGCGCAGGAGCAGGTGCGGCAGCTGCGCGCGGCAGCGATGGAACGCCGCAGCGATGGCGGCGGCAGGAGCGGCGATGAGGCGGCGGCGCTGCGCGAACAGCTGGCCCACGCTCGCAATGTGATCAAGGAGCTAGAGGAGGAGGCAGAGGAGCTGCGGGCTGCGTGTGACAAGGCGCGCACGGCCCACGGTGGCGGGAGCGGCGGCGGCGGCAACAGCAGCGCGGAGGCCCTTGAGTGGCGCATCGCGGAGCTTGAGGAGCAATTGGAGGAGGCGAATGACAAGCTGCAGGAGGCGGAGCGCAAGCTTGGGTCGCGCTCTTCCGGCGCAACCGCTTCGGGCTCGCCTGACATGGCAGCTCTCGAAGCGGAGGTCCAAAAGCTGCGCGGCGAGTTGGAGAGCGAGCGGCGTAAAGTTGCGGACGTGGCGGCCGCCGCCGCAGCTGAGGCGGTGCTGGAGGGAGAGGCGGCGCTGCAGCGGCTGCAGAAACGCTTGGCAGAGGTGGAGAAGGGCGAGCAGTTGCAGGCGGCCGCGCGTAATGCCGTGGAAAGGCACGCTGGGGAACTTGAGGCGCAGCTGGAGGCGCTGCGGACAGAGCACCAGCGGGCGATGGAAGCGGCCGCCACAGAATCAACGGGCGCAAAAGCCGCTATTAAAGCAGAGGAGGCCGCTGTTGCAGAGTTGCAGTCACAGCTGGACGCTGCCACAGTTCGCATCGGCGCATTGGAGCGTGACTTTGCTGCCGCAAACGAGCAGTGTGCTGCTCTGCAGCAGCAGCTGTCGGCTGCAGTGGCCAGGGCTGCTTCGTCTGAGGCCTCGGCAGAGCAGTTGCGCGCAAAAGAGGCGGCAACGCGGATGGAGGCGGCTGAGGCGCACAGCCGAGCCGATGCGACGGCGGCGCAGCTCAACGAGCTGCAGCGCGCCGTAGCGGTGGCGGAGCAGCGTGCTGGCGAGCTGGCGACGGAGCTGGTCGTCACCCAGAGGAAACTGGAGACCGCTACCGAGCGCATTGTGCTTTACACAGGTAATGGCGGTGGTTCTTTTGGGAACTAGGATGCAGGGCGGAATAATGGGTGCTGCCCCAGGCATCACTCACCAACCGCAGGCCTGGGCTGGACTGCCACGAAATGGCGCATGGTTGCGCTGGACAACAAACTAATTTAGTGTTTAAACAAAACTATCGGCATAACGTGCTCAGGTCTTGCGCGTAGCTGACACGACGGTGTACTCCTTGTCCACTGCACGCCCGGCTACGCCGTTGGAGAGGAATTCACCACTCTCTAGCGCACCCGCTGCACCTGCGCATATCTGAGCCGATGGACTGCGGCTGATGGGTGGTTTACGTTACCAGGGTCCTATCGGTTGTATATTTGTTGCTGCAGAGCGGGAGCACGAAGCCGAGCAGATTGTGGCTACCTATTCCGCGGCAGAGGCGAGGTATGCAGACGCGCAGGAGGAGCTTGCGCAGCTCCGGGACCGGAATGAGAAGCTGCGGGAAGCGCTGGCTCTGGCTGAGGTGGAAGCGGCTGCTGCCAGGGACGAGGCGGAGCAGCGCCAAGAGCAGGTGGGTGTTTTCTGCTGCGACGAGAAGGTGTAGCAGCAGGCAGCAAAAGCAGTAAAAGACACTTGCCTCTTTCCCCATGCTTCCCTCCACTGGCTGATTCAGGCTCAACTTGCAAATGAGAAGGTGGCCCAGCTGCGTGCGCATCTGGACAAGTTGAGGGAGCGTAAGGCCGGGCTCGAAACGCAAGTGCAGGAGTTGCAAGACAAGGTACGGCGATTGGGGCGTGTCGCGTGGAAAGGGGATTGCGGATGGATGGCTGCGCAGATAGCCGTGGACAGTCAAATCTGGCGGGCGAATCTACTGGGCATAGAGGTTGGGGTGGCAGGGGCTGACCCCGGTGTCGCACGGCATGCTGTGGTGCAGAGTGGTGGCTCCTTGTCTTGTCAGCGATTTTAGAGCCGTGTTGCTCGCGCAGCTTTCATTGCGCAGCTTTCAGAGGCATTAGGCAAGGCAGGACAAGCTCATTCCTCATTCCTCTCTTGATTGTCCCAAGCGGCATCGCCCTACTGCCCGTACTTTTCCATCCTCCCTTTCTGAAAAGCTCGCTGCATCCCAGTTGGAGGTAGAGGCAGCCAAGAGTAGTCTCGCGGCTCAGGACCCGCCGAGCAGACAAGCAGGGGTAACGGCGGTAGCGGCACTGATTGGGGCGGAGGTAGGTGTGGTTTCGGAGCTGCCGAGGGGCAACAGCGTCACGGCGGCGTCGAGCCAGACAATCGAGTTGCCGGCCGCCAGCGTGTCGACTGACACTGCTGGGCTGCCGCGAGCGGAGATGCCGACCGCTTCCACAGACACGGAGGGGCTGCCCCGGTTGCTCATGCCGACCGCTTCCACAGACACGGAGGGGCTGCCCCGGCTGCTCATGCCGACCGCTTCCACAGACACGGAGGGGCTGCCCCGGTTGCTCATGCCGACCGCTTCCACCGATACCACCGGGTTGCCACGACCGGACATGCCCAGCGCGGCCACGGATACGATAGGACTGCCTCGGGCCCTCATGCCCACGGCTTCCACGGACACAGAGGACCTGCCATCGCAACCACGGCCTGTAGCCGAATATGTCGTTGGTGCGAAGGCGGAGGCGGAGACAGCCGGAGCTGCAACGGAGACTGAGCCGAGCCTCGATGTGGGAGCAGAGCCTGAGGGAATGGAGGCAGAGGAGCAGATGCTACGGCAGAAGTGGCTGGTTTCGGAGCTTACCGCGCAGTTGGAGGCTATGCAGTTGTCCGCGGCAGCGCTCGTGGAGCAGCTGAAGGAGCGGGAGGCAGAGGTTGCGCTGCTGCGGGCCGCCACGACCGCGCCTGGAGCTGCTCATGCCAGCCAGGTGGGTGCTATCGAGGTGGGGGATGGTGCGGTCGTGGAGGCATCCCTGGCCCAAGGCGCCAACGCCGAGGCCGAGACGGTGGCAGAAGCGGCGGCGGAGGTGGCAAAGCCTGCGGAAGCAGCTGCTGTGCCAGGTCGCGGTTGGGATCAAGAGGAGTGGGACGCTTGGGACGGCGATGAGCAGTCGCCGCAGCCAGGGCCAGCACCCGCCAGCAGCACGAATGCGACGGCGGCGACTGCTGCTGTTGGTGCGAGTCTTGCGGCGGATGGTATAGCTGAGGCCGGCGGCAGCGGCGCAGCAGCGCCAGCTGCGGACGGAACATTGGACGCAGCGGAGGCGCGCGTCGCGGTGTACGCGTCGGAGTTGGCACTGCTGCAGGATACGATTAAGCAGCTTCTGAGCTGCTGGAGCGGCTCGGCGGCTGCGCCGATGGCCAACGGCTACACGCCTGGTCATGACCATGGCCACAGCAACGGTGACAGAAGCAGCCCTGGCATCCATGACGTGGGCAGCTCTCAGGAAACGGCCGTGCTGGGCAGTACGGTGGTGGCGCTGCTAGGGCAGCTGCAGGCTCACTTCGAAGAGGCGGCCTTTCTGCGGCATCAACTGGTCGAAGCGGCGGAGGAGCTGGAGCGGCTGCAGGCCAGGGTTTCTGCTGCCGAAGCGCATGGTGGCAACGAGGATGGCGACGTGGCGCAGCGCTTGGAGGAGCTGGAGGGCGAGATGGCGCACATGATGCAGGTGCGATGGGCGCGTGTATGCAGGAGTCTGCAAATTTACAAGCCCACGATTCTTGGCGGATGTGCGAGTTGCTAGATAAATAGCAGCTTGTTGAGCGTGCGGTCCCAGGCAATGGCTTGCATGGCTTCCGTGTCCGCGGCTATGGCCATGTCTGTCTTGCTGCATTGCCTCACTCCGTTCCCCCCCGCTCTGCTATGGCCGTCTCAAGGCATCCTTTGGCCTGCTTTTGTAATGCTTGAGATGTTGCCCCTGATTCACAGGACATGGCCGCCGCAGAGCAGCGCGCTCAGGCCGCTGAGGCTGCAGCTGCCGCTGCTGCTTCCTTGCGCCAGCAGCTTGAGCACCAGCTCCAGCGCTCTGACGAAGCCGCCGCCTCGGCTGATGCCAATTTACGGCAGCTCGGCATTGAGCTAGATGCCGCCCTGTCGGAAGCAAAGTTGGCAGGGGAACGCGCGGCGGAAGCTGCTACCGAGCTGGCGTCGTGCCGCGCGGAGCTGGCGGAGATGCGCGCGGCGCTAGAGGCTGCCGAGGGGACGGGTGCCGCGAAGCTGGCTGTGGTGGAGAAAGCGTTAGCAGAATCCCGGGCGGCTTCGGAGGCGGCGGAGACGCGGGCCGCCGACGCCCTTGCGGCAGCGTCCGCAGCGGAAGCTCGCCTGAATGAACAGGAGGCGCGACTGGTATTGGCGGAGCAGGCGCTGGCGTCAGCGACGGCCGCCGTCGAGGTAAACGCCACTGAAGCAGCAGCGCCTCCGCCTCCGCCAGGCGCAGCCTCGTCACCCATCTCGCCTGAGCATCTAGGCCTTATGCGACAGATAGCCGCAGCCGCGCAGACCTTTGCGCCGCTGTTCCATGCGGTCAAGGCTTCGTGTGGCAGCGTGGACGAGCTATCGCAGCGGGTTTCGGAGCTGGAGGCCCTGGCGACCAAGCTCATGGACATCGTGGCGGCTGGCGGCGCGCCCGCGGCGCCGCCCTCCTATGAGCAGTCCTTCAAATCCAGAAACATAGGGCCGGCAGCAGCGATGCTCTTGGCTGCTGAGGCCGTAGCGGCAGCGGTAGAGGAGACGTCCGCTGCCGCTGACAGACCTGCCGGTGGCGCCAGCCCTAGCGGCAACCCGCCGCCGGACTTGCCAAAAATCTTGACCAGGAACCTGAGCGCCAGTCGGCGCGTCAGCGATGATGCCAGCTTGCGGCTGCGGGTAAGCGTGAAACGAGGGCCATCAGGGTTACGAGGCTTTGGGGCTTCGGGTTTAGGGTTTTCACTTGACGCTTGAGGCTGCGCGCTGCAGCTGAATGGGATGGCGCTTGCACACATAGTTACATCGTATTGCTGATCATGCCCGGGCGCCCTTCACCAAAGTTCCTTCGATGAATGGCGACTGGTCCGTGTGTGGTTCATGGCTCTGTTGACGGGTCGGTGTCTGAATCGGGCGCATTGGCAAGCCCCGTATACAGCGGCAGTCCCTCATTGCCTGTACATGGCAGACGTGAGCTCCCCCAGACCAATTGGGGGCCTCCACAGGCGTGGTCGTGGCCGAATGCTTGCTGTGGACCAACGGGGCCTATGACTTCGTAGCACTTGGATGATAACCTGCTACTTGTGGCCCTGAACGGCGCCATCCTTTGCGTTCTATCGTCCCTAATCACCCATCCCACGTGCAGCTGGAGATGGCGGAGGCTGCGGTCCGCTCGGCTGAGTCGGAGCTGCGCATACAGACCAATCTGGCTGAGTCACTTCGGGCGGAGCTGCAGGAGCTGCAGGCCGCCTTGGAGGCGCGGCGTGCGGCCACAGTGTCCAAGGTCAGTTGGCAGAGATTTCCATCTTGCCGGCCATGCGACAACCATGCCCGAATATTAACCGTACAATGCAGACAGGGCATGAACGTGTGTGCGTGCAGGCACAGGCCAATGTCACAGGGGTACAAGAGGCCCAGGGAAAGCAATCGAAAGGCAGGATGTGTATGCACGCCCACACACCCACACTTGCGCTGGCTGCTAACGGCTGCTAACCTCCCATCGAGCCGCGCGGGCTGTGAGCGGCCCGCGAGCGCGAAACTCGCTTCAGGGATTGTGTCTCTGCGTGTTCTAAGCTGGAGCTGCGCTGACTCTCGGACAGACGTTTTTCGGTCGTCAGCTCATCATTACCGCGGGCGTGGCACAGGACCCTTGTTGGTTGTATTTCATCGCGTGCAACTGTCGCTCAAGCGATCATGTGCCCCCATACGGTCACACGCTAAACTGGACATCGCGGTGCAGAAGCGTGGTGCGCCTTGGCATGCGTGGGCGATTGGTACACGGCATTGTACACGGATTGGTACACGACAGCTGAGTCGCTGTCTTTGCCTTCGCACGTGCAGGAGACCGTCGCGGCTATGGAGGCATCATACAAGGAGCAAATCATGCAGCTTCAGGGTTACCTCAACAGGGCGGCGGACAAGCAGGCGCGCCAGATCGCGGCCTTTGAGGAGGAGCACTCGCAGGCGCTAGCCGTGGAGCAAGCGCAGAGGGCGGCGGCGGTTGCGGCGGCTGCAAAGGCAGCGGAGGAGCGTGCCGCGGGGCTCGAGTTACAGCTGGAGGCGGTGCAGCTCGCGAGGGTGGCGGCGGAGGGGCGTGTGGCAGCTGCAGAGGTGGCAGCGGAGGAGGCCAAGCGGCTGGCGCAGGACATCGAGCGGGGATGGGGAGAGCGGCTTGAGAGGTGAGCATCTACACCTGCGGCCGCTGAATTGCCCTTTAAGGTCCGGTTCGCTCGCGTTTCCGAGCTCACGTAGCGCGAGAGAACCCGCGCATTAGAAGATGCCGCGCTTGAGCTGCTTTTGGTGCTGTCGCTGAAAATGATCTCGTTGCTTACCTTGTTAAACAGGTTGCAGAAGATCAACAAGAAGCGGGCGGCGGAATTGGACGAAGCACGAGCCGAGAGCAGCGGCCTCAGTGAGCGCCTGGCTGCTTTGACCGAGCAGGTGACTTCATTGCAGGCGGAGCTTCTCGAGGCACAGAGGTAATGAAATGGGAGAAGAGGGGACCGGGGCGCCAGAGACGGTCCGTATTGGACAGAAAGGGCAAAACTCGACGGAAGAGGACCTCGATGCGGCGACATCCGCCTGGAAGACTTTCTGCTGCTGCGCTGTCTGGATTGTAGGCCATGTCCCAATTAAAACTTTGCATCTAGGGGGTGTCGTTGGGTCTGTAGCTTTGCTGCCGCAGGAAGTTTCAGCCGGTTGGTAACGGTACGCGACATCACCACATGCGCATTCTCGCCTGCACCGTGGACTTCCCGTTGGCCATCGCGGCTTACTGCTCCATTTCCGTTTCCGCCCTGGCAGGCAGCTGGAGTCGGAGCGTGCATCTGGGGGGGAGCTGCGTGCGCGGTTGGCCTCTCTGCAGGAGGCGGGTGACAGCACAGGGCTCGAGGTTTCGGAGCTTCGGTCGCGTGCCGAGGCGGCGGACGCCCAGGTGGCTGACCTGGAGCAGCGAGTGACCACCGCGGAGGCCAGGCTGCTGGCCAGCGAGGCCGACCGGTCAAAACTGGCCGATCAGGTGCGGCTGCTGTTTCCCGGCTTGCCAGGAACAGGTCATGGTGCCATATGCGCGCGGATGCCCCAGGAAGGTTGGCCCCAGGAGAGAAGAAGCGGGGTAGTCCTTAGGGTCAGTCCTTATTTGTGAGATACGTCTTTTCCGTGTCAAGCTTGATTCCTTTGGGGAGCGGGATTTCAAGCCCGATTGCCCTCTGGTGCCGATGTGCGCAGCTGGTACTGTTGCACTCGCTGCGGGAGGAGCGCGCAGCGGCGCTGGCGGCGCTGGCGGAGGCGCGGGATGGGCAGGCGGGCTTTGAAGCGTTGCGAGTGCGGTGCGAGGCGGCGGAGGCCGCCCGGGACCGCACGGCGCAGGAGCTGAGTCGTGTGACAGCGATGATGGGCAACTTGGAGGCGCGCCTGCAGCAGGTGCGCCACGACGGCGCATGACGTGAAAGTCCACGGCTCAAATTGTGTGTTTTACACCTCCTGGAGTTGCGTTACCAGCCAAAGGTGTAACGGGGGCCCACACGAGCCATCAGGGGGCCCAAGGGCCCCAGGGTGGAAGGCTGTCCGAAGTAAACAGACATGGTCGGTCGATGGAGCAACAAACCAGGCCTAGGAGATGCTTATCCGTAGTTGCGGCTTCTTATTACGTGTGTATTGCAGCAATGTGAGACCGTCGGTGATCTTGGAGCTGGGCCAACCGCCTTGTGGTTTGGGGGCGGTGTTGCAGGTGGAGGATGAGAACGAGGGACTGGTAGCGGAGCTGGATGAGGAGCGGCGCCGAGGGGCCGCACTGGCCCGGACCTGGGCTGGGGAGCTAGAGGCGCTGCCGACGCTGCCGCGAGACCGCTGGCCTGCGGCGGTTCGGCGACTGGTTGACGGACTGGAGAGCCGCGCAGGGCAGGCGGTGGAAACCTCTAGTCGGTAGGTTGGGCTTGGCTGGGCTCTGGCAGGCTGTGGCGCGGGCAGGCCTAGGCGCGGTTTCAGAGCTGCGAAGTGCTACTCCAGGTCAGGCCTATTGGGGTAACGTTGCGTTGGCATGTCGTTACGTACGTATGCTGTTTGCTAGAAGCCGTCTAGGTGCAAACATTGTGCTAAGTGAGGCTGGACGGGTAGTATGGCAATCCGTCCAATTAAGAGAGTGGAGCATCCTGTCCCAGAGGGTCCTCTCATCCGAATTGAGTGCTAGATCGGGCCAGTCCTTGCGGCGCACACTACTCCTGGGCGTATTACACGACGCAGCTTCCTGGGAGTGTAAGCGCTTTGACCTGCGCCTTATGGGTGCTGCGGGCGCCTGCTTCCGAAACCGTTTTCTTTTTCAGATGTGTGGCTCACTCGCCGTGATCCGGGTTGCAGGGTTTCCGACCCCTCTGGCCACAGCCATGCCGATGACTCAGCGGCGGCTGAGCTAGAGGCGCTGCGCGAGGCGGCCAAGGCGGCCGCGGAGCGTACGGCGCGAGTGGAGGCGCAGGCAGCGGCCGCCAATGCGGCCTTGGATGCGTTGCGGCGGCAAATGGACGAGGCGCGGGCGCGGGCGGATGCGGAGGCACGCATGGAAGGGGCACGCAGGCTGGGGGAGCTGGTACGTGCGCAGGGGGCACAGGGATCCCCTTTCATGGGCAAGCTTGCGCTTGATGCGGAATGTATGCGAAAGCCAAAAAAGAAGGGCGAGTCTTTGAACTCGGTTGTTCCTCCTCCAGAGCCTTCGCCTCTTCCTCTGCCGTTCCGGGTTGCCTTGGGCACCGATCATCCGCTACAGGAGCGTGCAGTGGAAGCGTTGGGGAGAGCTCTAGTACGTTCCGTAGTTTCATGTTGAAGCCCACGTCCCTCTTCCCCGCCTGTCTGCCTGCCCTCCGGATTTTGTGATCGCAGGATGCCCTGCGTGCGCAGCTGTCGGAGCGGGGCGACGCACTCGAGGAGGAGCTGCGTGCGACGAGGCAGCAGCTACAGGCGGCAGAGGCGGGCATGTTGGAACTGCAGGCAAGCCAGGCACTGCATGAGGGCTCTGGGAAAGACAGAGTTGTGTTGTTGGCTGATACCGGGAGACGTTAAAGGAAAAGTGCATCGCTGCGCCAGATAAGGGTTCGCATGGTGGGCCACTGCAAAATGCGGAATAGAATGGGTCTATTTCGCCGTTTGATGTCACCCGGGAGCCATAGGTATACGGTATGTGGCCACGCTGTCGCGTATGGATGGTGGGGAGCACTTTGCTTATGGTTGGGATGCATAGGGACGGCTTTGGCGTATGTGCGAGCACGGCGTCCACGTGCATGTGGGTATGTGATGCTAGTGTTGGATGTGGTGGTGCTTGCAGGAGGAAATCCAAGGGCTCCGTGACAAGAGCCGGACGCTGCTAGAGGAGAAGGAGCTGGAGGCGGATGCGCTGCGAGCGCAGCTACGCCAGGCGCGCACGGCAGCTGCAGGACTGGGCGCAGGGAGCTCATCCACCTCGCTGCTGTATAAAGCCGGCGCTGGCAGCAATGTGTCCCTGACCACAGTCGCACCGGCGCCAGCCGGGCCTGGTGACGGCGAGGCCCATCTCCAGCATCAGCGGCCGCTGTCTGGGTCAGCCTCCAATTTGTTGCAGCCCCAGCTGAGCACGTCGTCGTCGGGAATTGTTGCGAACAGTGCTCTCCAGTTGCAGGGCGCGACCGATCCGGCGGTGCTGGCGCTGCGCTCCCAGATTGCGGCCCTGCAGCACGAGCTGGAGGAATACAAGTGGGTGTATGGGGGCGAGGGTGCGGCGTATAAGGGGGTGCGGCGGGCGAGGAGTATTATGAAGCCGCCGTTTATCAGGCAGGTTCAATTGGGGGTTGGTGGTGATGGTGGCCACTGAACCCGAGCCGAACACTGCCGGCTTGGGGAAATGGATCAGGGTGCCCTTAACCGAAACGAACAGGAGGGCCAAGGCGATCCTTAAAAGTGCGTACCGGGTGAAGCCATAACACCCTGTCCCACACACCCCAATCACAAAACAACTAGGTCGCATTGTCTCCCTCTCTTCGGTTAGTGACCCTGTTCCACGCTGGCCCTCGTCCCGTCGCGCCTCAGCCATGCATGCTCTGCGCCAGCCATCGGCGCCAGCGTTGGCCCTTCGTTTTAAACATACCAGAGCACCTCTCCCGCCTGGAGAGTTCCCACGCCTATTTGGATGCGGTGGACAAGGCTGCAATTGACGTAATTGCTTCCATCCTTGCATGCCATATTCTGCTGCCGGCCTGGTGTTTCAGGCACGCCTACGAGGACGCCGAATCGACCCACCAGCTGCGTGACACGGCGCAGGCGGCTCTGCGGGAGGAGCTGGCGCGACTGCAGGCGCAGATGCAAGTCAGCAACCAGGACGTTCAGGTGCGTGTGTCGCGCGTTTGGAGGGATGCGCGCGGCTGTCGGCTTTGCGAGCGTTGCAGGCTCAGGGCAGGGGTAAGACCGGAGCAGGTTTATCATTTGTGGTGCCGGCTTTGGATGGTCATGGGGTCGAGAGGTAGCGCTGTCACGTGCTGCGCCGCTGGGGCAACCTGTCCGTCATGCACGCAACTGTGGCATCGCTGATGCCATTCAAGCTATGGTTGGCTGTGCCACGTCACTGTAAACTGACCTGACAGCTGTCTTGGCGCGAACACGCTATCGATTCCCAAGAACGCCTCCCACCTTCCGCTCTTTTGTTGGGGAGTTCCTGGGCTAACCTCGGTTGGGGTCGAAAGCGTGGGAATGTATAGCATCTGAAAATTCCGTCTGACCCGCTTGCGGGTCCCTCACCCTGCGGTCTTCCCCCTGCTCTAACGTGACACAGTACCTCCGGGCGGCCATCATTAGCTTCTTCGAGAGCGGTTCACTGCCCCGGGAGGGGCCCGTTCTACAAGTGCTGTCCAGGCTACTGCGCTTCACACCCACTGAGATGGCGGGCATTGCCGCGGCTGACCACGCGCATCGCAGCGGCAGGCGCGGCACAGGCGTCAGCGGGGCGGCGCCAGCAACCCATGGGCCGGGGCAGCACGCGGCGGCCGGGGCAGGCGGCGGCGGCCTTGGGCTGCTGGCCTCAGTCACATCAAAGGTTGCATCAGCTGTTAGCGGCCGTACACAATCGCAATCGGGAATTGGCGGGCCTGCGTTACCGAGCTTGATGCCGCAGCTTTCCTTTGGGCATCGCTAGGGTCCTTAAGGAGGGATTTGGGATTGTGTCATTCGCTGCAGCGCCGAGCCCAATGGCGCTATAGGTCGCACAACTGTGTCCTTTTGCGTCGTTTCTTAAAGGCTGGGGTGGAGGCTGATGTGTTTTGCCGCGGGTGCCGTGCATTACTCCATCTTCTTGTGCAGGTGATGTATTTAAGACGGACACAGACCCAAACGTACATGCATGCATACAAACACATCTTGTGTGGCCATGTTCAGGGGTTCGCGTTGATAGTCGTTGTGCTCCAAAGAGAGCACCCTCGCTGCGTGTATCTGTATCTGTGAATATAAGATGTTCCTACTAGTAAGTAAAGTCCTTTATCTGCTTGGACGTGTGGTGTCACGTCATGCTTCAATACCTCTGGTCACCTGTTGTCAGCTGTCATGTGATAGCCCTGTGGTGATGGTCGTTGTGGAAGACGACTCTTGCTCTACCAGTGTTTTGGTCTTACTGGCGGAACACGGAGAGGCCGTCGAGTGTAGGTGAATACATGTTGGCGCCAGGCAGATATAAGGGAGTGTGGTTTATGAGGATTGAGCAGTCCTGGTTTGTTTTACTGGTTTATTGGTTTATTTAGACTGGCTAAGTCCATGCAGTACCCAAAGCTGTTGTCTTCAGGCACCAACAACGGAATTCATGACTTCGAGCGGTGTCACGCGTCCCGCGTTGTAGCATAGTTACGGTGGACGTCGATGGACCGATGGACGGCGACAATCGGACTGGCCGTCATAACAACGCCAGTTCAGGGCTTTGAAAGGGCCATGGAAGGAACTTCTACTAATACGCGCGAGCAACGTTTCAGGGCGTTATGGTGTTGACGAGTTGTGAATACCAAGCCGCAGGATGCTGGGCCAATGCTGGCCATTTCGGGTCTCGCACCTTTAGGGACACACAGCTAGCATCGCCGATCATGTCTGCGCACGATGCGCTGGAGAAGATAGATGAGTAAAAACGTGGCAAGAGCCCTCCTGTACGGTCTGCGAAGCAATAGGCCCTCATATCGCTCCAGGAAACGAAACGTGAGCAATTTCACACAATTAGCATTTCCGTGTTCTAAGCATTGGTCCTTAAAAATTCTGAAGTGGGCCATCAATCATCATATCAGCTTCGCGTAGCAACCGAAGTGCATTCTAGGTTCCTACCCGGGGCGCGGGTTCGCGCTTTGCAGGTAAAAGGGTCTCCGATTGTTTTGAAGCTTGTTGTATGGCAGATGCTTGTCCTATGAGGTTTTGGACGGTTTTGATGCCACAGCCATCCATGACTTCGGCTGCGGCGCATGTCTTAATTGGACAAATGCCGCTGCCAGGTCCCGCTTCGTCGACACTAGTTGCTGAACACATGCCATATGCGGCTTAACCGGTAAGAATGGTTCTGGAGCCGCACTAGACTCGGTACGGAAACTCAATCGGAACCTGTGTTAAACTCTTCCTAACTAGTATTTTCTCGCTGCAGGAATAGGGTAACATTAAATGTGTGCCTGGGATGCCATCCTTAACTTTGATGGCTCGCCTTTGCAAGCACTGGGATGCGCAAGCCAAGCCTTACCACAGAAAAAAGTAGCAGTGTCGTGAGATTGACCGATGTATAATCTGTAGCAGCAAGATTGTTTGTAATTAAAGAATAGTCATCTGGCTTAGCCCGTTCACGGAACTTCCGAGCGACAAGCCTTACGCAAGGGGCGTCAATGATCGAGGAGAATATCAGGGACAAGCCACCTGCGCTATGGGATGTTGACATAATCGTTAGGGAATGTGAGGTAAGTTGCGCCCAAGGGAAACATCGTGCATCTTGCTCAATACCTAGCCCGAGCGGCAGCATGGAAAAGCTATTCCCGGAACACCGATTAGACTAGCTCACGAGCTACGTCTGAATGATATGTACCTTCGTGCACTGCAGGATCTTCCCCGTATGGACCTCATTGGTCATGCTGACCCATATATCACGCTCCAGATCACATCACCGGACAGGACTCAATCATTTAATTACAAAACCTCAGTCATATACAACACCTTGAACCCCATATGGAACGAGGAGATTTTCCTGCAAAATGTGCCAATCGGTTCGATTTGCAGCTTTCAGGTAACGCTCGGGCTAGGGCTGCCGTACTTCGGCAAGACGCACAATCTTTCATCTTTTTTATGGACTCCGCCTATGACCGTGGCCCCCTGAATGCCAAGTCGTCTTGAACTGCCCCAAAGAGAGCTGGAGGTCCCCACAACGAAATCCTGCATGCGTACCGCACTCTCAGAGCCGGCCAGATTTATGAACACACACTACCTCCCTCTTCCATTTCCGCACACGCACATACACACAACACTTTGCCACTCGCCTCATACCCACTATCGTGGCGCGCGCACTCACATACCCACAGCCTGGCCCATCCATTCTTTCATCCATCCGCAGCACAATATGGCAATCCCCCTTTCGCTCTCATCCTGAGAGATGCCCTGACCCCGGGTGTAGGAACATGCACAGCAACAGACGCGCTCTGTGTGCCGTATGTATCCCATCTGCCATCCATCCGCCATTCCGGCCGCCCGATTGTTTGCTCCCTGTCCAATCCTGTCAGATCCATATGGTTGGATAACGGTCCCTCTCCGCCCCGCTGCCAACCCAACATGTGACGGAAATTTTCATTTTTAGATCCACGATAAGGACCACCTTTCAATGGACGACCACATCGGCTCCGTCAAGCTTCCTCTGGACAGCGCATGTGTCACTGCAGCCGTCGCCCGGTCCGTCGGAGCTGCTGAAGGCGCAACCGTGCCGCACGTCGCCAGCTCCTCATCCTGCGAGCAGCCCGATATTGACGGGTGCCGTTGCCGCCTACGACTGCCCATCCAGGCCGCGCCGGGCGTGCCCGCTGCAGCTGGCCATTTGCTTCTGGAGGTGAGTTGGGGGAGGGGAATGCTGGTAAGCGGCAGCGGCTGCAGGATGGGTGGCTTTGTAACACAGCCGTTTTAAACGGCAGGACCGTGCAGACCAAAGTTTACGTGTTACCTCGGCGAAAAACCTCCCCTGCTCTCGTCCTTTCCCTTCTTTTCCTGCCTTCCACATCTGCAACCCCCCTGTTGCTATCTGGCGGTGAATGACCCGCTACGGCCGTAACTCACCGTGCACACGTCCTACCCCCGGCACTGGCGTTGAACGTTATTGAACGTTTCCGCTGTTCCGGCCGCACCGCCACCATCTTGCGCATCTCTGCGCCGACGGTGGACGGTGGACGGTGTTTGACTACTTGGGTGTGCAGCTGCGTTGTCGTGCTGCCTGCTGCGAGTCATCTCCGTCCTCCTCATCATCATCATCATCGTCATCATCCCCCCGAGTGATGCTGCACCGCGGCCCGGTGCGCTACCGTATCTCGATGTCCGCGTTGGCAGGTGAGCTCACCTGGGAGCTGCTGCGTGGCGGCAGCAGCAGCAGCAGCGGCTGTGGGGCGGGTGGGCCAGGGCCGACTGGGTGCGATGGCGAACCCCGGGAAAGGGCATGTGGGGCGTGGGGTGCTGGGTAGGATGGGGTTGGATGCTGGGCCCTGCCAAGGGCTATCATGCAGCGCCGAGTCTCCAGTGGGACATGTATCCCCAGTAGTAGCAGGAGTGGAGCTGCATGGCTGCAGGAGGGTTGCTGAGTCACAGGTGAACATGATGACGAGCACAGGTACGACATATGTACCCCAAGGCACCGAAGATCAGTTCGTTGTTCGTCGTCAGGGACTGAGCATTGCACGCCGCATGCCGCATATCGACGCGGATGCCTCAATTTTCGCTCTTCCCCCTTTTGGATGGCCGTAGGTGCCCTCACGGGGCACAACCAGGACGATGGCTTGCTGGCGTTCGCGGCCTACAAGGTCAATCTGGCGGGCCTGTCCTTGTTCTTTCAGACCGGCGCCTCTGTCCATTGGAACACAAACTACGACAAGGCGCGCCTGGTGCGGATCTTTGGTCAGCCGTGTGCAGGAGGGCGGGGCACAGGGATCAGGGAGATCAGGAGAGGGCGGGGCACAGAAGGCGGGTCCACGGGTCCAGGGAAGGCATATTCCGCATTAGGATGCTGGTTAGGATTAGATGTGTGGGATGCTGGGAAGGTGGATGGGTTGGGGGTTAGGCGGGTATCTACCCAGATGCACTGGTCGACTGTCCATGAGCCGGTTGGGGCCAGCAGCTCCATCGTTGCTCCACGTTGTCTGGTTTCGAAGGCACGGGACGCGGTCACCCTAGGTAGCCGCTGCGATGAGCTCACCCCTTGGGTAGTTGGTGTTTAAGTGGTGCTCATACATCCACACGATGTTATGTTGCGTCTTTGTCGCCGCGAACTCTCAATGGTATGCCCAGTCCTCGGGGTTGCGCGGCACGGAAGTGGGATGTCAGTGGTGCTGCTATTGCCACTTTGCTACTGCTACTGCTACTGCAGTTATTCAACAGTGTGGCAGCGGTGCAAACCGTCCGGATGCAGCATTCGCTGTTGTATAAAGACGACGGCCAACAGGTGAAGGAGCAAAGCGCGGAATGCGCGGGCGGGGGGCTATACACGGCGTGGCACTGGGCGATGCGGACCTTGCAAAATCGGATCTAGGTGGTGGTGGGGTAGTTGGGTCGACAGTTCTGTCCTTGTCAGTTCCGAGCCCCTGTGAGGGCGCGGGAGAGCTTTTTGTTTTTGGTGCCTGGGATGGCCCTTTGTCGGCTGGGTTGGACCCGAGCTCAAGTACGGAGATGGAGGGAGGGAGAGGCGCAAGTAGGGACTGGGACAGTGCCAAGCGGCTAAGTTACTCGACACAAAGCCCATCGTCGCAGCAGCTACATGGTACGTTCATCCTCTCTCCCACATTCGTGTACCAACCGCACGCAGCCTGATAGGTCGCACACGTCCATCATGACACCGCGCGATGTGAGTGTCCTCCCACCTCGAGCGAGTGATGTTTCCTTCCGTAACGCATATGTTTGTTTCCGTAATCTTGTGAAACCTCTTGTGAAATCGTGTCGTGTTGTGTGCCGTACCTGTCGTACATGTGGGGACACGGAGCAGGGGAGCAGGGGAGTGCTCCGGGGCGGCGGGGACCTGGTGGTGCTGCTGCGGGGCGGTGTGCGGGCCCAGCAGCGCCGCTACTACACGTACGTGCTCATGGATGATGGCAGTTGGCGCTTCAGCGAGACTGGCGCCGCATTCTTCTCTGACATCATGTCTAAACACGCCATGCATGCGGGCTGCGCGGAAAAGGTACGTATGAAGGGGCTGGGTTCGGCTGGGCTGGGTTGGGTTGGGTTGAGTTGGGTTGGGTTGGGTTGGGTTGGGTTGGGTTGGAGAAAGGGTGACCTGCTGGGGCCCCAGGTTCAGCCTGCAGCAGTGCACCTGGTCCTCATCAGGGCATGTGCCCCTTTCGGTGGCTTTTATTTCTACCCCGTCACCTCATCCCCTGCATGGCTCCCATTGCAACTCCGGCTTCAAGACCTCCCGCTCAATTTCCCCCTGGGCCCTCACTAGACGCTGTCCCGGTCGCCATTCCATTTCTCAAGTCATCACACGGACTCCAATTCTGCAGGTGGTTTATGCCGGGGAATTCTGCCTACTGCCTGGCGATCTGGACGCGAGCTGGTCCGTGTATCAGGGAGCCAGCCTGGCGGCCTTGGTGACGGAGGCGGACGCCGCAGCCTCGACCAGTGCGCTGGCGGGTGTAGGAGGCGCCGAGGCGGGCAACTGGACTTTGGTGGCGGACAACAACTCGGGGACTTATGCACCGCCCGCGGCGCTACTGCCGGCGCTGGCGGCGCTGCTACGGCACAACTTCCCCGGATTGCGAGTGGAGGTTCTAGAACGTAATGACGCCCGACTGGTTGCGTTGAGGTCTCGGGTACCCAGCCGTGGCGCGGGTTGACCCCTTACGGCCACCTGGGACCGCTGTGAGTTTGGGGGCCTAGTTTCATAGTTTGGTTGAGTAGCTGAACCACGGACGATGTGACTCTTGCATGGTGTTCGATTGGTTAGATACTGGGACGCGGTCGCGTGGTGGTGTGGTGGCGTGGAGTGAGGACTGCATGATGGTGCCACGGGTGATCGCGTGTGTAGTGGCGCAGTGGTGGCATTTGCGGAGGTGTTGAATGGGTATCGCAGGATGCGCGGGAGGACGCGGTCGGCCGTTGAGCACGTGCACGATGGTGGACGCGGCCAATAAGCCCGGAAGCTCCTCATGTAGTGACCACGTTTAGGCTTTATGTTGAAGGATGAGAGTGATGAGTATGTAGATTGTTGGGCCAGGTATTTGTTTGGTCGAATAGTATACAATGCGTGAACAGGAATCAGTTGCTTATGGTGGAGCCAAACTGCTACCTAATTTGGCTTTAGGTAAAACACTGCCTGGGGAAGCTCGGATGGCACGGTGCGCAAAGGACGGCGGGTTTTACGATTCGAGATGGCGTGTCAGCTATAGCGTCAGCAGCCTCTTCTTCACGGCTTGAAGATACATTATGTACAGCGTCAGTCATCTGTGGCACAGGGCGTCTATGAAACATTTGATGTACAGTTCATCGCAGGTGTTCTCAACCCCATCGCGCCACATAACGCAATGCATAGCACACCAGTACACACATATTACTTCTGCACGCACCTGCACCTGCAACACACACACACATACACACACACATACACACACACATACACACACACATACACACACACATACACACACACATACACACACACATACACACACACATACACACACACAGAAGCTGTGTTACATCCCAGCGATACCACTCGCAAGTACTCAACCTGCCGGAACACAGCACACGAAACATCCCAACCACTGTGTTCCCTCGCACGCCACTGTTTAGGCCTCTCGAGATGCCGGCTAACTCACACACCCTTGCTGTTACCTTGTAATCCTTCGCCAGGAGGGTGCCAGGACAACATTTCCATATTTAAGGTTGTCCCTCCACAGCATCTTGACAACTAAGCGGCTAAGCCCTGCCATCACGAAAACCGTGCTACCATACATGTGCGCACGTCTCGATACACCCTGCTCACTTGTTGACTAACACTTGTTGATGCTTCCCTTGACGTGCTGTAATGCACCATATCCTCAGAAAGAGGGTACAAACAAGGAGGATACGCCTGACAAGTATAGATATGGCTGTTGCCTGCGAAAACACACACACCGCCCATACGATATGCGCACATGCACACAGTCGCAGAGCCCACATACAACCAGGCATCGATCCCCTCTCCCCACTGCCGCGCTGAAGACTCACCCGCGCCCGGTGGACTATGACTCAACCACCACCCAATAGCCGGTCAATCTTTGCGCCGTACAACACCAGTTGCTCCCGTCCCGCGACACCCCGCACCCAAGCTAACACAGGGTCACCGCCACGTGGCGCCGGCGGCGCCGTTGCGGCGCCGCCGCCGGGTCCCCCTGATGGCGGCGGCGCTACCCGTACCACGCTGGCAGTGTCCGGCGCCGCCGCCACCCACAGCTGGTTTGCCGCATCGCGGTCTTGTAGCATTAAATGCCGGAAGGATAGTACGGCACCTGGCTGGCGAGCGGGGTCTTGCAGGAAGTCCACAGATTCCTGTAATCGTTGTTATGCGGGCAGGCGGGGGCGGGGCGTGAAGTGAGGGACCCGAAGCACTCGAAATGCACAACAAAGGGCAGGCAGCTCACCTGCTGGGAGAGTTCCTGTGAGCCGGTGGTTAAGATGGGCATAAACAACTTGTAATCTCCACCGGCCACCGCATCAACACTGACTGGGATCCAACACTACCGTACATCGGCATGCACATTTAGCTACCAGCACGGGTAAAATGCAAATTGCCTCGATTGCATTTGTAAGTGGCACGATGATAAGTGAAAGAAGTCATTTTGATTTGTGCTGGCCTGGCAACCCTAACACCACCTTACAGATAGAGCTGCACCCAACGGGCACAGCGGAGGGCTCACCGGCGCGCCCACCAGCTTCACCGCCAGCATCCACGGCTGAGGTCCCGCACCGCCGCCGCCGCCGCCATTTGCCTCGCCACCGCCGCCGCCACCACCGCCACCGCCTCCAGACGCACCCACCATCGCCCCAGCGCACAGCCCCGACGTCTGATCCGCCAGGAACACCCACTGCTGCCGTACACCGCCGCCGCCACCGACCATCTGGACGTCGCCCACACGCACAACGCAGCCTGTGAAGTCAAATTCAAAGACGCTGGACAGGGCCCCTTGCCCGTCGCGGTCTTGCTGCCCTGGCCCATGGCCGTGCAGGTGGCCATGGTTGTAAGGCGAGGGCATGAAAAGCCTCTGCTGTAGGGCAGCCGGCAGGGCGGCGGCGATGTCCGCGAGGCGCAGCTGCCGGCGGGGCTGGTAGGCGGGCAGCGCCAGATGGTGGGAAAGGTCGGCAGCCTGACCCAGAATGCGAAACCTACGACGGGGGTGCAGGAGATGAGAAGGGAATGCGGAACAGGGTATGCGAGGGCATAGGGGCCGACAGATCGGGTGGCCCCGGAGCAGGGCTCGGTGTGGGAAGCGGCGCGGTCAGCTTGGCACTGCGCATCGAAGGCATATGTAATAGCTGGTGGGGACTGGCCGGGGACGGCAGACCTACGGAGCGAACCCCCTCACCCGGAGCATTTCCCCCCCTCCCTTTCCTTTCCTGCCTCCTACCCCCCTTGCTGTTCCCCCCAAGTCCTAACCTCCTCAGCGACTGGCTCACCGGGTCATCTTGCTGGCAGTGAGCTCGAGACACCTGCGGGGGAGAGGAGGTTTGTGGGGGGAGCGGGAATGGAGGTGTGATGAGCCTGCGCGTGTGGGTGTGGTGTGCATGTATGCGTGCGTTACAAGCCGTTGATTGCGAAACGCGGTTACCGCCTCGACGAACTGTCCTTGGAGAAGGTTCCAAAGCGTGAACGACAACGCAAAGCAAAGAAGAGCAAGGAAGGCACGGAGGAGGAAAGGGGTGGGTGGGTCAGGGGCCCTGGGAGGAGGCTCCCCCCCCCACGGCTTGCATGGCTGACATCTCACCCCCCCACACACACATCTATGATTTACCGGAGTCAGCTCCTCCGCCTTCTAGCCCCTTCACACCCCGCCCCCGTGACAAATTCAGCCAAAAAATCACCCGGCCCCCCCCCACGCCTCCCCCCTCCCGCTTCCGACTGCTCCCCGGCTCCACTAAAACCCTAAGCTCCGCAAACCCGGAAAGACGCCACACGGCGATACGGAGATTCAGTAAAGCAGCTGTTGCTGCAGGACGGGACGAGCCTCGTCACCACCTTCTGTCCCTGCAGTACCTCTAAACACTATCCGTACAGGTTACCCGAATAACATCAGCAGCGACAACGACGACGACGTCGCCGACAGCGAACATCACGGGCGCATCGCAAGCCCCAAGTCCTGCGTCCCCTTTTCCAATCTCACACTCCAGCCGCTTGTAAGGTCGGCGGCTGCTTTAGTGCCACCCCACTCCACGCTACCCCCACCTGCCGACCCGGCAGTCATCCCCACGCACTCTCACCGGAGCCGGCCGTGGGGACCCAGATCCGCCAGCGCCGCCGCCGACCCGCCGTTCGGGTCCTTGCCGGCTCCGCTACCGCCGCCGCTAGTGCTGCCGTACGCTCCCGGCGTCAGGTTCGTCGCCAGCAGCACCTGGCCCTCCCGCAGCTGCTCGTCCAGCTCGGCAGGTGGCCGCCAAATCCGCAGCATTACGTTGCTCGGGGGCCCTGTCGGTGGTGAACGGCAAGAGTTGCGGGCGCGGGGCGGAGTGGGGGGAAGGAGGAGGCGAGATATGTGTGTGTGGGGGGGGGAGGGGAGGAGAGAGAGGGGGGCAGAGGAAAGAAACACGGTGCCGTGTACTCATGAGACGTGAGACGGCGCGGACGAGGATGCTATCTGATAACCGCTACGCAATATCCTTTCCTTCCCTTCCGTTCCTCGCAATTAACAACCATTGCTGCTCGACGTGGGCAAGCCAGGGTGCTAAAGAATCAAAAGCACATGTGTGCACAGCACACGGAGGCATAGTGCCATAGTACAAAACGACAGACGGAGCAGCACCGGCCAGCCGCCCCCCCCGCCCGCCCGCACACCTGAAGGTACGCCGTGCGGTGTCACGGCCGCAACACGGAGCCGCAGGTACGGCACTCCGCAGTCACCGCCGCCACCGCTCCCCAATCCTCCGGCTCCGCCTGACTTCCCGTTGAGTGTCTCCTCGGTTTGCCTGGCCACCTCCGCTGCTAGGTAGGCTTGGCGCTCCGAAACCAGTCTGGTGTGTGCGTGTTTGACAGAGTTAGGACTTGATACATATTATGATTTATTTCATATTTTTATTATTAAATTTTCATACATATAAATTTTAATGCATATTTTAATGTGTATATATATGTATATTTATATCTATATCTATATACTGAAAACGGTGCAGCATCGCGACTGTTCGTCTCCGAAGGGCAAACGCACTTCTTGTGGGCTCTCGTTCGTTCCAAGGCAGTGCTTTGTTGCGCGTGCCAGCAGCCGAACACTGAATGACGAGTCCCTGTCGTCAGTCAAAGGGCGCAAGGCCCAGGAGCACACAGTGGCTCTAGTCCACCTCATCACCTAACCAGGGCACACCGTCACCCGAGATCCAGCTGCGCCGCCGCCGGCACAACGCCTCCCCCAAAATCGCATTCGCAGTTTTTCGCTCCTCCAATCCCTCCCTTTCCCTTTCTCGCACCTGCTCAGCTGCGCCTGTTCTTCAGCGGGCAATGCTCCACAGCCTCCGCCACCGTCCTCCCCGCCGCCGCCCTCCTCACCTCCCCCGCCACCATCCGGTCCGCCAGCCCCACGGACCACCATGGTCGCATAGGCGCGCTGAACACGCAGCGTCGCGAAGGAGGCGGAGCAGGCGGAGGAGAAGGTCGCCGCAGCTCGAGGGCCGCCACGCAGCAGCGCACGGCAGCGGTCTAACTCAGCACGCTGCACTGCAGCGGCAGCGGCGGCGGCAGCCTGCCACAGCGGGGCAAGAGCGATGGAACGTGGCGACGGTGGCGGCGGGCGCCGCAGCCGACAGGTGGCGGTTAGACTGTGCGGTGCTGGACAGCAGGTAGTGACAGATGGCAGGGGGGGTATCTTTCCTCGCTCCCTCTTCCCTCGGCCCCCGGCCCTCACCTCATTCCGCTGCGCCGCGCCGCCTCGAAGCCGCTCCTCCTGCGCCCTCGGTGTGCGGTTAACGACACCCTGAGGTGTGTTCTCGTACGTCAAGGTGCCGTACTTGGCAACCACCAGCAGGAGCGTCGCCGGCACGGCCCCGCCGCCGGGCATCACCTGGCAGGGAAGGAATGGTGGATGTGTGGGCTTACTGTGTTTCGTAATGACGGGTTACACCTGCTTTCGGGCCTGCACGCGCACATGCCCACACGCACGGGAGGGGAAGGTACGTCCTTCCCCTCGGGGGCGGCCCAGACACATGCAGGCGCACACATCATACATACATACATACATACATACATACATACATACATACATACATACATACATACATACATACATACATACATACATACATACATACATACATACATACATACATACATACATACATACATACATACATACATACATACATACATACACACCTATACCTGCACATACGTACACCTGAAGCCCCGCATAGACGCACACGATGTTCCCTGCAGGGCACACGCCCACCTCTACCCGCGCCACCTCATCCACCCCTCCACACATCCTCCTGGACCACACCTCCTAGACCGGCAACCGGTCGCACACACAACCCCGCCCCGCACTCCTGCGGTCCGTGCACGCCGCGCAGCACACCTGCCCCAGCGGCCTCAGAGCCAGTGCTGCGGGCTGCACCTGGGCCCCCAACCGCGCGTCCCAGGGTACGGGGCTGCAGCCGTTGAAGTGGAGTCTCAGCGCTGAGCTGCCCCGGGTGGCGGGGTCCAGGGGCTCCCCGGGCCGCTCTGACTGCAGGTCGGCTCCACACACCCGGAGCTTGCTGCCCAGCTGGAAGGGAGTAAGGAGGGAGGGAGAGAGGTAAGGAGGGAGGGAGGATTGAGGCGGTCACGGAGGAGTTGCATCATTTCAAGATTCAGATGTCGACTAATAGATTTTGAAGGAGTCAACAGCAAAGGGGGCCGGGAAATAGGTGAGGGAGTGGTGACAGGGCGAGGGGGAGTAATAGATGGTGCGTGACAGGTATAGTTGTCGTGGTACGTGTGTGCGGCGTGGGTGTTTAAAAATCTTAAATCTTTGTTTGCGAAAAACACGTATAACCCTCCACACCGCTCCCCCAAAGAGTCTCCCACCGTCAATCTGCCCGACAGCACCAGCTGCGCCAGATGGCCGTCCAGTCCGGCGGCAATGCCGTACCAGCCATCCGTGAGCTCCACCCGCATACCCTCCGTGAAGTGGGACCGCCCGGACAGCTGCACCGGGGTTGGCGGGTGGCGGAGTGTCAGGAAGGAAGAGGAAGGGTTGAGGAATAAAAAGGGTACCTTGAGTATGTGTGTGCGCATGTTTTTTCGGTGTACAAACTGGCGGAGGATAATTTTCAGATCGGAAGTTCAGGGCGGACTTGAGGGATACAGATCTCATCCCTCCGCGGCTCTGGACGCCACTCTAGGTCCGCGGCGTGCCTGCGCCTCCTCCTGGGCCCCCGGGAGGGGGCCGCTGCCCTCGCCTTACCTCGGGCAGGCCGCTGATAGCCAGCACCATGGGCAGACCCGCGGGTCGGTCGTGGGCCAGAATGGCCGCCAGGATGGGCCGCCCGCCACCCACCAGCTCCACCTGGGAGCAACATCAAATGTTGGGGGAGGGGGGAAGATGGAACGGTATCGTGGGATCGCCGTTGGCGGCAAGCCGCAACAGAAATAAGTCATCTTGATTCACATCTGGGAATGGGCTCGACAAGCAACTCGGGCGCAAAGCTCAACCAAAGGGGCAACGTAACGAAGGGGCAACGCACCGCCACCTGGCGCATCACTTCTGTGCATGCGAAGAGTTGTGCCGTACGGGTACAATACCGTACCTGCAAACGGCGCCGCAGCTGGTCCAAGACTGCCGCGGGCGTCAGGCTGCGACCCCGGCAATGGACTGGGAAGCTGCACAGCACACGGCATTAGGTAGGGAAACACTAAATCGCTGATTCGGAACAGCATCATTGCGTAGCAGCAGCAGCAGCAGCAGCAGCATGGCATCCAGCGAAAGGATAAACAAGGCTATCTAAAGGAAACGCGGATCAAATCCTTCTTGCCGCCAACTGAGCGACGTACGCAAAAGGACACTGCCCCCAGATACACGAACGCCTTCACTCCACACAACCCACCGTCGCTCGTACGCTGCCAGCTTCCACACAATCCATCGGTAATGGTTGGTGACCCACGGGTCAGTGGCCCGCTCGCGTGCACTGCGTGGCAGCACCTCGAGCTGCTGCAGCACTTCTCGAGCCTCTGCTGCACCCCATGCGACGCGCTCTGCGGCAGCACAGCCGCCGCCGCCACCGCCGCCGTTGGCGTCACCACCACCACCACCACCAAGCCCACCGTCACTGCCGCCACCATTAGCCACGCTCACTTTCTGCAGAACGCCGCAAAAAAAGGGAACCAAGCAGGGCGGTTGCTTGGATGCCCGCCAGAGAGTCACACACCCAATGGTGGGATATTACGACAAGCTGCATGACAGCGTTCACTGATTATTCTGAAAGCTCTAGGCTTCAGCTAGGCTACAGCTAGGTACTTGAGCACACACGGGGGCTGCGATGCAACCTACAACCTACAACCTACAACCCGTTTTCACCTGTTGAGCCTCTTGCGCTGCAGGTGGCGGAGGTGGGGCCGGAGCCTGTGGCGGAGGAGCCGGCACTATCACCCAGAACTTGAACTCCGCGGCAGTAGCAGCCGTAATGCCGTCAAGGACCGCCTGTGTCAGCGGCGCAAATTGGCTCGGTGCGACTGCCGCCACTGCCGCTGCCACAGCATCGCTGCTGCAGCCATGCACCGCCGCATCTCCGTCGCCGCCTGCACCACCCGCGGCCTCGCCGCCACCGCAGCCATCCACGGCTGGCGGCTGCTCCTGGCCGCAGCCACCACCGCCCCGCTGCGGGTTAGGCAGTGGTGAGGCGCCCGGGGGCGTGGGCGGCAGCGAGAAGTACTGCCTCAGCGGCAGCTTGGTGGCCGCGCCACCGATGCCCACCTCCAGCTCAAACAGAGAAGACAGACGGGGCCGCTTTGGAGAGCCTGGTTGCATTATGGTTGCAGCAAGTTTAGCGGGACCGCGGGTTGAGTCTGCTCTTGGGGGGTTGAGTCTGCGAGCCCCGCGCCAACTCTTCTCCTCTATGGCCACCGGGGCAACAACAGAACGATCGCACTACCAAAAAATGGCGAACCATTGGCAGCCAGTTAGCCGCAGCAGACAGCTTGACATGCGTCCGCCTGCAGCCCAGGATCAGCCCTCCACAGCCCCAGAGGACAGGACCCCTTACCTGTCCCGTTGCCGCATCGCTTAGCGCTGCGTATCCCTGCAGCGCCTCCGCCTGCCGACCAAGCCTCAGCTGCCGGACTGCTGTCGCCTCTGGGCCCGGCCCCCAGCGGCGTCGCGCAATCTACGGCGCCAGGCTTGCCCTTGTACCCGGCCGGCAGAGGAGAAACGAACTTGCGTTTGCCACCGGCTGTGGCAGCGGCTGTGTGGCGCGGGGGCCGCCTGGTAAGGTTTCGGTTCAGGTGTTACGGAGTGAAGGATCTAGCACGGGGGTTTTGCGCGAGGAAGGGCGAGGGCTAGGGCAAGTGGGATCCGCCAAAAACAGAGCGAAGCTCACTCGTGGTCAGGCGGTCAGGAGAACTTTTAGGCAAATAAAAACAAACGGGTTCCCTCCATGTTCCGATCCACGTAATGGGCACGGCAGGAAGCAAGGAGGAGGGCTACAGAGGCAAAGACAATTTCAACGCGTGAAGAATATCTTCACAACATCAGCACCCAATATGTCACTGCTTGAGCAATAAAACTGTCTTGTTGTGTGACTGCAGCAACCTCACCCTGTGCCAGGGGTTGGAGCGGCTCCGGAACCGCCATCTCCAGGTGCGCGTGGCCGCTTGAGGCCGCCCGTGGAGGGTGCGGGCCCTCGCAAGCCGGTAACACGCGTCACGGCGCCTGCAACCGTGCGTGGCGTGACGGCGCGTGGCGGTGTAGCGGCGGCGGCAGGTGCCGCTGGCGCCGCCGCGGCTGACGGCTGTGGCAGCGACCGCATTGGTGTGTGCTGTCCTGCGGCGGCGCCAGCGGCGGCGATCGGGTTGCCGACAGCCGAGCGGCCCGTGTTAATGTCATGGGCCACTAGACCCCCTGCTTGGATGGACCCAAGGGCTGCAGACAGGGCTGGGACTAGTTGCCGTGGCGCCAGGGGCATCCGCGACCCTCCCACCTCCGAGTCAGCATCCCTACCGACGCAAGCGGCGCTCATTGTCATGTCCACAGTGCCTTCAGGAGCCATGGGCCTCGCTCCAGGTCCGCATCGAATTCCCGTTTCAGGCCCAGGAGTAGTGTGACCGGAGCGATTCAGGTACATATCGCAGCCCGGCCCTGCTTCTTCTCCCGCGTCGACTTCTGCCGCTGTGGCAGCAGAGGCCAGCATCGCTTCCGCCGCCCGACGCCGCTCCTCACTGACCAAAACCGACTTGCCCCCCGCAGTCATAAGGGCCCCCAGCAACGGTGCCGTGGGCGCCGCCGCCACTCTGGCCGCCACTGGCGTTGCCTCTGCCGACAACGTAGCCGTGGCTGGCTGCTCCTGTAGCTGCTGCTTCAGCGACTGTGCCTGCAGGTGCTGCAGATCCTGCCGCGGCCCAAGCTGCAGGCCACCACCGCGTGTCGTGCTGATGTTCGGGGCCCGTCCCTCGACTGCGCATAGTGGTGAAGGAGCCGCGCTGCCGTCGCTCCCCTCGTCTGTTGCGACCGCGCCCACCGCTTGCAACATGGCTGCCGCCGCGGCCAGACGCGCCGGATTTACTGCAATCGCTTTGCCGCCGGCGGTCATAAGGCCCGGTGATGCTGATGCGGTCCAGTTCGACCCATAGGTCGTCGCCTTCTTTTCACCGTCGTTCTGCCGGCCCGCCGCTGCAGGAGGACTCAATTCCTCCCTGACACCAGCCTCATCTGGCGCCGGATCTGCCACGGTGACGGCAACGGATCCCTCCACACGCGCTTTAGAAACAAATATCCTCCCCTCGGCAAATTCCTCCAGCCCCGCCGCCACCACATCTCCATCTGTCCGTGCTCCTGCTGTTGCTGGTGTTGTTACTGCGCTTGCTATCACCGCTGTTGTGCCTGCGGGTGACGCTGTGGTTGTCGCCTGTGCATGCGCGTCCGGCGCTGCCACCGCCGCCGTCGCTGCCCCACTCTCACAGTCACGATCCAGCCATGCCGCCGCGGACCTCCTCGCCTCCTCGCTGAGCACTACCGGCCGTCCCGAGGCGAAGGTGAGGCCGGAGCGCGGCAGCGCGGTGGCCGCTGGCGGCAGCGCCACAACGGACGCCGCAGGCAGCAGCCGGCGCGCAAGTCCAACCGGCACCGAGACACCGGCGAAATCCGCAGCCTCACGAACCTCCCCGTTTCTCTGCGGCTGCGGAGGCTCCGGCCGCGGGTAAGGTAGCAACGGAGAGGTTAGCGTAGAAGTGGCTGGCGTTGCGGAAGGCTGTGTGCCTGATGATGGCGGGTGGGTAGGGTGCAGGGCGGCGCTGGGTGCATGAGCGGCAGCTGTGGCACCTTCCAGGTGTCCCTCTGCGGTGGCAAGGTAGCCTCCGGCAGCATCAGCAGCGGTAGCAGTGGCGACAGAAGGGCCGGTAGTCTCCATAGCCGCCGCGTGCGACACCGGTGCCGATGTCACACGGCAGCGTACCGGTGGCTTGAATGATGGTTCGCTGCCGTCGCCGCGAGGAGAAGGCCGAGGCGCCAAACGCTTGGGTCCTGCTTTAACCAAACCCGATGCCGAGCCCATGCCGGCGGCGACCGCGGCTGCAACAGAGGGGTGGCAGACCTCCTGGTCGCCGTGGTTTCCGTCGTCTGCGTCCAGGACTTTGGCAATCCAGCCAGCAGCGCGCTTCCGCGCGGCTTCTGACACGACGACGGGCCGCCCGCCCGCCGTGCTGAAGCCGACGGCCCCGGCGGCCGCAGCCATGCCCAGGTCAGCAGGAGGACCCATTCCACTCGCGGACCCTCCTGCCATTTTCGCACCTGCCGTAACTGCAGAGAACCCTGCCGCCCCTGTGCTACCGCCAAAGCCGCTGTCGCCGTGCCCAGCACCTGCACCACGGACATCCTGCTCGTCACCATCGCTGCACTCGTCCTTAAGTACCTTGGCCAGCCAACCAGCGGCGCGCTGCCGCGCCGCCTCCGACACCACCACAGGCCTGCCGCCAGCTGTGCTAAAGCCCCCGAAGCTGCCACCAGCGGCTACTGCTGCTGTTGCCGTCGCCGGGTCATCGCCGCCCTGGCCCGCAGTCGCCGCTGCGCCCGCTGAAGGTGCGTCTCCTAGCTGTGCAGCGCCGCCACTGCCCGTGGCCATACCACTGCCATCACCGCTTCCATTACCACCAGCGCCGTCAACGCCCGGTCCCTGGGCCGGCTCCTCGTTCAAGATCTTGGCCATCCAGCCCGCCGCACGCTGCCGCGCCGCCTCGGATACGACCACAGGCCTGCCGCCAGCTGTGCTGAAGCCGGGAAACCCCTCGCCGATTGGAGCTATCGGGCCGGCCTGATTTACTGCAGCTGCACGACCAGCCTCAGCATCAGTGCAAGGGCTATCAGTCCTATTCCTAGCACAGCCCCCAGTTGCTGCTGCTACTGCCATCGCCTCCGCCGCCATGGTTTGCCCACCGATGCCGACGCTCCCAGAAACGTCAGCACCTGCCGCGGCGCCCTTAGCATCCTGCTCACCACCACAACCTGCACTGCATTCCGCCATCCCCATGCCGTTGTCCTGGTCCTGCAGGACCTTCGACCACCAGCTCGCGGCCCGCTTCCGCGCCGCATCTGAGATAGCGACTGGCGCACCGGCCGCTGTGCTGAAGCCGCCGCCCAGACCGCTCAGTCCTCCACTGCCCGCAGTGGAAAGCACAGCAGCAGCGGTGGAAGCGGCCACGACCGTAGCGCCAACAGCTCCACGCCTTGCGCTACCTCCCTGTGCAGACACGGCGCTAAAGGCCCCACGCGGCCTAACTCTCCGGCTGTCTGCAATCCGGTTTTCATCAGGCCCCGAGACGAACGGACCCGCATCCACACCCGCGCTTAGTTTTCCGCCGTGGCTTCTGCTCTCACGCTCCTCTGTGTCGTCCTCGTCCAGGATCTTGGCCAGCCAGCCCGCGGCGCGTTTCCTTGCAGCTTCAGAAATGACGACCGGCCGGCCGGCCGCCGTGCTGAATCCGCATGCTGCAGGGTCCGTTTCCATGCGAACGCTAGGACCTGTGGTTGCCGCAGCCTGAGCCCCGGAATCTCCACATGGCGTCTGAACGGCGATAGCAGGTCCTGTGCCGCTGTCGAACCGGTTTCCGTCAGCAGCTGCAAGGGCAACGACGCCGCCATCTGGGCGGTTTCTCCCTTGCAGATTCTCCACTTGTGCTACTCCTGCATCGTGTGCGGGGAAGGCCTCTGTAACTGCGGCTGCAAGCCACTCGCTCGCGCCCTTGGCGACGGTGTGAGACATGCCGGCATCCTCGGCACCGCAGCCCTCCGAAGGATCTACAGCCGCTGCAGTTAGCGCCTTGGCCAGAACCTCCGCGCCACGCCGCATTGCTGCCGCCGATACCTGTGGGCGCCGGCCACTAGCAAAAATGAAGCCGCTACCGCCACCATGGGATCCATCACTACCGAACCCTACTTCAACATCGCCACTACAGTCCTTGTCATTCGCCATGCCGCTGATGCCAGGGACCGCCGCGGCGTCGCTCGTGCCAAGTCCTGCCCCCGCTCCGAAAGCTGTAATGCTGTCAGTACCAGCGCCGTGGGCCTGAGCTTCGTTGCGCAGAGGAGCTGGCAGCGGTGGCGGCGGCAGTGGCATGCCGCCTGTCGGAGGGGGTCCATTCCCGAGCGGCCCCACGTTCTCGCTGTCGGCCTCGACATCCTCGAACGCCAGCAGCGGCACCGTCGGGGGAATCTCCAACGGAGGTGCGGGCAAAGCCAACCGACTTCCCGCCGAGCCGCCAGGAGATTCGGACACACGGCCATCGCAGTTTCGCGCCTCCATCTTCCCGTGTTGCTGCTGCACGCTTCTGCCTGTCTCATCAGTGACCACCGCCTCCCCAGCAACTCCACCTCCATCCACCACCGTCTCCGGCTCCTCCAGCACCTTAACCCAAAAGGCTGCAGCGCGCTGCCTCGCCGCGTCGCTGAGGTGGATAGGCTTGTCCGCCGCGGTGCGAAAGCCGCAGGATCCCGGCCCTGTGCCCGGCTCCTGTCCCAGCCGCGCCGCGCCACTGAACCGCGCATGCACTCCGTGCGCTGATGCGTCTGTTAGGTTTCGGGTCGCTGCGTGCGGCGTGGTTGCGCCGCCGTGCACTATCGCGGGAAGAACCACCAAAGGTGGCTGCTGCCGCTGGTGGTCTAACCCCGTCGGCGGCGGGCCGTGCGGCAGCTGCTGGTGGCCGCCATAGGACTGCTGCATCGCAGGGGACGCCCTGACCGATTGTGGGTGCTGTATATGCCTGTCGTTATTGAGCTGGTTCGAGGCATGGGCATGATGCAATGGCTGCTGCTGCGCCTGGCGGGAGGAGGGTCCAGGTGGCTGCTTGCTGCCCGTGATGGTGGTAGGCAAGGCAGGCGGGGGAGTGTGCAGGTCTGTGCCGTAGGGCCTCGGGAAGGGAGTGTTAGCAGACAACGCTGGAAGCGGCTGCCTTTGAGCTTGCGGCGGCGCAGGTGTGTGGCTGTTCACGGCAGGAGGGGCGGAGTGTAATTGGCCCCGAGACTCCCAAGATACGTGTTGGGGAAAGCACGGCCGCACCTGAGGAGGCGGCGGCAGTTGCACTGGTAGACCGCCACCCGCAGGAGGTGGCTGCGGTGACGGGTCCCTCCTGCCGTTATTTGGAACATGCTGAAGCCAAGCTTGACTGTGACCATGCGATTGCGGCTGCAGAGGTTGCGACAATGCTGAATGACCAGCACAGGGTTGCTGCTGGTGCTGGTGCTGTTGTTGTAGCTGCTGCTGCCACTGCTGCTGCTGCTGCGGCTGGCAGGCTGCATGGTACAGTTGGTGTTGCGGTGGAGGGGATGGCTGCCTCTCGGATCGTCCTGCAATCATGGCCTGCTGTGGATGCCATGCCGGCCGCTGCTGCAGTTGCAGCGCCTGCGGCTGGTGGTGCTGGTGCTGCTCTTGCCACCGCACGCAGCTGGGTGCTGCGGCAGAGCGGTGGCAGGCACTCCCCGTCGGCGGCAGGCCATAGTTTCCAGGCTGTTGCATCGACGGGGCGCAACCGTGGCTGCCCGGCAGCTGCAGCTGCTGCTGCGGGTGCTGTGGTGACAGCGGCTGACGTTGCTGATGAGGTTGCCATGATCTCTCCTCCAGAGATTGCCGCCGGCTCGGAAAGGCTGCGGTGCCTGGAGGGTGGATATGTGAGCCGAAATGCACGCTTCCACCAGCAGACGCTGCAGAGTGCTGCGCCGCGGAAATGCAATCCTGTGCTGTGCTGTGGCCCGGTTGCTGGAGAGCGTGCGGTTGCGGCAGCGCCGGCTTGCCCTCCCAGGAAGCAGTGCTATGGTCGCCGGTCCACGGAGCCGGGTGGTGTGAAGTCCCACGATCAATCACCAGAGGCGGAGCGCCTGCGTGGTGCTGCTGGTGATTCTGTTGCTGGTAATACTGGGGGTATTGCGATTGATGTTGTTGGTGCTGCTGCTGTTGCGGGTCGTGGTAAGAATGATGGGTTCGTTGGTGGTGGTGGTGGTGGCTTGGCACGTGAAATAGGGTCGGCTGGTGTTCCTTGTACGAAGGGTTCTGGTGCTCGTACTGCTGTTGGTGACTGCGATTTTGGTTGTGATGGTAGTTGTGATCCTGGCGCTGCTGTTGCTGTTCCCTGCCCTGGTGCATTTGCAGCTGCCGGCAGTCTCCAATGGGCGGCTCTGGAGGCTGCGGTAGTCGCCATTGCCCGGGCTGCTGCGGGGCCAGCTGTTGAGGCTGCTGGTGCGGATGGTATTGGCGCTGCTGCTGCCCTGGGCAGGGACTTTGGCCGGACTGTACCGCGCCCTGCCTTTCCGGCGGGAACAGCATCAAGTCAGGCGTGGGAAAGCAATCCCAGACGGTTGGTTGTTGTTGCCCCTGCTGCTGCAGATGCTGAGGCAGCCCCAGCCCCAGTTCGTCATGCGCCCCACCGCCTTGCACCTGCGGCGGCTGTTCCAGCAAGACCGGCCTGGCCAGGCGCGGCTCGACCTGGTCCATGACCGGCATGCGAGGCGTGCCGGGCTGAGGCCCACCTCCCTGAAGCTGTTGCTGCCCTTGACGCGTAGGCTGCTGCTGCTGCAGATGCTCCCGCGGCTCATCCAGCTGCTGCCACCGGGGCGACTTGTGCACCGGCTGCCGCGGTAGCTGGTCTTGGACGATAAACTCATTCGTGACCTGCTCGTGCCCGTACCCAAACCCCTCGTGGGCAACCGTCCGAAGCGGGCAACCCATTTCCTGCTCCGGTCTACGCTGGTCCCCTTCGGTAGACACAGCGAGTCCCTCCGCGCCTAAGGAGGCTGTGCCGCCGGGTGCGGTGGTGGAGGCCGCAGCGTTTGCTCCGCCCAGCAGGCCGTCCAATGTCCTTGCTGGAGGCATGGCTGAAGAGGGTGGCGGCAGCGGCCGTGCGCGCTGCCCGGGTTTCAGCAGGCGTGTACCTGCACCGCAGGAGACAGACCAAGTGCGCGGAGCAGCAGCAACCGAACGGAGGCGGCAACGACAGAGGCGACACCTCAGGGGACCAAGTAAGTGGGCAGGAACAAAAGAACTACGCTGCTGTACGGATGGATCAATTGATACTGGCCTCAGCTTTCTCCTGCTAATTCGCACCGGGGTTTAAGCGGTGTGAATGTCAACGGTGAAAAGCAACACCTGCCTGCCACCATTGCAACCATCGCATTGCGCCTGTTGCACCCGAATGAAGATATGCCGTATCCGCACCATGACCTGAGACGCCGCTCGCGGCCTGGATCACTCTAATATTGACAGGAGTAATATAAAACTGCGCTTATAAGGGTGACACGAGGGGAATATGAAAGGACAATTCATAATCTACGGAAACGTCCTTGGGGCTTGCAGTTACCAGATGCCCCAGCAGATCACGGCGGACACTGCCTCCAACCATGACCCAGATCGCCAGAAACAACGAAACCCATGAAAAGCGCTTCGTCGACCCGAAGCGGCATCGCCGCACCTTTAGGAAGCTGCTTGGGTGGCGGCGTGGGCTCATCCAGCATGTAATCGAAGGAGGGCTGCATAACTGCTGGAAGCTGTCCTGACCGGGCGCCGGGAACACTGCTGGGCATATTGCCAAGGTGCCGCCCTAACTCATCGAGCTGCGGCGTCTGCTGCGTAGGCGCCACCCCAAAGCCAGGGTCCGGAGCCGCATCCACGTCGAAGCTGTATCCAGGCGGCGGAACCGGCAGGACCCTGGCGTCGCATGTGGGTAGTGGATGGGCAACGACATCTATTGCTTGGGTTGCGTCTAGTGGGGCAGCTGTGGCTGGATGATGCTCATGTAGCTGCAGCAATTGCCGGTCCTGGCCCAAGCGCTCCGGGAACCTGTTTACAAGGCCCATACTAGCGCCATCCATTGGCGCCGCTGCGCATAACACAGCCATGTTCGCTGTTGTTGCTGCGGCGGTGCAGGTCATATGCACAGGAGCTGTAACAAGAGTGTCTTCCGCGCGCGTAATGTTTGCGCCATTGATGCCGGTCAGTTCATTGCCTGCTGCTGCCAAAGAAGTCAGGTCGCCCGAGTTCGTGGGCAGCTGAGGCTGGGTCTGCAGCAAAGAGGCTGGCAACTGTAGCTGTGGCTGCAACCAGTCGATGTCGTCGAAGCAAGTCTCTGGCACCATGGTCACGTGCTGAAGGTGAAATGCTGGGTTCCCATCGCTGCTGTGCGACAACAGAGCACCGCAGCCAGCAGATGCAATTTCTGGGTCAGAGCCCGTGGACGGGGGAACGCCCGCGCTGTCCAGTACGGACCCTGGCACAAAGCTGGCCTCAAAGCAGGTCTGTGGCACCATATTCACGGGCAGTACAGATGCTGGGATGCTGTCGGGATCGCTGGATGCGCAGCGGGCCCGCAGTGGAGTACCCAGCGCTGCGTCAGTGGCTCCTAGCAGGCCCTCTTGCGAGGAGGCGGCTCGGGCCCCAAAGGACTCGGTTTTGCTCGGTGCTGCATTACACAACGGATCCTCATCGGGATCCAGGAGGCGAAGATCACACTGATTCCTCCGTTGTAAGTCGAGCGTGCCATGCTGTGCGACGGTGCCATCCACCCCGGTGCAAAGCTTTCGACCAAGACGGCAGTCTTCAAATCTCCAGGAAGTGTCGGATAAGCAATTAATACCTGGCTGGAAAAGGTTCGCTTGTTCACATAAGCTTGCAATACTGTGCGAGAAGGGCCTAAACAATTTTTGCAGCTCTCCCAGCGCCGATGGATCTAACCTACAACACGTTGCCATAATTAATTCACATATCAGCGCCTTTGCCAGCAAGCAGAGCGGAATGCCGTCAAACTCCCGCTACAAAGCGTTTGGTTCTGGAGCGAGCAAACGCTCTTTTATTCTTTTCATTACTATGCAAAAAACGCCACATGGGAAGCGTGCTGGATTGTGTCCTCCTTTCCAGTTTGATAAGGCCACGTATCTGAAAGTTTGCGGGAGTCCAAAGGGTGCAAGATGCCGTGAATTCATTCCGGAAGGCATGGATGGCATGAATGCAAAGATGACCTGCAGCCAAACACATAGCAAACCTCTGGTCTCACAAGGACAGACTGTGATGGATTTCCGCTCTCAGTGAGATTTTGACACACTTTCCGTTCCGCAAGTCGGCACCATGTTATAGATCTGGGGCGTTGCTTATGACAAACATATTATCGTAAAGTCCGTTTCTTGAAGCCAGTTTCCTATATCATATTAAAAATGTCCAGCATTTTTGGCAGCATCACAGTAGAGACTCCGAAGTACTCCGTTGTGAAAGCCCTAGCAGGTGCTAGTGGTGCTGAATTGCGGAAATATTGCCCCCAAGTCCGGGCCGAAGTTCTTTATGACATTGCACCAAATCACGGAATTATGGACGGCCTGAACGCACCTTTTCGAGCTCTTGCGGGTAGGATTGCCATAGCTTTGATACCATAAAGCATAAGGCCGATAGCCTCATGCAGTATTCAGCGCACGTGGATTGATGCGTCATGTATGGCATTCGTGCTGTGCTGCGCACACAGCACGGGGATTTGCCACTTAAGCGTGCCGACGTGCGGGGTTATGCGGACTTCACTTCCCTGAACGGTAACCGTCATCTTGCAACAGGCTACATCTTCGGTGGCAACAGCTCCCGCACACATGGAGCGAGTGAGAAGGTGAGCATCGCTTTCTCAGCGCGTGCAGGGATGGTTCAGTGTACAGGGATGGTACGCCTTCACTACCAGGAGCTCCTCCTAGAGAGCGTTGACAATACGTTGCATAACATGGCAAACAGGATGCTCCTGCGTGCAAGCGGCTAAATCTGCCTTGGTTTTTACACCAGGCTAGCAACATGCCGCAGTAATTGGTACCGTCGTAACGCGCAAGCCATGCGTGCAGTCAGGGCCCCAGGGCCCGGCCAATCCCTGGAGCGCCACCTACCTGCAGATCGCATTTGCTTCCCAAACCGTCATGTTCAGGCAGGGTCTGCAAACGAGCTGTTCCCTGCTTACTCCAATCCGCCCAGGTCGCCATGACGGCGCCTGTGGTCATGCAGACCGGGGCCACAGAGGGGCCGTCAGAGAAGATCGCCATGACTGCGCCAGTCGTCATGCAGACCGGGACCACCGAGGCTGCCGGCGCTTCGGAAGGCCCCGCCGGCGGCAACAAGCGCGTCATGAGCTTCATCATGCCCAGCCAGTACAAGAGTGTGGTGGACCTGCCGGCTCCTAAAGACCCGCGCGTGAGATTGTTTGAGGTTCCGGAGCGGACCTTTGCGGCGATCCGGTTCCACGGCAGAATGACGCAGGCTGTGGCCAAGGTGAAGGAGCAGGAGCTGCGTGCGGCTGCAGCGAAGGCCGACGTCAAGCTATCTGACGAGCCTCACGCGGTGCAATACTGCGCCTACAACCCACCGTGGTGCCTGCCATGGTTCGCCACCAACGACATTCTGATCCCCGTTGCGGAGTAATCGGGCGCGTCGTTGTCACTGATGACAAGCTGTGTCACTGCTGGTGTGGAGCTGGTGACCCATGGGTCCGCACTACGTGTTTCCCTGATGGGTTGCCGTCCCTGTCGGGTGACTAGCGGGTGTGCAGGAGTGGTTAGGCTGCGGATGCTGTGCTTAGCCAACTGTTACGATAGTTCCAAGTTGCTGCCATATGAGTTACTGCTAAGGCAGACGTGGTAATGAGTTGACGACGTCGCAAACATGAATTCTAGTTGGGATGTCCGCCTGGGATCGAACCCGAAAAAATAAAGGCATGGCGCGTCAGAAGCATCAGGAGTCTCGGTTGCTGCGCAGTGCAACACAGTGCAAGGGAATTGGATACCTCTGAATGGTTGGATAGATACTGACGCTCTGAGTGATGGCTGTTTTGAAGCATGACAAAAAATGCTTCCCAAAGGCAGGTTTGCCCTTCATGAGGTTGTCTGGAAGCCGCGCTGCAGCATAGCGCTGGGGAAGCTCTGAACGCGACGTCGGATTGCGTGCTTCTTCACCACGATTGTTCTTAGCGCTTCCTGCTTTGTACGGCAAACTGGTCCAGTAACTTGTTTCCTTTTGCGGAAATGTTTTTTTCCTTTACGCTGCCTTGACAAGCGCAGATAACAAAGTATGGCCGCTGCACTATCGTTAAGTCGGGAATCGGGTGATGAGCTTGTAGGGGGCAAAAGTTGCTGAGGAAGCACCAGGCCGCATCTGTTGCCACTTACTGTTGTCACTTGCTGCTGCGTCTTCTTTCCTGTTACATGGTCTTCAGCCCCTGATCCTGATGCTGCGCCCTTTGCACATCGGCCTTCCATGCAATCCACCGTGGCACATCAGGCGTCACAACAGCCTGTCTACGTGTCATGGAAACGGAAAACGAATAACACGTAGCTTAGAAATCGACACTATGAGAAATCAACATGTAGCTTCGCAACTCTTAACCACAAAGACTACATACTACTGGGCATGGGAAAATCGCATACATTAAACTAAGTGGTGGCAGGAGCCAGCGTCTCAGGAAAAACAAGGCCCCTCCCTGCTGTCCCTGGGACGTTGAGAACATAGGAGAGGCATGCTGCCCTACATCATTCACAATGATACGAACGACAGCTGAGGTGTCGCCAAGGAGCTTTAAACCGGTTCAACGAGGGGCCCGAGCAGCGGGGGGAGTGGCGGTCGGGACTACAGGCTCTTAGCACGCGCTACACGAACCCCAGCACAACACCCGGTGTGCTATACGTCATTTGTGGCGAACGAGCTGCTAACACTTGCCACACCTGCCACACCTAAGGGCCGCACGCAGAGGGTCTGCTTGACGGACGGCTATAACACAGCGTGGGTGGTTTCCTTACGCGGGCGTGCTGCGAGCTCTGTGCTGTGACGCTCTGTGATGCCGGTATGCGCCCATCCATAATCAATCCAGATGCCGATTCCACTCGTTCGTTATAACCTCATATACCATCAGGGTACAAAGCCTGCAGACCGGAAACCCCGTCCATCTGGCGCTTGATGACGCGCCTCAAAAGAAGCCACTGCGCTGCAGCATACCAGCCAGGCGGCTGCGCACCACGGGAACGGGTTCCTCCGATAGAAGCTTCTCCACGCCGTTGTCGGCCACTGCGCAGGCGGGGAGATGCCCGGCAGCCGGTGACATCCGTTGGGACACGTGGCTCACACGTACGTCATGGTGCCGTATTACAAAAGCCAGGAGGTGCTTTTTGCGGTGCGGGAGGCCCAAAGACGAGATGGAGCCGGATAACCTGGGCCGGTCGTTACTGGGCAGGGAAAAGGTCTTACAGTCCTCCCTAGGGAAATTCGCTGTGCATTTGTCGCGGTCAAACATAGTGCGTTTAGGACCCCTTCGTGGAAAACGCCTCGCCCTTACCGATGCAGCAACCCAGTGTTGCGTCAACCTTATATCCCTATAGGACAGTAGCGGAAAGAACGAAGTGCGCGGCCGAGAAGAGGGGAAAAAACAGGGGTTGAGAAATCCCCGAAACCCAAGTGCGCCCCGATGGCGTAGGTGGAGCCCTTGCATTGCAGGCTCTATCGGCCGTACGTGTGAATCGGGTTGTACCGCGACGTACTACCGACAGACTACCGGCTTCCGCGCGACAGCATGCAACCCAAGCTTTTCTTTACCACAAGTTGCAGAAAGCCCTCATCGCGGCAGAGGGCAGTGACACCCCACCCATGAACTGTGCTGAATCATCCCAAACATCCTTCGGCAAAGTGGGCTCTCACTGGCCCCCAAGCAGTGATCCCGGACATGGCCGCATGTGCGCTGCGTCTCAGGCAGCCCACCAGGTGATGGTAGACCCAACAATTTTACTCATACGGGACGCGGATTAAGAAAAGAAAAACACTCTCATCCATGCGCATGATCGCAGTCACGGGAAGCGGAGCCCTGCTTACTATCATTGGCGACCTTTTCCGCTATGGCTTGCCGCTCGGTCGGCGACGCCGCCATCAGCCTGCGCGCCATCTCACCGCCACCTTGCATCGCCAGCCCGGCACCGCCACCGGTGGCACCCACATGCTCCGTCAACGCAGATGACAGGGCCCGACGGAATGCGTCGATGTCAATGGACCTGGGTACGGCCTCGTAATCGTACGTGACGAACCCGCCACCACCGCCGCTGTCGGCGACACCAGCCCGCGGCACCTGGCGCTCACCGCCGCCGGCCTCTCCCGCGCTACCCGGGCTACCTGCAGTGCTAGATAGCGGGTCGAAGCCGGGCGCGAGCTCGCCGCGAGCGAGGCGGTCCACAATACGGTCAAGAACGCGGTCTGCAGTTTGCCAGGGAAAAAGTGCGTTCCGCCTTTATACACTCATGCTTCAGTGAAAATGCCTATAGGAAGGAGAAAATGACTTATGGAGAGAAATGGCGTCGCGCTCGGGAAGTCCCCTGCATCCCAGAATCGGGCGGGGCTCTTCACAGACATCCTGAGTTCAATGCCACCACGAAGTTTTAAGCAGGGACTGTCCCGAGTCGCCTTCGTGGTGGAGGGATGGTCAGCTTCAACGACCCGCGGGCCGGAAATCAAGCGCTCAACATCCCCAATAAATAACGAAACCAACGCGAATGAATAAACCTGGTTCCGGCGCACAAATATATCTGTAACTTACCAACTATCTGTGCTGGCTTTCCAGGTGGGCCGCTGGCTCCGACACTGCCCGTTGTGGCAGCGCGAAGGGACATGACGCGCCAGGGAATCCCACCGAAATGGCGCCTCGAAAAGGCCAGCATTTCCTGCGTTGACTGTTGTTGCCGCTGCTGCTTACGCTTGCGACAATTTAGCTCTGTCGAAGGTGAGTTGCTTGCTCTGTGTGCAAGTCCTGCGCTCGCTTCGTGCGGATGCGTGCCCTACGACGACCCCGTGTGGCTTGACAAGAAATTCCGGCTAAGCATCATGCACCATCAGGTATTCAATGAAGCTAGTGCCATACTTTTATTTATTCATAAGCTGCTCGTTCTGTACGGATGCTTAATGTACGGACGCATGCGTATACGGGTGTACCTGCTTGAAATCTGATGCGTCATGCTGCGCGCTGGGTTGTCCGTGCAGTGTGCCAAAGTGGACGATGGGACCTTATACCCTCGTGGACCCCTTGCGCAGTGGCCCACATCCTTCGTCCCTGATTCGGGTTGCTGTCGTAGGCGGCCATAGTAGTACTGGTAGTATTCGGCGCAGGTGCAAGTGGGTTTATGGGGGCTGGGCCTGATGCAGCGTCGCTAGGCCCCCTTAATGAATAGCTCCCGACACACAGGGGATGCTGCCGGCATGCCGTTGATTACGTCAACGTCCTTACTGCACGAAGGGAACGGCATAACTGCCGATTTCTACGTTCAGCATCCATATGGGTTCATAAATCTATGAGGCTAGCGCCTGCTGAGCACCGCTGCATGGTTGCGTTGGCTTGGGGTGGATGCAGGAAGCTTCGTGGGGATCCTGGATTTGGTACTGTAATTCACAGCACAAAGCCCCGCTACAGAGCAGGGCAGCGTCATTAAGTTTAACCCAGCGCAAGCGTGGTCACGCCGATTGAGTTAGTTGTTCTAGGTCCGGGTTGCCTGCAGCAGGGGGAACGTGCACGAACTAGGGACTTGTGGATTCGGCGGACGTTAAGGGCACAGCCGAATGCTCGGGTTTTTAGTAGCTGCGTAAACTGCTTGCTTGCTATACGTACGTTTTTTGAAACCCGCAAGAAGTAAACCCTTCACATTGCAACCCTCCTGAATTGTCCTCCGTCAACAAAATTGCGAAGCAAAGCAACGAGCCAGCAGCCACCAGGCACACCACACTTGAAACATAACAAAATACAAGCCACACAGGGTCGGGTTACGAGCCGTGCCGGTACATGAAGGACATACGTCACCGAAAGATACCCTAGATGGGCTATTCCATTTGCTAGCAGTGCCGAAGGATATGTAGCGGTGAAGCAAACCCAAGTTCGTGTTGTTTATAGTTTTATAGAAGAAGTACGTTTACATAAGTACGTAGGGCCCTCGGGGGTGAGCCCTTTTGGGTCTTGATGCACTAGCAAACACATGTGCTAGTCTTAGCCATATTTGGTAGGAACAAGTGTAACTGCGGACGCGCTGCTGCTTAAGAACTAGTGCTTACGAGTTTGGGAGGATCAATCAGACAGTTCCGAAAGTAGCACAGCGCTAAGGCAGGGATGAATAGGCTGGGCGCCCTGTCCGGCCTTCTTGCAAGGGCCGCCCGCAGCTGCAGTCGGCGGTGGGGTCCAGGAGCGTTGGCCGCGCCCTCTGAGGTGCGGCGGTTCTCGGGACGATGTGCCGGGACTAGGGGAGCTCTAAACGGCAGAACTCTTTGCATCCGCGACACAAGTTGATGGCTCCTTTCCATAGGAGCAGCGTATGTAATGTGTCTTGCACGGGATTTGTTGACGGATAAGAGGGCTTGTACATTTTAGTCGTGATGCTGGTTGAGGAGGGCCACCATTGCTGTGTTTGGCATGTTTATGACGCAGACTACTGATATGCACGCAGTTTGCGGCGGCTGGCATTTTGGGAAATGAGCTTGCTGCTCAGGCGCGCAGCCTTCACACCAGCTTGACAACATGCCAAGGCTCCCCAGCGGAGTCCAAGCCCAATGCTCTGTAGGTGGATGCGGGGCATACTTTGTATGCTGCAGCAGATTATGTCGTCTTGTGCTTCGCTTTCTGAAGCTTTGTGCAAAAGCATTAGCTTTTCTGACCGAGACTACTGCGCACTCGTGTCCTTCTTTAATTATAGGTCCAAGGAGCCTTCAAGGAGGTTTCGTCCTCTGGGCGACAAGGAGCTGTGGCACGAAGCCTGGTGAGCGAGCCGTGGCTTCATGTCTAGCAGCAAGTAAACACAGTTTTGGGTTCTTGCAGAGACAGTAGCGAGGTGTGCCCGTACTCTGTTTTCTTGAGGCTTGTGTCGGGAGGAAGTCCTGCAAGCGTGCTCGCCTGTTGTGCCGTCTTATCCCACCTCTTCAGCATTACTTTGGTCTCCTCCTTGCCACATGGGCTCGTGCGGGAATTCCCATGTGCAGCGTTGTACCGTAGACACCCCTTAGTAGGCATGACGATGAGGGGGGGGTACGATTATCTTGTATCCCTGCAGTTAGTCTGGATGCTGACGTTTCGACACGAATCTTTCGGTGTCTGAGCTCTAGGTATGGCAGGCTAGCTGAACGCCAGGCTCAAGTACCAGAGGCACAAAACACAGGCCTTCGATGCACAACCTTTGCCCATTCGACGCGCAATTCAGATGGAACCATTTACTTTGCCTCCCCCTTCATATGTGTAATGCCGCATATGTACCTTGTGCACACCGATCACGTCCAGGATGTACGAGGACAAGTTTGGCACGGAGGAGGACCCGGTTATTGTGCCGTCGCTAGAGCCTGAGCGCATCATCGGGGTGACCGATCCTGAGGACGAAACCCTCGTTGTCTGGGGCGTTTTGAAGGAGGGTGAGCCGCCACGCCAGTTTGTGGAGAACGGCGAGTTTTACGTTCTACAAGTGGTGGACTACGTAAAGAAAGTTGGTGATGTCATGGAGGAGCTTGAGGGCGCCGCCGAAAAGGCCAGGCTGACGAACTAGTGGGTATCCAGCTGGGCTCTTACGTAGAGAAATGTCCCCTTCAGGCTCGGGGCAGGAAGCACGACACACAAGATGGTACACGAAAGTTGGCGGCTTTGATGGTCGCTCAGCGGTGACGTGTACATAGCGGCTGGGACAAGGACAAGGATCCGCGCGATCCCCTGCAGGTCGGATCGCTTGACTTAGCAGGCACCTCGTACTGATGTGTCCCTTTGTTTGATGGCGCGCCCATGGTGTGTTTCTCACCAGGCGCACGGCTTATATCCATTAGTTCAGCGGTTAGATGTGTCGCAATGTTGTGGGTAAAGGGGAGCTGGGGACTGCACGGACAAGGTTATGCTTGGGTGTCATGTTTGCTCACCGTGCGCCGTGTGGCGGTTGGCGAATGTGGATGACAATACATGGGTTCGGGGAAAGTACCGGGATATGGTGGGTTGGGTGGATGAATAACTTTTTCATGGCGCTGCGGTGTGCGTTTACATCTTTCATCAGAGCATGACGTATCGGAGCAATTGTAGCCACGTGGACGCAAGGATGGAACAATTTTAGTGTAGTTTACAGTTCTGTCCTGTAGGGGCTGATACCCTGCAGGTAAGGTGGCGACATGATGTGTATACGTTCGGGCAGTACTTTGACACTTGTAAAATGTACAGCAGCATGTGACACTTCAACTAAGGCCTGTGCCATTATCGAGTTGATGTGGAGGCAGCAAAAAATAGCAATCCAGCGCGCTTGCAGCATGCCAAAGGATCGGGTGCTTTGTAGCATGATTCGTGGGCTACGTTGAGCACTAGAGCGTGGAATCGTGCAGGATTGAGATTTTCCTAGCACGGATGGGCTATAGATTTAGTGCATACCAAAAAGCTGAACCATAACATCCGTCAATGACACCTCTTTGGCGGTGTTTATCGTACACTTGTCCTACCTTACTTTTGTCAGCATGTGCGAACCCGTCCGTTTGTTGACATGTGGTTCAATGGGTTTTATTTGACAGGAAAGGTGTATCGGAGGTCATTGAAAGGCCGGGGCGCAGGTCCCGGAGCGCATTCATACATGGCAGCGCAATTGGTTGGCGTAGATATTTTCATCATCTTCACATAACGTATGCATGCCACCCAACCTGTAATATAATGCCTTACAATCGGGTGCACTATTGCAGTCAATATTGGACCGGATTTTCGCGACCCGACTCCTGAACCAGTTGCTAATAAGAAGATAGCCATTAAATAATCCTTCCGATGCAAAACTACCTTGTCGTGAAGAAATTAGGAACCGGCACCTATGGCTCCGCATACCTTGTAAGTCTCAGGGCCAACCCATCTCAACAATACGTTCTTAAAAAGGTGAAGGTAGATGGCTCCGATTCATCAGCAGACAGTGAGGTTAAGGTCTTGCGGAGCCTCTCGCACCCACTTGTTCTCAGGTGGGTACGCCCGATTGCCCATGCGAATTGAGTGTACATCAGTATTATTATGGCGTCACAATCTCCATGTCACTCGTCTGCACGCGCTGCGGAGTCCGACGAAAACTGCTGGGTTATAAAACACCGTTCTTCCCCTTGCAGTTACGTGGATCACTTCATCTACAAAGGACATCTATGTATTGTCACGGAGTACTGCGATGCCGGCGACTTGTACCAGCTGCTTCGCGCGCGGAAGACGGCACTGCCGGAGCCGCAGTTGCTCGACCTTTTTGCACAGGTTTTGCTAGCTATTCAGCATGTTCACTCTAAGAATATTTTGCACCGCGACTTGAAAACGCAAAATATATTCTTAACGTCGGGGGGAAGTATCCGCCTGGGCGACTTCGGCATCAGCCGTCCCCTGAACGGTACAATGGACTTGGCGTCAACCATCATCGGCACTCCGTATTACATGTCTCCAGGTGGGGTGCGATCATACAGGCATGTATGCATGCGCGTGGGCGCCTGAGGGTGTTCAGGCGACGTAGGGCTCAGAAAACCACGGGACCGGCACGCCGGTACGTTTGGGTTTGGACTTGCTCGTTTATACCAGGGAGCCGGAGGCTGCAATGACTGCACGGCACCTCATTAATCATGCTCATGTCTACGCCTGACGCTCGGATGTTCCGTACGGATGCCGTAATACTCATCCAAGCTACTTTGCGTGTGCATGGAACGCAGAAGTCATGTCGTCCATGCCCTATGACTTCAAATCGGATATGTGGTCTATGGGTTGCGTGCTGTACGAAATGATGAGCCTTAAGCATGCCTTCGATGCTACGGATATGTCCAGCCTTGTCATGAAAATCCTTCGCGGCGAGCATCTGCCCATACCACAGGCAAGTTGTGGGGATTCCTGCCTTCTGCATTTCGCGTTCTGGGGGCCCTGGATGGATGCACGTGAAATGCATGGCCTGGCCTGATGGGGCTGCTTTACTCATGTGGTGGCTTCAATCGGCCGGGACCCTCCATGTGGACATCGGCTTGCAGCGTTGCCAGGAGAAAACACACATGCACCCCTGCATTGTGCCCATGGAATTGTTATGGACGATACCTGGAGGTATCCTAGACCTAGGCCGAACAGGCCAACACTGGGGTTTACTAGACGCACTTCCGTTGTCGTTGAAAAGCCCTGCCATGCGGTCAATCGCGTTCAGGGCGCTTCCCAGCCCTGTGCATTCCACACGGCTTCCTTTCCTCGCCGTAGTCCCACGCTGCCTCCAACGAAGCGCAGCATGGCAACGGACTTCCAATGTGTACGTCCCTCTCCACGCCCAATTTGCAGGGCTTCAGCCAGGAGCTGAAGGATCTTGTGCGGCAGCTTTTGTGCAAGAACCCCAAGATGCGTCCCTCCCCGGAGCAGATCCTCAAGATGCCTCTCCTGAAGGTATGCGGTGCTGCGCTTTCCTTGTGCACTTTCCTTGAGGGCTGTCCAGGCTATTGTCCCCTGTTTGCTATATCGCCATACGGACCCATGGTGCTAACCTGGGCCCCCTGCTTCGGTATGCTGGCCATGACTCCTTGCCTTTCAGGACTACGTGGCTCGCGCACGGGAGACGGTGGCGCAGCTGGAGCAGCAGCGTGGAGCTGCGCGAGCTGGTGGACGCAGCAGCCGCGGGACAGAGTCCGGACAGCTTCAAGCGGCGGGGTGGGTTGGGCCGTTGACGCCCGTCTGGGGTCGGTACACTTTGTCCGGGGTTCGGCACCCTTCATTAGGTAAATAAGCTGCCGGCGTAGGTCCTAGAATGGGCGTTCTGTGTTCAGAGGTGGGGGCAGAGGGCGCAAACAGTTGGTTTGGTGGCAGCTGGACAGCTGGATGCAGCAGTCCTTGGTTCAGACGTGATTGCGTGGTGGTCATCATGTCGGCTTGCCTGCTGGGCGCCTGGTTTTCCCTTGTAGCGCCGGAATGGCGGCCCCGGCAATTTCACCCTTGCCCAAGGCCTAGCTCACCACGGCTTCTCCCTCTTTCCCTCCCCCGCTCCGTCCGGGCTTTTGTGCCCGAAGGGGTCCGTCGTTCCATCGCCACAGCTACAGCACCGGGGTTGTTGGCGACTCGGTGTCAGGGCCTAGCGGTGCGGGTATGTCGCCTAGCCAGCTGGACCGGGCGCTGGAAGCGGCAAACGACCGCCTGCGCCGGATACAGCTGGAGCGGGAGGCACTGATGAAGCAGGCACGTATGAGATGAAACAGGGCCGCTTGGTTGGTGGGGGGAAGTGCTGGGTCATACGTGCTACGGGGGTTCCTGCGCACAGAAGGTCCCGCATCTTTTGCCATAGACCTAGGTGCCGCATTTTAAGCTGCGGCAGGAAAATGCAGTCTTTCTGCAAATTGCGGGCCTTTTATGACGCCTGCTAATACTGTGTCATTGACCTCATTTCCCATTTAACATCTCCCCCAAGGCCCACGGAGGCGCGCACGGGAGCTCGGGTGCACCCACGAATGGCAGCCCCGTGAGCCGCCGCGTCTCCGCCTCGCCTCACCAAGCGCTAGCATCACCGCCGCTGGCGGGCCAGGTGTCGGAGCCCGTCCTGGGCGGCGGCTCGCGGGTGTCGGGGGCCGCTGGTGCCGGCGGCGGGATTAGCCTCGGCGGAGGGGGGGTGGGGCCGCCGGGGCTGAGCGGCAAATCCTGGCGGGAAAAGGAGGAGGCCCTGCAGCGGCTGCAGGCGAGAGAATGGGCGGGGCAGGCAATGGGAGGTACATAGCAATTTTAACGGGAAGCCCCTTGTACTCCAATTCTGTGGACGAGGGAAGAGGCCTGATTGCACGGCGGGCAACAACGGCTTCGGTGTAGCCTGTGTCGCGACGAGTTTGGGGGGCGCAACGGACATAGGGACGCAAATCGGGTTGCGGAGGGGGACATGACATGAACCCTCAATGCGTTAGCATTTAGCGAGCGGGGGCACAGCAAAATGGTCGTGCCACGTTTTTCGCATTCGCGCTCAGCGAGTATGGGGCAGCCGATGGCTCCACAAGTACCGTCTTCGAATCCAGTTCTCCCTCGGGTCATCACACCTTCTCTGCCATGCAATCACCGCCGCCGTTCCCGCTCCAATGCCTTCTCGCTTACAGGCTCGTAGCAGCCAGCGCGACATGCCGACGCAGATTACGGGGCCTCAGCAGCAGCCTGGCTGTGGGCTGGGCCAGCACCAGCACTCGCCCTTCCTTTCACACCTGGCGGGCGACGTGGACTCGGCGCTGGAGCGGCACAGGGAGCAGCGGCAGCTGCGCAGTTCCCGACCACAGTCTCCCGAATACGCGGGCGTGGGTGCTGGCGCGGCGGGCGGCGGCGCCGGTGCCGGCGCGTCTCCGCCAGGTGCTGCAGCGGCGATGGCGGCATTGGACCCTAAGGTACGGACTGCTGAGTCAGGGCCGTGGCACTTACCAACATCCATTGAGAAAGGCGCAGGCAAAGTCATTTGATTAAATTGTCCGCTGTCCAGTTAACCCCCCCTGAAGAGAATACGGATGATCTATATAAGCTTTTTATAAGCTCCTGGTTGACGTCATAATGATGGGTGAGATGCTATGTTGAGACCTCGACCTCGACAAGGCTAAACCGGCGGAGGCGTCCATTGAGTAGACCACCCGAGCGCGCCCTCCCCGCACCACGACCGACCCGAAGCATAACCACAGGCATAACCACGGGCACCTGCGAACCTTGTTTATCTCCCATTGCAGCCGCTGTCACCTGGAGCGCTGCGTCTAGCTGAGCCTGCCGTCCGTTGCCGCACTCTTTGTCCACGTGTCCCGTTGCAGACCCGCATGAAAGCGCGCAAGGAGGAGGAGGCGCGGCGGCGCGAGGCAGAGCTACTACATGCGCGCAAGGCCTACTTCGAGGAGCGCAAGCAGGCAGCTGCCCGGCTGCAGCAGCTGTACACACCCTCGCCAAGTAATCAGGTCGCCACAACTGCCAGGTGGGGCTTATGTGCCGGTGCTGCTGGTGATGATGATGATGATGATGATGATGATGGTGATGATGATGAGAAAATCTGTGGGTGCGCTCAGGAAGGATTGAAGCCGCGGGGTTAGAAAGGGGAAAAGCTGGAGGTGTTGTTGCTTCAATGCAGTGCTCCGGGCGCAGTGGAAAGGACCGGCATTGCCATACAACAATAGGTTTTTATAGGCACTTCGGACACGTGAGCTCTCCGTACTAACATGGACGAATCATTCAGCGCTACTGCATCTGTGTCCGGTGTGTCCCGTACTCCCCCAGGCGAGCGACGGACAGCTCGCCCTTGTCCGCACACGGCGGCGTCGGCAGCGGCGACTATCACTCTATTCAGCAGCAGCAGCATATACACTACTCCTCACCGCACCATCTGCACCCTGCCGGCTCCGTCAGTTACGGGGTTGGCGTCGATAATGCACTCATGCGGGAAGTCAGCGGCGACGTCGGCGGTCCGCAGCTGTCTTACTACGGTGGAGGCGGAGGCGCGGGACTGCCTCGAGGAATTACCGGGTGTACGGATGTCAGTGACAGCGACGATGACCTCGACTATGGGGTGCGTCATTATGTCACCGTGTGCGCGATGGCCCGGCCGCATGTCAGACAGCTATAAACCTATAACCCAGGCACCCCTTTCACATGCATATCGTGCACGCCGTGGAGAGTCAGGGTAGCTCCGCGTCGTCGCCGTAGAGACCCCCGACCCCACGGCGATTTCCGTCACCACGAGGAATAATGTCATTGTTTTGATCAGTGTTGAGGTCTCCCAACTGCAACTGCTCGTTCTCCGCCCTCCTCCGTGTGCCGCATCACGTCCCCGCCGTGGGCCGCGCCTCGTCAGCCTCCCATCACCTGACACCTCGTTGCTGTTCATATCTTCTCGTTTTAAGAGGCTCCGCCAACCAACCATGTGCTGCTTCTTTTACTACGCTCCGACTTTTCACCCGCACTTCCCGTACACCCGTGCACATCCCATGCGGCCCAACTGCAGGAGGGTGGTGCCCTTCAGGAGTTTGAGGCTGAGCTGGTCAGTGCAGGCAGTGGCGTGTCGTCGCCCACTGCGGCTACTGGCGGTTCCTTGGCGTCGCCGCAGCTGCAGCAGGCGCTGGACCGGGGCGGCTTGGCGGACCGAATTCTGGCGCTGCGGGAGGTACGCACCCTAGGTCTGCACGGTCTGCGTAACGTCTGCGTAACGCCTGCGTAACCTGCGTAACGCCACATCACGACAGCTGCGACAGCAGCCAAGCGGGCTTGAACCTTATAAAGTTTGTATAATTTGTACGGTGTTTGGGAAACTTCTGACTTTGGAGGGCTGCAGCCCAGGAGAAGCACATGGGAGTTTCGTAAGAGCTGCCGTCCAGTAGTGCCGCTTAATTGGACTGCTGGTACGGTCCAGGTTGCGAAGATGTGCGCACGAGGTCTCTGGATGCTGTTCTTCATTGTATGGCATCATAACGCGCACACCACCACTACAAAAACACTCTGGTAATACCCCAGCACCTCCCCAGCACTGCCGCGCATTTCCCAGCCCTTCTGTGTGTTTGTGGTTTCGGTGCCTCCGCAGGTGTGTGCGTACAACCTTGGGCAGCCCCTGTACGAGCTCATCTACGGCTACATCCGCAAGCGCATGGCGCAGGGCGTCACGGATGACACGGCCTTCCGCCAGGAGCTGTTGCACCGGCTGGGCCTGGGGCGAATGCAATACGTGCACCTCATAGACCAGCTCATCTACTTTGAGGACATGCACGGGCTGCAATCCGCCATGATGTGAGGGGTACAGGGAGCGGTCAGTGGGCTTGGGAGGAGGATCGGGGCCGGGCATATGATAGCGCGTACAGACGGGGGGGAGGGAGCGTGGGGCGAGCGGGAAGGGGCTTTGGAAAAGGCACTTTTTAGGTGCAGCGTGGGTGTGGTTATCGCTTGTTCATCTTGCGTAACGGCAATCGCAGGCGAAACTACTGCCTGCGTGTTTGAGTGAGGAAGCGTTTGCCCTGTTTCTTTGGCAGCAGCAGTTGAGACATAGCTGAGCCCTGCGTCGCGACGTGTGGGGGTACTGACCTGCGAGCACGTGTGGGGGTTAGCAGCAGGGCGGGACTTTTGTGTGGGTGCGTGTGTCGATACGGTGGTGTCAACTGGTGTCGGTAGGCGTGGGAGTATGGTTGGGGTGGCGGATGCTTCCAAGCGCGTGACCCGGCACGAGGGTCATCGCCTCCAACCCTCGCGCGTTAGTACTGCTTTGAAACGCTCGCGCTCCGAGCTCTCGCGACCTTAAGCACCCGCGGAGCTGCTGCTTTCGTGCCTTCACTTCGCGGAATGAGCGGAGGTGGGATGCGTCGTCGCTGGTCCTGTATTGTCCTGAGCAGTGTTCCTCGGCAGCGAGTAGGGTGGCTGGCACTGCCACCGTGGCTGCATGTGAGCTCCAGATAATGGTGAAGGTGGCAGACCGGACAGCGGCAATCGCCATGTGAGCACTTTGTGAGGAATGAGTGCGTGCGGGCCCAAGTTTAGTCTATGGCACCAGTCTGGATTGCGGGCTGATGGAGTGTGGTAAGGGGGCGTTTGACTGCTGGTGCGGTGTATTTCGTTTGGACCGCAGCATTCTGCCTGCCCAAAACGGCATGACTTCGGTACATAATTGCTGCGCCGAATCACGGCGCTATACCTGTGGGGACAGCGCTGTCTGTAATGGTGACGGTGACGGTGGGTTATGAATTGGTACTGCAGTGGGGGCGGCATTTTTTGCGACTAGGGCATGGTACTCTTTGCGCAGGGGTTTTGCATATGGGTTCTGCGCTGGGGTTATGGACACTGCGTACAGTACACCTCTGCATAAAGTCTTGGTCTTCGGTCTTACGAGCTTTTGCGCGATCGCGCTAACCGGCTTTCTTTGCGTTTTTCTTTCTCCTTAATTATGTTTCTGACAGTTTGCTTTCCGGTGTGCAGGCGGCAAATGGGTTCATTCCCATGTGAGTGGACTTCCACAGTCTGCCTGAATCCCGGGAATTCGTCATGTCTTTGTATCCGAATGCACAGCCCTTTTTCTTGACAGTTTCTTCACAAGTAGACGACAAAGTATCTGACAAGGACAGCCACATAGCAATCCACAAGTCCATGTTGGGCACCACAGGCTAAACGAGCATTTGGTTCTATGAACCTTCTCAACTGGCTCATCATGCTAGCCCACATGATGGGGCAAGTTGTTAGAAAAGTCTCCACTTCCACTTGCCTAAACGCAGGAGAAGGCGTCCGTGGGTCGCGGTATTCAGAGATCCCTCTTCGAGTGAAAGGTGCAATTGGTGTCATGTTAACTCACTTGAACAGCGGGTTCGTTATATATGTTCTACTTAATCGCATCTATTCTATCTGGGCCGTGGGCAGTCACATTCCCTGTTTTGGAAACTTTCGTAACCCAACTCTCTGGAAATCATAGAGACACCACAAATGAAAAGCTTCAGAGTCATACCCAAGAATATGTGTTCACTGTACGTTTGAAGGCGAGCGTTTGTTCTCGAGACAGTAGCCCTTCGAGCCGCTTCAACCCCAACAAGTGTTCTTTTGTATGGAAAGCGAGTCTCAGAGGTATAGTTGAGTATAGCTGATTTATATTCTCTTTCTTTACCAACCTTTTTGTCTAGCCGTAGTGCTGAACGCACCCGCGACCCCCTTTCCTGAGCTGCGCTGATTGCTGCGCATGTAGAAAAGCGATAAGGCATCTCCTTAACATGTATGTTTACAGCATACTGGTACAGCAACCGGCAACAATTCTGCGCATTTCAGAGCTACAACGACACGCGGCTTTGCGGGGCGAGCGACAGGCAAGTATCATCACATACGTAAAACCTTCTGCAAAGTGGAGATCAGGTTTCACGCAACCTCGGTATTGCCTGCGAAATGGCACGTAAAGCAGTAGCAATGCTGTGCTTTTCCGCATAAGGACCGAAACACCATGGCAGAAGGCTTTTAGAGCTCTAAGGATATCCATGATATGGCTTTTGCGTTTGGGTCACTGGGTGTTGTATACCAAAGAGACGCGTCCCACGGGACACGCCTTACCTTAGAGGGGCCCGCCCGGCATGGCCCATGTAACACGCAGGATTTGGCGCGGCGCACTTCATTAGTGCTGCATAGCTAGTTTCTTCCAGATTTGCACTGTAAAAGTCTGCAGGGTCTCATATTGCCATCACGACGGCCTTCCCACAGTGCCCAGGCCATGTCCAATTGCAGGCGTCACTGATACCCAAAGCTACACGACCTGTGGTAATGTTGGCCTGCAACACCAACCCGACCTTGACATACATGTTCCGCTCAGCAGCTCTGCACAGCTGGCGAAATAGACGACCACAGTGCTCAGAAGTGTTATCCCCCTGACAGACTCCCGAACGGAACTCACGAGGGAGCTGCCTTAAGCTGCTGTTACCTGCTCCACACCCTCTAAGGTTCAAACAGCTGCACGCCGATGGAGAACGTAACAGAATGCCAGCAGTCCGCGGGGGAGGTGCCTGGAGATGCCGTCAATGAAGTTGTCGTCAGTCCTGGCACCTCCGACGCTTCCTCAGCAGCAGGTGCACTTGCGGCCGCCGCCAACACAGCCCAACCTAACACTCCATCCGGGGTCGTCACCACCGCCGAGGCCGCAGCCAATGTATCGGGGACCCTCGAGGATACCAATGCAGCAGTGGCCGATGCTACTGCTGCGGCTGCGGTGACGGCGGCTGCTTCAATAAATCCGTCGGGAGCCGCAGGCACTGCCTCAATGGCGGCCGAGCTGGGTCAAGAGACCAGCGGTGTTGCTACTACCACTGAGGAGTTGTTGGACTTCTCCGCTCCAGTTGCCACCACGACGCCTGCGGCAATGGGTGAGCTTGCGACCTCGGATGGCTCTGTGGCGGCGGAGGAGGCGGTGCCCAACCCCAAGCCCAACCCGGTGAATCCGGTCGAGGTGGACCCTGGAGCCTCTCAGGAGGTCGAACCTGAGACGCAACAGCAGCGGCCCGGAACGCCGCCTCCGCTCTCGCCTTCACAAACACCAGCACCAGCACCAGCAGGGGGAAAGGGCCTTTCCGCTTCCGTGGAGGGCCGGCGCACGGCGGATGGGACTGCTGCAGAAACGCAACCAGGCAGCAGCTGCAAGCGCCCGGCGTCGGCCGTCGCGGCGAGGCCTGCCGCCGTAGTGCTCGAAGGTGTCCGTGATGCTGCTGAGGAGGTTCAGCCAGTCCCACTACCGCAAGTTGGCGGTGCGCAGCCAGCTTCCGTGGCGGACAATACAGCCAGGCCACGGGGTATGGCGAAGGCGCCCGCGGCTCCTGCAGTTGCTGACAGCAATGGCTGGCGGGAATCGGAAGCAGCTTATGGGGAGGACCCAGGACTCGAGGGAGAAGGCGGCGGCAGCGGCGGCAGCAGCTCTTCTGGCCATGACGTGGCCGCCGGTTCGGACGTGACAACGGTGCGTCTCGACATGGAAGCAGTAGGAACAACAGCGTACGAAGAAACTCCCGAAGCAGAAGCAACGGCAGCAGCCACAGCAGCAGCAGCAGCAGAAACATGCGGCGAGGGGGGTACTGCTGACCCAGCTGGGATTGGTCATGGGCTAGCGCCCGGCGACGCCAGCGAGGCGGCCGCATCAGCTGGTGAGGTCGCCGTGGATGGGCCTGGGCCAGAATCCAGAGAGGCAAATGGACCACCAAATGGGGAACCCACTGGAGGCCTGCCCTTGGAAGCAGGGAACCGAACTAACGACCAAGACGGCGATAGCCCCGAGGTGCAGGCGCCGGATGCTTGTGATGCGGCAGCAGCTGTGGAACCCAGCGGGGGGGATACCGCAGCGGACGCAACACTGGAAGCCGCAGGTGGAGCAGCTGGCGGAGCTGATCCGGACGACTTGAGCGACAAAGCAGGAAAGGGATCCGCACTTGGCGCAGCAGCAGCAGCAGCAGGGGGCCCTTTAGAGCACACGGGCGATAAGTCCGGACCGGTAGAAGTAGCAGCTCGGAGAGCCGATGAGGGAGCTTCGCAGCGCACAGGGCCCGAGCCGGTTGATGGAACAGGTGGTGGAACAACGCGGCGGGCAGCTGCCCAGGCGGTTGGCCCAGGTGGAGCAGCGTCGGGAGCTGAGGCCGGACCAGCAGCACGGGGAGAGGGCGTGGAGGCCAATCCGAGGGTGGTGGATGCACAGAGGGCGGACCTGGCGCCCGGCGGCGCAGCCTTGGGATCTGACGTGGTTCAGCTCTCGGACGGGTACCCAGAAGAAGCAGAGCGCGAAGAAGGAGAAGAAGGAGAAGAAGGAGAAGAAGGAGAAGAAGGGGATGGGGAGGACGAGGAGGGCGCAGCCGAATCGGAAACAATCTCCCGAATACCGTCGGCGGGAGATGTTCTCAAGAACGAGGTCGAAGGTGGGCGAGAAGTGGGCGAACCGCACTCCGCGACGGAGGCGCCATTCCAAGTTGGCCAGGAGTACAGGGATGGCAACGCTGAGCTCCAGGTCGCGTCGCAAGCCTCGGCAGCGGCAGCTGCTGCCGCCATAGATTCGCCTCGGGCTGGCCGCAACCGCACTTCAGTCAAGGTGTCGGCCCCAGTGTCTAGAATCCCAGCTGCTGCGGCTGCACCGTCAGCCCGCGGGCCTCCGGCTCGGTTGACGATACCGTCGGGAGCGTCTCACACGTCGGCTGGATTCAAGGGCCCCCGGGCGCCGGCGGCATATCCGCGCTCGGAAGGCGCGGCACCGGTGCAGGGCGCCCTCATCACGGGGTTAACGGCTTCGGGAACCTCCGCTGCAGCCGCCACTCCGCCGGAGAATCCCAATAAGTCGCACAAAGGTAAGACGCCTGGACTGTGGGTGAGGTGCTGGGTATGCTCTTGCGGGGTGGGAACATGGTCCTCCCAGCAGGGAGGGAAAGGCGAAGGGAATGTGCGCGTGGGTGTGCACAGACGGTCCTATGTGCGCGCGTATACGCCTTCAGGTTGGAAGGCCAGATGTTTGACGGGCTCGTTGGCCGCTCCCCGCTTCTTACACCGCCCTCAACCACCGCGTCCGCTGTACATGCTGTCTTGTTCCTTTGTAATACGTTTGGCCGACCTCCTCAAACGTGTGGCTTTTTCCTGGCAGCTTCACGAACTCACCGACCGGCGGACGGACAACCTGCCGCTCACAGCTCGCAGCACCTCCCGAAGTCCAAGACGTACACCCAGCTCCACACGGTACGCAACGTCGATAGCGCTGGGGGCCCTCAGCCAGGCGCGTTGCCAGCGCCAGCGCCAGAGACGGCGGCGAGGGGGTCGCGGCACTCCGCAAGCCAGCTGGATCTGTCACTGCTACAGACAGCAGAGGAGCGCGCTGGTGACATGGAAGGGCCAGAAGGATTTCCAACGCCTCGGGGCACGCAGCCGGGTAGCGGTGACCAATGCACTGTCGGCGGCGGCGGAGTTAGCGGTGGCGGCGCCGTCGTAGCCCGACCACGGATGGATACCGACGATGAGCTGGGCCTCATTGCGCAGGTCGAGGCGGAGGCGGTGCAATTGGGCCTGAATATTTATGCACGGGAAGGCGATGGCGCTGGCAATGGGTCACGGGACGACGGGTCGCTGAAGGTACCTGGTGCTGAAAAGGACGAGGACGGCGATGAGGAGGAGTCCTTGGAAGCGATTATGGCGATGGGTCGCCGCCCATCGGAGATCGCGGAGCTGTTGCTCGGCGGGGTGAAGGCAAGGGTGTTGCCGTCAGGGGGAACCGCCGATAGCAGCGGCGGCGGCGGCGACGGCAGCAGCGGTGGTGGCGCTGATAAGGAGGCACGGCGTCGGCGAAAACAGGACGAGAAGGAGCGGAAGCGCGCGCTGCGGCGAGAGCAGAAACGGCAGCAGCGGCGGCGAAGACGCGCTCTGATGGGTCTCGATCCCGACAGCGAAAACGACAATCACAGCAGCGGCGAGTCGGAGTCCTCGTCAGCGTCGCCCGCATCGTCTTCTTCCGGCAGTCGCAGCAGCAAGGTCCGACAAATTCGCAGCCCGGATAGCGGACACGGAGGCGAAATTCGTACTGCGGACAGCCGTGCTCTGCTGTTACTCAGCGCCGCTGCCATATCGCCACCCGACGCCGCGGAGGTGCGCACCGGCAGTGAGGACCTCGGCGGCGCCGCCGCCGCTGCCGCCACTAATCCACAGAACCTGGACGACGACCTGGGGGGGGAGGGAGGCCGTATTCTCACGTCCGCCGGTGCGGCGGCGGCCTTGGGCTTGGAGCTGCTGTTTGCGCAACCGCAGGACATGTCTGCACAACGGAGCGAAAGCCGCGCGGAGCGCGATGCCTCTGGGTTTGTACCTGGTTATCTTCTGGATACACCACCGCCAGAGCCGCGTACCTCCGACGGCATGGTTTTCCAACCACGGCCCGGCAGTGACTACGCGCCCAGCCTTGCACCCACCATCGCAACCTCGGAAGACTCTGCAACACCGCCCAGAACGGCGGATGGCGGCGAGCGGCCGCGGCCTCCGCCGCGACCACAGCAGCAACAGTCGTCAGGGAATGGCCGCAGTAGCAGTAGAGAGATCGGCGGCGGTGAGGCCTCGAGCCGGGCGGCAGCAGCGGGGGCCGTCACGGGCTTCGTGTACGACGATGACGACGAAAATTTTTTGGCGGCGCGGGACGAGCGCAGCCGCAAGATTGCGGAGCAGCTGGCGGCGCTACAGGAGGAGAGCCGGCAGCTACAGCAGCAGAGCTTGCTGTTGCAGGAGCGAACGCGGGAAATCAGCCGTTGTGTGGGTCTACCCACGCCCCCGCACCTGCCCGCCGCCGCCAATACTAGCGGACGCACATCTTCACCCAACGCGCACAAGGCGCGCGCCCCTGCTCCTGCACTTGGCGTCAACGAGCTGGCAGCGCCAATGCCGGCACAGACAACGTCAACGGTAACAAACACCACCGACGCGGCGGCGGCGGGTGAGAGAACCGCATTGGCGGCAACGGACCTGCAGCAGCTCCGGAACCCCTTACCGTTCTCGGACAGACCTGCGGCAGAATCCCCGGCTCCGGTAGAGTCTCGTTCTGGCAGTGGCCTCAATACCTCGAGCGCAGGACCATCGCCTTCCAGGCAGCAGCAAGCGCCAATCAGCTGGGCGTTGCCGAACCGGAATGCCAAGCCCCCAGTCGGGGCCACTGGCGCGGTGGCATCCTCACCGGTCCGGGCGTTCCCTATGCCGCCCAAAGGAGCCCGTCGCCTGCACGACGCACAGGTACACGCCCAGGGGCTAGCTCAGCTGCAGGTACAGCGCATAGGCAGCTCTTCTAGCTTGGAGGACTCACTCCTGCCGCGGTGGGCAGAGCAAGTGGAATCGCCCGTGGTGACGCCCGACAGCCGCCGCCATAAGCTACACCCGCAGCCCGTATTTCCGCCTGTCCCGACGAGGTCCCCTGCCGGCCCCGGTGACGGCAGGGCGGACGGGCCACCGCCGCAGCCGCTTCTTCAGCATGTCTTGCCCAAGGGCCGGCTCGGCGGGATTCCGGCTGCGCCTGCAGTGCAGGCTGCGGGCTCTGGAAGGGGCCTACTGCATGTCAAGAGTAGACTAGGTGCTGCAGCTGCGGCGCCCGGAGCACAACCGCAGGGCCCCACGTCCTCTCAGCCAAGGGCATCGGGCCCGAAGCTCCAGCACCCGCAGGTGCACCATAGCCCCGGAGCTTTACAACAGGCACAGGACATGTCGTCGCTGGCGGTGGCGCCGTTGGGAGTCCCCCAGGCTCCATACCAGTCCATGCTGTCAACAATGCAGCCGCCGCTGATGCCGGTGGAATGGGCACAAGCTGCGGCCCCGCTAGGATTTTCACCACAAGCGCCTGCCATGCCGGGTATATCCCCGGGACCTGGTGTGGCCATGCCGCCATTCCAAGGAATGTTGCCATCGCCTGCAGCTGTTCAATCGCCGTATGCGTCCCCTGCGGCTGCCGTGTTGACACCTGTGCAAGTGCCGGCGGCCAAGCGAGTGGCAGGAAGTAAGGGGCCAACCCGCCTGGCTAAGCCGCCGAAAGTCCCGACTGCTCTGAATGGCGGCGTGAGTCCCGGAGCCGGGGCTGGGAATGGTGTTGCAGCAGCCGGCGGCAGCAGCAACGGCGTCGGCTTGGCGATGCCCCCGCCACCGTGGTTGCTGGGCGCTGGGGCGGGGATGCCCATGGGGCTCCCGGGTGTGGTGCCGATGCCGCAGTTCGGTGAGTTGAAGGGGTGTGTCTTCGCATCCACCTGACTAAGTCGAGTCGGGCCCACACTCACACACTCTTACCTGACCTGTGTGTGTGTGTGCTACATGGTCGTGAGGTGCACTCACATTCTTTACCTGACCTGACTGGATGGTTTTTGTCTCGTTATTTCCCCCTCCAGGCGGAATGCTGGAGCAGATGGGGCCGGTCGGCCCGTGGATGGCCTTGCCGCCAGGTCTATTACCTCCCGTTGTGGCCGCGGCTGGTTCAGCTATGGGCAACAGCCCTAAAGCCGGCGGCATCACCCCGGCCGCCTTGAAATTTGCAGGCAGGAAGGAGCGCAGTGCGAGCCCTGGTCAGGGGCGAAGCCACGGTTCTGCTGGTGCTGCTGCCCCTGCTTTAGAAGAACGGGCCTACCCGGGGCCAAATGGTCTGATGGCGCCTTCTGGATTCCTAGGTTACATTACCGGTGTACCAGGAAGCATGATGGTACCCTTGGTGCCGGGTGGCGTCGTACCTGCAGATGGTATTCCTAGTGGCATTGGTATTCCTAGTGGCGGTGGCTTCCCCAAATCGAATGCCTCTGCGGCGCCAGTACAGCCCGAGCGCATGCTCCCGCCCGTTAAAATGCAGGCCGGAAAAGGCAAAATGAGTCGGAGCGCACCTCCTGGTTCGTATGTGGTAGCGGCGGGCAGCGCCGGAGCAAACGCACACACATCTAGCAGTGCTGGGGCAGTTGCTGAAGAGCACCTGCCTGGATTTGAAGGAGCAGGGCCTGCCTTTCCGATAGCAGCTTGGCCAGCATCCACCGTAGCCCCTCAATTGTACGGCGTAATCCCTGGCCCAGTTCCTGGCCAGTATGTAATCAGTAGCGGGGGAATTGAAGCGCCCGGGAGCGCCAGTCCAGGGGCTGCCGCCATGGTGCAGCGTGCGAATGAAGTGCAGCAGCAACAGATGGAGCGGTATCGGGAGCTGGAGGGTAATCTTGCAATTAAGTTGGATAGACAATTGCAGCAGGCGGCAGCCCAAGAAGGGAAGGTCCGTGACTTGAGAAGAAACTCACACGATGGCCGCCCCGTGTTTCGGCTGTTTTGACGACGGTGGAGATTTGTGGTTGCACGGGACTTGTTGTATGGAAAATGATTGATTGCGAGTGGGCGAGTGGTTCCAATCCTGTGAGGTTATGTAGCATACATACAGCGCGACGGCGTTCACTGTGAGGATCGGCGGGATCTGCGCCGGAGACAAGGCCGACCAGAACTACACCCTCATGTGTAACGGGACCCGCTTACTGCAGGATCCAATCTGCCAAAATCCACAAGGTCGAACGGACATGGTGGTGTTGAAAAACACCGATTTTGTGGTGGTACGCAAAAGTACCCAGAGCAAACGGAGTGTCGGGAAAGTTGCAGCTCGGGCGCTTACTTCTTGCCCTTGGACTTGGCTTCCTTAGCCTTCGGCGTGGACTTCTTGGCGGGTGCCTTCTTAGGGGCAGCCTTCTTGGATGGAGTTGCCTTCTTGGGCTTGGCGTCCTTCTTCGCGGGAGACTTCGGCGCAGCCTTGGGCTTGGGGGTGGCCTTCTTTTTGCCGGCGGACTTAGGGGTGGCAGCCTTCTTGGGCTTCTCAGCCTTCGGCGTCGCCTTCTTCTTCTCGACCTTCTCCTTCTTCTCCTTCTTAGGCCTCTCAACCTTCTCCTTAGGAGCCTGTGGGATGGGAGGCGGGGCAGACGGGGCCGGTGTTGGCGCGGAAGAAAAAACACAGCATAAGGCGTGTCAAACCCGCGCAATGACGGCTAACTCATGGCATTGTCCCCGACCCCGAAACACTGTCGCCCCTCGAAATATAAATTCACACCTCTTACGAAACTGACCTTAGTCTTCTTGACGGCCTCCGCCTTCTTTGGCTTAGCCTCGCTCTTCTTCGGCTTGGCCTCACCGTCAGCCTTGGCCTTCTTGGGAGTGCTCTTCTTGGCCTTGGCCTTAAGCGCCTGTGTAGGTTGATGTGCAGTGCCGCATCGTTAATGACCCCGCCGTACGGCATTTTCAATACATCGAAGAAAGTCGCATAGCGACAGCCTTTCCCAACTGCTATGGCCGCCCACCTCGCTCAGCTTGAAGGAGCCCTTAACCTTGACCAGCTTGCCGCCCTTGACGAAAGTCTTGACCACCTGGCTCAACGTCTTAGCAAAGTTCTTGTCATGGATATCCTTGCCATACTTGTTCTCGATGAACTTCTTCAGGGCAGGAAGCGACGAGCCGTTACGCTCCTTGAGCGTGGTGATAGCGTCCTTGACCATCTGCAGGGCCATCAGAAAGGAGAGCGCCGTCAGCAATTAGGAGACGCATCTCAAGTTTATGCAATATACTTAGGTTATCTGGACGGCAAGCTCAGAGTGAGGGTCCTTGGGTCAAGCGTCTCACCTCAATGTAGGGCGGGTGGGTCGGTGCGGCCTTCGGCTTCTTCTCCTTCGGAGCCTTGGGCTCCTTTGGAGCCTTAGGAGCCTTGGGCTGCTTTGGTGCCTTGGCCTTGGGGGCCTTGGCCTTGGGGGCCTCCGCGGCAGGGGCTGCCTCAGCAGCCGGGGCGACGACGGGAGCAGCCTCGGTCTCCGACATTCTCGCGCAGTCAAAAAGTATAGTCAAGTAGTTGGTATTGAAAAGTTAGTAAACAACAGTTCCGTTGGGCAAGTCGTAATATGAAAAGTCTATATAGGATTTGCACAACCAGGTCGTTGACCATGAAGGTGGTTGGCCCGCTGATCCCCGTACAGTCGGGCCGTTGAGCGCTGACCCGAACACATAACAGCACAGGCTGCTGAACTCTGAGCTACATGGTGAGGCAACATTGTAAAATCTGAGGCGAAGTCAACCTATGTCTTAATATACATGGTCCTCAAGAGTCCTTAAGAGCGTTCGCACGTCGCAAGTTGGCGACGCGTCTCCATGCCAAGCGTAGAGTAGACTTTCAGTAGCATATGTTTATTTTTTTGGTAAAAGTATAAGATATTTTAACTGAGCATTGGTTTGTGGGCTCGTGCAAATGGTTTGAACCAATCGTAACGCAGATTTTGTATGGCCAATTGAGGCTGAGTTTTGTTCCCAATTCTGGGCCTCATGATTTACGAGTAAATTATTGTCCGAAAACAACTAAATCGGGAAATGCATGGCAGCAAGGGACAATGGCGGGATCTTCCCTGCAAATTCAGCAGAGCGTGACGCGTTCGGGGTCTCCGGGGCTATTAACAGCTTCGCGCAGGGTAGGGCATCAACGACAACCCCTATCAGGTTTCGGGACATCTCGGGAAAAAAGTAGTGGTAAAGCCCACGGTTTTTATACATCCAAAGCAGGCACGGGTGTGGCAACACACCGTATAATCCAGGCCATAAAAAATAATTGCTGTCATTACCTTTCTAGCCCAGGATACGTCGTCTTGCACGTTCTGCTGAGCGTTACGGAGCCAGACTCTCCGAAACCATGGCCTGGCGCTTTCCCAGCGTGGCTGGTAGTTTGTATCATTTAACACAAGCGCTTATGTTCCGCTACTAAAAATTTCTACAAGGATTTATCTATGGGTGATAATTGCCGAAATGGCAGAAGCAGCATGTCGCGAGGCGATGCTCCCATGCCGCTGCTCCGCAATCGCATGTGTTATCGCGGCGTTCCTCCTGTGCTCCAGCCAAGCAAAACAATCAAATACTAAGAGAATTTTCCAAATTCGCCGGCAACCCATCGCACTTAACAACGATGCGGTGTGGAGCATGGGCTGCCTCAAAGTGGGTCACACCTGCCGCGAACAGCATGTACACCCGCAGCCTCTCCTACGACGGCCTTCCTCCCTCTCTTCGGGACAGTCGCGTCATCGCTTTGGATTCGTACGGCAGTTCGTGCTTTGCATTTTGCACATGGTTCCTACCTACCACCCTTCCTAGTCCCGCACTCGTCCCTGCTCACCATCCAGGTGCACGTCACGCCCGTCCTCATCGCCCCTCGCATCCCCACACCACATCACAACCTCTTACCACAGCCTCACGGTGCCTCATTTACAACCCATTCCTGCGCCCCTTCCATGATTGACACACACCCCTTGTCACGATCCAGAGCTTCAAAACCCTTCCCCACACGACACCACATCCCCCGCCAAAACCAAGCCACTTCCCTCCTCGGCATAACACTAGAAACCCCCCTAACGGCCCCTCCCACCACTCCCTCAGTTTGGGGTGCCGTGCCCCTGCCGTCCCTCCTCCTCCTCCTCATCATCATCATCATCCCAATCCCCACATGCCGTACATGCAAACCCACCTGCCGCACTTCCGACTCCCATCCCACTCTCACTCGCTCAGGAGTCCTGGTTCACACAGCGGCTAGACCACTTCCACCACCACCCGGGGGGGAATGACACCACATTCCAGCAGCGCTACTTCCTGTGCGACAAGTTCTGGTCACGAGGACCCGGAGGGAGCCGCGGACCCATTTTCTTTTACGGTACGGCACCTGGGATACAGTCCCCCTCATCACCGCTGCTATATATAAATGCAGCTGGTGCTGCTGCTGCTGCTGCTGCTGCTGCCGTGGCGGCAACAGCAGTAGCAGCAGCAGCAGGAGAGGTGGCGGCTGAGGTAGTGTCTGTACTCTGTACTCATGAGTCATGACTGCCGGCAGCAGCTCCCCCCTGGGCAGTAGCGGCACAGCGCCCGTCCCCCTTCCTTCCCCTCCTCTCCAGTGCCCTTCAAGACCAGGTCCAGGCGCTCTCACCGCACCCCTGTCAACCCCGCCTGCCACCTGCTCTTACAGAAACCCCCAAGAAGTCATTTCCGAAGAGTTCCCCTCACGATGAAACAAAGCATCAGCATTTCCTTCCCTCCCTTTGGCATCTCCAATCTCGGTGATTCCCTGGACCGGTCGCCTCCTTTGTTGCTCCCTAGTTGCTTTGGGCCTCTCCGTTGCTCGGCGCGTGTTTCCCCCTAGTAGTACCTCAACGCTGGACCGCCCTGTACAGGCCCGTGGATGGACACGAGCAGCTGCTGCTTGCTTTGCCTGCACATCTTTCCCATCCCCCCACACCTCCCCCACACACCCCTCTCCCCTCCTCCGCCCTTCATCCGCTCCGCCTTTCCGCAGCCGGCAACGAAGCCGACGTGACGCTGTACGTCAACGCCACAGGGCTTATTTGGGAGCATGCTGAGGAGTTCGGGGCGCTAGTGCTGTTTGCTGAGGTACGGCACCGGACGCATTCCCGGAGGGTCAGACGTACAGAACCGCCGCAAGGTACCCTTGGGGTGGCAGCGGGGCAGCGGGCCAAAAGCGGAACAAAGGGGGAGAGGGGTTGTGACGGGGCGGGACATATTGCCTGCCGGAGCGTGCGGTGCGCGTCCCCAGACTTCCACCCCCTTTTCCGCCTCCTTCCAGCCCCCCGGCCGAGCTGCCCTCTTCCAACCCTCTCTGGTCCCGCCTCCCTCCTCCTCCCCATACGCCTTCTCCCTCCTCAGCATCGCTATTACGGCAAGACGCAGCCGCTCGGTGAGGCAGGGGGGGGGCGAGGGGCGGTCCCATGGGGCGAGCTGGCAATGGAGGGGCGGGGCGGGGATTGTGCGTGTGTGTGCGTGTATGTGTGCGTGCGTGTGTGCGTGTGTGTATATGTGTGTGTGTGTGAACGTTACACGTATCTGACCGGGCCTGACACTGGCCAGGGACTGCTGCCCAGCCCCAACGGAAAGTGTGGCAGTTGGTACGGTGTGTGGGACCCGACGTGACGCTGGCGGATGCGGATGGGAGGGTTTCTATACACCCTGCCGTACTTCCTTCCGTATGTGGGTCCATGTTTGTCACTGCTGATCCTACACTCCACCCCACCCACCCCACCCCACACAGGCCCGGACAGCTGGTCCTCCGACCCCACCTACCTCTCGGTGGAGCAAGCCCTCGCGGACTACTCGGTTCTGATTTGGAACATCACAAGAACCACCGGGGGAGAGGACAGGTGTGCGTACATGTGTATGTACGTGTGTATGTACATGTGTATGTACATCCCGATGTTGGGTCCTGGGAAGGGAAGGAGAGGGGAGCGAGCGGGGCCCGGGGCCGGATGAGGCGGGTACGCTCGTGGGGCCGCGCCCCTCATCCCGGCCAGCTTGGGGGGTGGGGGGAAGAGGTGTTCGGGCTATGAGGGGGCTTGGCTCCCCCCCCTACCCCCCTTGCGGGGTGCTCATACCCCTGACTCCGCCTGCCCTACCTCCTCCGCGCAGCGGGGACCACAGCCCCGTCATCGCCTTCGGCGGCTCGTACGGCGGCATGCTCGCGGCCTGGCTCCGGCTCAAGTACCCGCATCTGGTGACGGGGGCGGTGGCGGCGTCGGCGCCCGTGGGGGCGTTCCCTGGAGTGCCGGGGTGGCAGCCGTCCAAGTTCTGGGAAGTGAGTAGTCAGCAGTAGTGTTAGTCAGCAGTTAAGATATGCCGTACATGTGTACTGAGGGCGATTATTGCCCTGAACAGAAGTCGTGTGTGTATGTATGTATGTATGTATGTGTATGTGTATGTATGTATGTATGTATGTATGTATGTGTGTATGTACGGTGGCCACTAGGACGTCGCTTCCCCCCTGTGTAAGACGGATCGCCTTTGTTCTGGATGTATTCAAGGATGGCCCGGGATGGCCAACTCCTCTCCTAACTGACTAACTGAATACCAACTGTCAAGCCGCCCTCTTCTCCGCGCCTCCCGTCCGCACCTCCCTCAGCTATTGACCTGAGCCGAGGGAGGTGAGGAGGACTCAGGAAAGTGAGCAGGTACTCGGTGCACTGCTGTGGGGCAGCGGGGCCTCATCGATAGGGAACCCTTCAGCAGTCGGAGGCATTGGCCCTGTCGGCGGATCCACCCCCCCCCTTCCTTTACATCATCATATGGTTCTTCCCCACCTCAACTAACCCAACCAACCCCAACCCCAACCGTCAGGTGGTGACGTACGACGCCACCGCGTCGGCGGGCGCCGTGCCTGAGTGCTCGTCCAACGTACGCGCCGCGTTCGGCCACGTGATGGCGCTGGGCCGTACAGCGACGGGACGAGCGGCGCTGGGCCGGCTTCTGCGGCTGTGCAAACCCATCGAAGACGAGGACGCGGCGGTCGGCGTGGCCTACTGGCTGCAGGTACTTCGTACTTGTGCGATAAGTATGAGGCGCGCCTGTGTGTGTTTTTGTGTGCGTGTGTTTGTGTGTGTTTTTGTTTTTTTTTCAAATTATGGGTAACCCCATTATGGCGGCGGGGGTGTGTACGTCATGATCTAGTCTCGTACCAGAGGGCCGGTAAGGTGGGGCAGGGCCCGGGACGGGGAGGGAACCACGGAGCGGCTGGTGCTGCAGGGGTGTGCGTGTGCGTGTGTGTGTGCGTGTGTGCTTTGGGTGTGTGTCACGGCATATCTGTATGTTTTAGGAAAGGACTTGGAGTTCGTGGAACCCGAAACCCCCGTACGAATCCCCACCACCACACGGCTCCCCCTCCCCCTCCCCCTCCTCCTTTCCCCCAAGGGCGCCTTCGACGCTTTCGCCATGGGCAACTACCCGTATCCCTCATCGTACATCAGCGATGACCCCGCCCACCCGCTCCCCGCCTGGCCCATGAGGGCGGCGTGCACCCGGCTAGCAGGCAGGGGGCTGCGAGCCAGCGACCTTGTAGAGGTGCGGACAGAAGGAGACCGCGGCGCGGCGAGGGAGGGAAATTGGGGAGGGACCCGCAGCGAGCTGGGTGACGGGGTAAAGGATGAGTGCGGGGTGAAGTGTACACGTACAGCGGGACTGGGGAGGGAAACTGAATTTTCGAAAAATAAGACTTGTAGCAAAAAGTGACAAGGTGAGGACGTGCATTTCTGGCAGAATGATGCGGTATGTGTGCACGCGTGTGTGTTTCGCCGCGCACCTCAGGCCCTGCGCGACGCGGCGGGAGTGTTGTACAACGTCACGGGCCGGGTGCAGTGCTACACTGTGGAGACGTCGGGTCCAGCGGCCGGTAACAGAGGTGGGATGCGGCTCCCTCTCTCACTCTGTGTGTGTGTGTGTGTGTGTCTCTGTCTCTCTGGGTATTGTTGTGGAGTCGGAGATCCGGAAGAGGGCGGGCCTTGTGGAGGAGGGGTGCTCCCCATCTGCACAGTACCCGGTCCTACTGCCTACCTGCCTGCCTACCTGCCTACCTGCCTGCCTACCTGCCTACCTGCCTGCCTACCTACCTACCTACCTACCTACCTGCCAGTCCCATGTCCTGTTCTCAACTGCTCATGCCCTCATATGTAAATATACCTGGCACCAGCACCCAACTCACAGCCGACCGCATCCCCCTCGACCTCCGAAGTTTGAGCTGCAGGTCCCGTTAGTTGAGGGCTGTGGCCGGGGCTATTGGGTTGGCTTAGCGGTTGGTACGCGTTCCGAACTCCCAGTCGGACAGCCGTCAGCAGCCGCAGCGGTCTATCTAAGCATATATGTGGAGCCTGAAGCTAGCCTGACAACAAGCCCACCAGAGTGTACACGAGCGGCCTATAACTAGACCATCCAACATACCATCCAACTACATAAAGGCGCGCGCGGCGGTAGCACCTGGCTCTGGCTCTGGCTCTGGGACCTGTGCCATGATGCCCATGCCCTCCCTCCCCTCAGCTGACTGTGGGGCGCTAATTGGGTTGGTTAGGTGGGTTAGTTGGATGGTTGGTTGTTTCCTAACCAAACCCTTGGTTAAGCACTCCTCTCGGTTGCCCGGGTATCACCTCCGCCCGTCTCCCCTTTCCGGCCAGTCCTCTGGCGTCCCCCTCCCCTATTACCTTCTTTCCCCTATTATATTACCTTTCTTTCTCCCTTCTTTCCCTCCCCCCCACCTCCCACCCCCCGGGTGCGCACAGGACCCTGGGATTACCAATGGTGCACTGAGCTGATGGCGCAGGTATACGGAAGTTGCAGCGCACTCGTACGGCGCCAAACCATCTGCACATTGACGGAGGTCTAAGTGCTAGATCGTATTCTTTGCGCTGTTTTTTACACATATTTCCACACGTTAGCCGTGGCCGTACTTGCAGGAGCTGCCGTACTACCCGACTAACGGTATCAGTGACATGTTCTGGGACCAGGTGAGGCGAAGCCCCTCTTCCCACTTCCCTCTTCCCCGCAAGACAGGCGCTGACTGAGGGGTGCTGTTCGCTTGGATAATGGCTTGGGCTGCCCGCCTGCCCTCCTTCCCATATTCGGTCCTCACGGCCCTTGTACTTGGTAGCTAACTGCTAACAGCCCTACATGCAGATGACACAACCGCTGGGGGGTTGGCCAATTGAGACCAAGTCGGTTACTTTGTTGACCATGGGTTAGTTGGTCAGTTAGTTGGTTGATTGCGTGCAGGGCCCGTTTGACCTGGAAGCCATCAACCAGCACTGCGAAGCCATGTGGGGAGTCCGGCCGCGGCCCTTTTGGTCAGCCATCACGTACGGCGGGTTGGACTACCGGTATGCTAGTAACATCGTGTTTTCGAACGGTGCGTGCTGCTCTTCCCTCTTCTGCCCCTTCTTACCCGTCTATCTTTGGTATCTGCTTCATTCGCCAGTGGTTCGTGTTAACCCCCTCACCCCCGTCTGTCCAGTGTCCACATGTATTAATAACCCCACATGGCTTGCCCACGTTTTTTCTCTACCGAGCGCTACAGAGTGGTTGGCTTGTGGGCCATTTTTGCATTTACATTTGAATGTGAAAATCTGAGAGACATGAAAGAACCGAAATGAGAATGCGGAGGAGGGCAAAGTGCTGAAGTAAAGCGAGAGCACGGGAAGATGGTGGTGGGGAGGAGTGGAATTAAATAGGGCAGGCAAGGCTGAGGGCCAAAACTGTGGAACCGCTGAATGCCGCTACCAGAGTGCGATTTGTCGTCGTCTTCAACCAGCGGCGCTGCACGAATATTCCTTCTATCCCGTATTCCGCAGGCCTTTACGACCCGTGGAGTGCGTACGGCGTGCTGACCGACATCAGCGACAGCGTGGTCGCCGTCATCATTCCTGAGGTACGACGGCGTGTGAGCGTGAGGTACGCGAGCCGTACGGAGGATGTCACGCACAGAGTACGTAGGTCCCGTGGGCTGGCCCTCCCACGTAGCTCCCCCCGCCCCCTATAAGCCCCTGACTGCCCTTTCCTGCACACCGCCGCCGCACCTGATACCTCCGGGCCGGCCACTCCAGCCGGCAGCGTGCTGCACCTTGAGCCGGAACCCACTCACTTCCCGCCACATAAAAACGCGGATCTTCATCGCTAAGCTTCCCGCGAAACACGGTCCCACCGCTACACATCGTCCACATCGGACTCGCACGAGCAAACTTCCTTCCGCGCTGCCTACTCATCCTCATATATATACATATATATACATATATGTATATATATATGGCGGATTATGGCGGAATATGGCGGAATATATGTATATGTATATATGTTATCTGATCCATGTTCCGCCATACATAATATATTATATGTCATTTGATCCATATTTCGGACTGTCGTCCGCCCGGGCCCTTGAGCTCTCTCATGGCTGTCGAGACATGGGCCCCTAGGTTAGGGGGTTGGGGGGTAATGCAGCTCTCCAGAAGATGTTGAAACACACACACGCACACACACACACACGCACACACGCACACACGCACACACGCACACACACACGCACACATGCACACCCGTCTCCGTCGGCCGCTTATAACCTTGTCACTACAATAACGCCCACCGGGATGTTGATTTCTTTATTTATCTGCATGCCCCCTCCACCTGTGGTCTCAGAACGATTCGTGTTCCGTGTACGCCGCACCCGGGCCCCCCCCCCTTCCTCCCGGCAGGGCGCCCACCATCTGGACCTCATGTACTCTCACCCCTCTGACCCGCCAAGTGTTAGGGCTGCGCGACAGATCGAGATGGATTACGTGCGCAACTGGGTCACACAGTTTGCAGAGATGCGACGACGTCAGCGACATGGCGATATGGCCGGGCAAGGCAGCGGCAACGGAGTTGAGGCGGCGGGGGTTGCGACGGTTGCGGCCTCCTAGGCGGCGGGCTATGTTCTCTCTGAAAATGGGGCGGTGGGGATTTGGACGGCTGGTGGTATGATTTCGGCGGGCAGCAGCAGCGAGGCCGGAGCGGGCTTTGGATGTAAGTAGGGTGAAGAGCATGTTGCGAAACTTGCTGATGGAGTCGCGCATTTTGCCCGTTGCGCAGTTTGCTGAACGGCCGGCTCTGCGTTGAAAGGGAAGTGTCGAAAGGGTGGGCTGAGTAGCGGGTGCTGGTTTGAGGAGGTTAGTGGGTGTGCGGGCTTCTTGTAGAGGAGAGAGCATCCGCATTCCGCAGGAAGCCGCGAACATGAGGGCAACCCGTTTACGTGCGCAGACGGTGAAAAGAACCTGATGCGGGCTTAGCGGGCGGCTTACGAGGAAGGAACGGCCGCGAGATCGACTGGACAGTCCAGCCATGGTAACAGGATGCATACAGTAATCAGAACTAATACATGACTTTCTCAACTTTCAAAGTTTCCGTAACAGCAACCTCCAGCTCCTGAAACTTTTGACGTGCTATCCAGCCATCTCTCAATACAGCTCTCGATGTCAATACAATGTTCATCATTAAAACTTGTGTGCAGAGGCCATACATCGAACCTGCAGATATCCAATCTGCCACAAGACACACAAGACATCTTGCAGTCCGTGAATCCGGCAAATGTTGCTTGTAACACGCACGTTTCCTTCCCTCACCTACCACCACCGCAGAACCTAACCTCCCCCAGCATGATGTCCCCGGAACCAGAGCACCCTCCAACCCTACGATCCGCGCCGCAACTTCAGAGCCTCTGTTCCAACCGACGCGTCGAATCTGTTCTTGGACGGGGCTGCGGCGGCCGGCAGAATCTCGGTGGCCGCCACACGCCGGCGCTGCAGCACTCTGAGCAGCAGCCCACAGCGCACCTCCAAGTAGGGCTGCTGACGCCGGCGGCCGTCATCGCCGCTCTGCGTGTCCAGGCTCTCGCTGGTGCCCTCCCCGCTGCTCATGTCCAGCCAGCCAGGCCCTAGAGAGGAGCCATGGGACGAGGATGACCCGTGGGTCGCGGAGTCGTCCTGCAGACGTGGCGCGGCGCGGGAGGGGACGGGTGGGGCATGGGGACGGGGCGAGCAGGGTTGGGTCGTGGTGGCGGCGTTGTGCAGGTTAACCAATTGAGGCCATAGTAGGGAGGCAGGTAGGGTGATGGTTCAAGATGGTGTGTTTTTTAAAATTATTAACGTGATGACTATCACCTCCCGGAAAGTCGACATGATCCGTGCGCCTTTTTCCGCTGCTCCCCCCCCCGGGTGCCGTAATACACTCGCAACCCGGCGGCAGCAGCACGTCTTACGAGGGCTCAGCGCTCCCCCCGCCACGCTCCCTCAGCAACGATACACGCCCGATATATCCCCCCCATGTGTATTTCCACCTTGACCAGTAATGTACAGGTCACATCTCGGTAGCCAAGTGCCAGGGCGGCAGCCACCGCGGCTTCCATCCCGAGGGGCCGCTTGCCAGCCGCCATCGCCGTCGGCGCCGGCGGCAGCACCGACGGCGGCGGCTGTGCTCCCGGACCTGGCTGCCCTGCTAGCAGCACCGGCGGCGGCTCCTGCGACGAGCTGGCGTCCGCACCCGGCGCCAGGCGCCCGGCCGCGCCAGCGGCATCACGAGGCGAGCGGGCCGAATTTCCGCCTGCGCAGCCAACGTCCACTCTGGCTTCCCTCTTAGCTATAGTAGCAGCAGCAGCACTAGCAGGAGCAGCACTAGCAGCCGTCACTGCCGACTGTCCACGAGTGAGCTCCATTTCACGACCGGCGGCCGTGGTGGCTCCGCCGTCCTCTCCGCCGGCAGCGGCAGCCGTAGCGGCGGCGGTAGCGGCGAAAACGCTTCCGCACGTCGGGTCGATGCCCCGCAGTAGCAGCCCGCACTCCACCTCCTGGTACCCCAGACATCGCAGGCAGCACAAGCCATCCGAGTCGTCGTCGCTATTGCCATTCCCGCCGCCGCCATCACGGGCGCCGCCGCCGTTGCCGCCGTGACCGTATCCTTCCCTGGAGCTGCGACGAGTGGGTACGGCAGCGGCGCGCGGTTGCAGGGGATGCCGTTCCGCTGCACCGCGTCCGCCGCCATTGCTCCCCGCGCCGCCGCCAGCACCGCCGCCGCCAACCCTGGCGCCATCTGCTTCCCGTGTCGTGGTAACCGCGGCTCCAGGATTTCCTTCCTCGCGGTTGGCGTCGCATTCCAGGCAGTCCATATCCGCTTCAGCTGCGCCCGGTGGTTGCGTCGGCGTCTGCATGAGGGGAGCAAAAGCGGGGGGGGGGGGAAGAGGCGTCCTGGAAATGGAAGTACATGACAGCCTTATGGGCGGCGGCGGAGGTACCGTCATCTCAGCGAGAGGTAATAACGGGTAACGCACGATATCGTACGAAGCAATGAAGCAGGGTACAAAGGAACACGCAGGTGCAGGTTCATGGTCGCGCGCTCGTTTCTGCTCAAGACACCTACAGCCACACCACACATCACGCGACCCCCAGCAACGGTGAGAGGGCCGGCCGCGGCCTGGGCCATCGTAGGCACGATAACACACACATACGTACAACATACGTACAAACATACGTACAAACATACGTACAAACATACGTACAAACATTCGTACAAACATACGTACATACGTACACGAACGCACCTGATGCAGCTCCAGTTCCCGCAGCAGCAGGCAGCAATGGAGGGCCTGCGGTGCGGACAGATCAACCTTCAAAATCATCATATCCAGGAAAAGGGCCGTTCAGATGGCGGTTATGGCGAATCAGGGACGTCGTGAAAAAGGTGGTTGGGGAGATAAGGAGGCATGGCTCAAAAACAAAAACGTTTCGAGGGGTTGGGAAGCGCCCGCTAACAGTTGTCGAGGGGGAAACCACCTATTAAGTCACGCGCCTGGGTGGCCCTAGTGGCCTCTTTCCCCCGCTCCCCGCTCCCCGCTCCCCCATCCCCCGCTCCCCCGCTCCCCCTTCCCCCCATCCCCCGCTCCCCCGCTCCCCCATCCCCCACTCCCCCTTCCCCCGCTCCCCCCATCCCCCGCTCCCCCGCTCCCCCTTCCCCCCATCCCCCGCTCCCCCGCTCCCCCATCCCCCACTCCCCCTTCCCCCGCTCCCCCCATCCCCCGCTCCCCCTTCCCCCCATCCCCCGCTCCCCCGCTCCCCCATCCCCCACTCCCCCTTCCCCCCATCCCCCGCTCCCCCGCTCCCCCTTCCCCCGCTCATTACATGCACGGGGTAAGACGAACCACTGGCGAATGAAGCTGATGGGGTGTGTTAGACTGCCTCCTGCCAGCTCTAGTCCATAAAATCCTAAAATTAAATAAAAACCCGAAATTTAAAAATTCAAAAAACACGGAAGGCAATATCCCACATATGCAACAACGTTTAGAACCCGCATATGCACAATCACCTTAAGACCCTCCAGCGGACCCGGCGGCAGCTCCCGAAGCTGTAGCAAGGACAAGTTGGCGGAGGGGGCAGCTGTAGTACTCGAGCCTGCAGTTGCATGGCCCGGACTGGGGGCAGTAGCGGTGGCGCCACCGCCGTTGGTGGCGGTGCTGCTGCTGCGATGATGGCGCCGTGCTGACGGCGCGGATGTGCCGTTATTCAAATTATCCATGCCAGCGGCGGCGGGGGATGCCGTACGCCCTTGCGAAGCCCCTCTTGCGACCTGAGGCCGACCGAGGCTGTTCACGGACGCGACCAACAGCTCCACTTCGACCTCTTCATAACCCGCGGGCAGCTCCGCCGTCGCTGCCTCCGCCTCCGCCGGAGCAGCAGCAGCAGTAGCAGCAGCGCCGTGTCCACCGGCTGTACTGAGTGATTCACGCTGTAGCCAGCCGCCGCCGACAGCAGCGGCTATGGCGTCGGCGGTGACCCCAGCTGAGGTCGCCGCCTCCGCAGCTTCCGCTGCTGCTTCCCTGTCCTTGTCCCCGTCCATGTGGAGCGGAATGGGTGTCGGCAAGATGCTGTAGCTGCCGCCGCCGGCGGGAAGCTGCACCGATTTTGTCGCCCTCGCCCTACGGGGTACCGACGAAACGCCGCCGCCGCCGCCGCCACTGACGCGGCCATCCAAGCTGCGGCGGCCGCCGCCGCCTCCGCCACCGCCTCCGCCGAAGCCGAAGCCTGCGGTATCCGACTCTGCAGCCGTACTGGCGACGCCGCTGAGCATCTGACCGGCTGTAGCACACAGCGGATCTGTGATCGTGTTGCCCGTGTGAACGCCGCTTTGCTGCGGCTCGAGGTAACAGCCCGTGAAGGAGGGGACGTCCGTGTCTCCGGCGAAGGCCGCCGACATGGCGTCGGAGCAGGGCCTGTCTTGCGTACGGCCGCTGCCGCTGCCGCTACCGCAGTGACTGACGACAGCGGCGGCACTGGTGGCACTGTGAGGAAGGATGCCGTACATCGCAGCGCCAGCGGCGGCGGCGGCGGCGGCGGTGCTGCTGCTGCCAGTAGCTGGTTCAGAGGGCTGGCGGGGAGGGCATGGCGGTGGCGGCGGCGCGAGAGACAGCGGCGGCGGCGGCGAAACTGCGGGACTCATATCCGCAGCGGTGATAGCCTTCTTCGTGCAGGCACGCTGCGGGTCGGTGCATCCGCCAGCGGCGGCAGCCTTACCGGCGGCGGCGCTGCCGTACGGTCGAGGCAGCAGGGCACTGGCGGGCGTCTTCCAGGCTCTGCAAGGGGGTAGCGGTCTTATGAGTACCGTACAGACACGTCGGGAGTACCCCTCCGGCCATTTCTCCTCGTCGCCGCTGCCATAAACATTATTCGTACTGAATGGACTGCCGTACGGATTGACCGCCGCATCCTCCTCGCCACCCTCGCGCAATGGATCCTCGTCACCGTCGACGCTGCCCCCATGTGGGCTCAGGCGCCCGCCGGTGTACGGCAAAGTTACGCGGTTGGTGGCCTGGGACGGCCTACGTGACGGTGGCGTCAGCGCTGGCGGCGGCGTGACTGCTTTTTCTGCTGCTGCTACTGACGTGTCCGCATGCGTCGTTGCGGCAGCGGCACCTTTGTCAGGATCAGCACTTGCCGTCGGGAGAAAGCCAGGTCCATTAATGGGCCGTACAGCTGACGCAACAACCAGCGACGACGCCGACGGTGGTGAACCTGTCCACGGGAAACCGGCGTTGACGCCCGTGTGTCCGACAGCGCCGTCGTCGTCGGCGGCGTCGCCGCCGCCGCCGCCACCAAAATCACCGCCGCCGTCGGCTATAGCCTGCTGTAGCACCTCGCCGCACGCCGCCAGCCCCGCGGCCTCGCAATGCCCTAAAAGATCGGTCGCAAGGTCCAGCCACCACGCCTCCGCCTCCGCCGCCATTTCCCCCCCCGCCATCGTCGCCGCCGTCGCTGCCGCCACTGCCACCGAGCCAGCCCGCAGCTCCCCTGCCGCCGCTAGCACATAGCCAAAGTCCGCCACTAGCGGCTGCAAGTGCTGCGACCACACTTGGCCGCGAGTCAGTACCCCCCTAGATGCAGCCGCGGCCGGCGCATCCCCCTCCGTGTCCACGATACCGCCGCCAGCAGGTTGTACGGCAGTGGTGGCAGGGTCGTGTTGCGCCGCTTCCGACAGGATCTGCCTGATGTGGTTCTCCAGCTCCGCCGCCGCTTGCTGTGGCAGCAGTAGCAGCTCGGTGCTACCCGCCAACAGAGAGGGCGAGGTGACCTCAGTGACCCGTGGGTCATCAAGAGGAGACCTAAGCAGCCACAGGTGCAAGGGTCCGGGTGGCAAGCCGGCGAGGCTCCAGGCAGGGATGGTTAGGCTGGAAGGGGGAAGAAGGGGGAGGGGAGGGAAGGGAGCTTGTTCGCGGACGCGTATAGTTGGCACGTATATCCTCCCCACCGTGCACTCCTCAACGTTTTCCCAACTTACTCGATGTACGGCCGCCGTCCTCGCATGCCGTACACTTCATCCAGCAGCACCCGCTCCTCTGCCGCCGCCACTATCCGCAGCGCCGCCGGGCCCTCCTCGCCGCCTCCGCCGCCATCGCCACCGCCAGCGGCGGCAGTGTTGTACAGCAACTCTAGCCGCACGTGAACCATGTCCCCGTCCTCGCCGCCGTCATCCGCTGCATCCGGCGCCGGCGTGCCCAGAACGGCGGGCTCGGGAATGGCGGCGGTGATGACGGCAGACGGCTCCGCCAAGGCAGTCGCCTCCGTCACCTCCCGCCAGCCGTGAGGTAGCAGGGTCGCAAACCCGCCGCCGCCGCCGCCGCCGCTCCCACCGCGAGCGGGACTTGGCATCTCCGTCGGGCCCGCTGGGGCCTGCCCACTGGCGACGTGGTTAGGAGCTGCGGTCAGCTGCGCCGCCGCCGCCGCCCCCACGGACTGGAGCGACGGAGCTGGACGCCCGACGGTGGCGGCGGCGGCAGCGTCTGCCTGGACTTCTGGACAGGTCGTGAAGGCCCGTCGGAGGGTGGGCTCAGTTCCTGTTCCTGTTCCGGTTGGGGTGGGCAAAGACACCCGCAGTGGCTCACCGGGCGCACCCGCATACCCTCAGGTAGAGAGAATCAGAGAGACAGCGAGAGAGGGGGTGAGAGAGAGAGACAGCGAGAGAGGGGGTGAGAGAGAGACAGGGAGAGAGGGGGTGAGAGAGAGAGACAGGGAGAGAGGGGGTGAGAGAGAGAGACAGCGAGAGAGGGGGTGAGAGAGACAGGGAGAGAGGGGGTGAGAGAAGGCATATCCCCATGTTGCCCATGTTGCCCCACATGATCCATATCCCCCATGGCGTTGCTGCTTGCAAACCCTTCCTCCCTCCCCCGTCCAGATCCCACCAGCCACGGCTGGCATCTATTTCAATTTTTCGTGTTCATTTTTTGTTATGCGAGAGACCCAGATCCAGATTCGGGAGATGTAGATCCAAGTCAGCATCCGGATCCATAACAAGATGCGGGTCCAGTCAAGGTCTGGATCCCGCCCCCCCCCCG
>NW_003307550.1:1810975-1867929 GCF_000143455.1 Volvox carteri f. nagariensis | reverse complement strand
CCGGCATCAGTGCAGCGGCTAGATCGGCGCCTTGGGCAGCCATGTTTGCTGCTGAAGGCGCCGCTACCGCCGCCGCCGCCGGCTGCAGGGGTGGTCCCAACTGCACTCGAATGAGTAACTGGATGCATCCCCGTACGGCAAGCGCGCTGACGCGGACCAGTCGTCCTGGCGGAATGTGCCGCATCAGCGTAGACGCCACGTGTCGGCTGATCGCGCCGGCTGCGGCGGCGGCCGCTGGCTGTGAACCCGGCGCGGCGGCCGCGGCGGCGGCCCCCTCAAGCTACAGCGATGGGAACAGGACGCGCGCGGCCAGCAAGCACCAGGGAACGACGTGATGCGGAGGCGGGGCGCAGCGCTTTCACTGAACCCCTTACACCCCCCCCAACTCCCCCTCCCCCTCCCTCACACCCACCTCACCATCGTCACCCTCACCTTGATCGATAACAGCTGGCTGCTACAACGGGAAGTGTACAGCACGGACGCGGTGCCGCGAGCCCCGGCGCCGCCAGCGTGCGGTCCCGCCGGCGGTGCGGCGGCGCATGTCCCAGGGCCGGCCGCATACGGCACCGTGCTTGCTGGCATTGACGCGGGATCTCTCGGCCGTTGCGGAGGGTGAAGCAGCTCGCCAAGGTTGATGCACAGCTGCGGGCGGCGCGCTGCGCTAGCGGCCGCCGCTGGCGGGGGCAGGGGCACTTGGGGGGAAGGATGTACGGCAGGTTGCGGCGGCGCGTCGAAGCTCCGCTGCGCCGCAGACCGCGTGGCGAACGGCGACGGCGTCACCGCCGTTGCCAACGCCGCGTCAGCATCCGGCGGCGACGCACGAAGTTGCAGCACAATTGCACCGCTGCCGCCATCACCACCTGTCGTACTGGTTGAACTGAATTCCAGGCATTGACCCGCAAGGCTGACGGTGCTGCCGCTCGCCTCCGCGGCGCCCTCCATCTCCTGCTCCTCCACCACAGGGTGTACGGCGCCCATGGCGCCGCCGCTTAGCCGCGGCTCATGGAACCCGACGACGCTGTAAACGGCACTGCTGCGAGGGTTTACCGCGCCGCCGCCACCGCCGCTGCCGCCGCCACTCACGCTGCTGCGCGCGCTTGACGTGCCGCCTCCGCCTCCGCCTCCGCCGCTCATACTGCTGCGCGTGCTTGATGTCCCGCAAGCGGCGGCGGCGGCGCCGCCGCCAGTGAGACTGCTGCGTGCTTCGCTGCGGGATGTGAAGATGGCGTGCGATAGGGCATCCGCCCTGGAGCCGTCACTCAGCGGAAGGCTGGTTCCCGTCACGTGCACCGACACCTCCGACGGGGCACTGCTAACAAACACGCCGGCGGTAATGCCGCCGCCGCCGCCGCCGTGACCGCATACCGGATCAGACATCGTCTCGGGAGGCCCCATAAAAGGCGTCAGAGTCATAGCGCCGCTTGGGATCAAGCTTGGGATCGTGGCGGCGCCGCTGCCGCCAACGGACTCGGCGCCCGTTCGGGAAGTGCGAGCGGCCACGTTAAGCGGCGGCGGCGCCTGTGCCGGTGCAGATCCGACAGCCGCGGTGTTCGGTACGGATTGCATGGGTTGTACATCATCAGGGCTTGATATGATCGACCCGCCGCCGCCTGACACGCCAAGCTGAGAGTAATGTGACAGGAAGGTGGAGTGCTGGTACGGCATGGAGGCGGCGGACGGCGGTGATGCCCGCGGCGGCGACGGCGGAGGCGGAGGCGGAGGCGGAAGTGCCGGTGGCATCAGCGGCGCATTGGGCAGCAGTACGGATTCCTGGGTTGGTCGTGGCGCCGGTAAACACCCCCGTAATCGGTCGTCGTCCGTCGCCGCCAGCAGCACCTGCACGGGCTGCTGCGCTGCCGTCACGTGCGGCTCAGGCGGCGGCACCACCCCGGTGAGCTCTGCTGATAGCATCTGAACGCCGCCGCGAGCGGCTGCAGTGTCCGTACACTCCTTCTCGCCGTTACCGCCGCCGCTGACGCCGCGGCGCCGGTACCATTGCAAAGGCGTATCTAGCGGCTGCGGAAGATTGCCCCCGTGACGCAAGGAACATAGGGCCCTCGACTGCTCTTCTGCGGCTACTGCCTCCATGCCTGATGAGCCGGCTTCAGCACCCGCCGCCACGTCATCAGCGGTCGTGTTGGCGCCACGACCGCCGCCAGCGGCTGCGCCTTCGGCGGCCCAACAACTCGCGCCCGAGCGGGAGAAGAACGGCGGCAGTGGCAACGGCAGCGCTGAACCTTCCGCCACCACTGCCGGGACGTACGACAGCCCTGGCGGTTTCCAGCGTCCCGAAGCTTCACTGCCCCCACCGCTGCCCTCGCCAGGAGTCGGCGGCGGCGGCGAGGGCTCCGCCGATGTCCGGTGCGCAAAAGCGGCGGTCGCGCCGCCGCCGAAGCCGCCTCTGCCAATGCGGATCATCCGGCCGCCGTGGCTAGCGGCGGCGACGGCGGCGGCTGCTGCGTCGGCCACTGATGCAGGCGACAGGGGGCACTCGTCGGTTGGAAAGGACTGGACCAGGTAGCTGCTCAAGCCGCCGTCGCCGCAGCTGGCGAAGGGCGCTTCACCGACGCCGCCACGGGAGGCGCTGCTCCAGCCCTGCGGCAGCGCATAGCCGCCGCCCCAGGCGACGCTGGTGGTGGCACTAGGACTTGTCGCCAGCTCCACAGGCCATGGCGTGGCGGTTGCGCTGCTGCCGCCGCCGCCGCCGTCGCCGCCGTCGCCGCTACGTCCGCCGCCGTCAAAGGTCGCCGGGGCGTGCATTGCGCTGTCCAGATCTCTCTGCGATAGCGCCGTACCTTGAGATCCAGGACGGGCTTGATAGGCCTGATGCCAGATCTCAGACGAGGCCGCGGAGGAGCTGGGGCTTACGCTCGGATCCGTGAACGCCGCCGCCGCCGCCGCCGCCGAGGTCGCGGAGGGTGGACGCGGCCGGAGCCGCGGGATTACCCTCTCAAGGCCTTCGAGTGCGCCGCCGCCGTCGCCACTTACGTTGTTGTCCGAGTTACTGTTATCGCAGTTGCTAACCTCGTCCCCCGCGGGCGGTGAAGTGGCCGTGGCAGCGGCGGAGTCGAAAGGTGACGTAATATCGTCGCCGCGTGCCGCTGAGCCGCCGCTGTCATCGTCCACGACATCACCACGGCGCGGGAACGCCGTGCTGTCGTGATGAAACTCATCATCTTGCTCTTGCTCCTCTTCGTCTTCGCGCAACGATAGTGCGTGAGAAGAAGGTCCTCGGCTGCTGAATTGCTCCTGATGAGCGAGTAATGCTAGGAGCCCTTCCTGAGTCGCGGCTGCGTCCGAAGATGGTTCGGCCGCGCCGCTCAGCAGCTCAGTTACGACCCGTGGGTCACTTGATGACGCAACGTCTATGGGCGCGGATTCCAAAGCTTCGTTGCTGCACTTGGGGCCCGCTCGCGGGAACGCCAAGGACAATAGGACTATGAGTCCCAACACGACTGTGAGCACGGCGATTGTGGGTGCATAGGTAGCGGCGTCCAGAGACCACGCCGCTTGGCTGATTTCCTCAAGTGGCATGGCTCCTGTTGTTCCTTAATTGTCTGGGCTTTGACTAGGCGGCTGCGCTAAGATACAACATTCTATATCGTTTGTTTGTTGCTGCTTATGACATTACCTTAACATCAAAGAGAGATAGCAAGTTACTCAGTGTTGGACACAGTAATGGCGGTAATAAGGCCATGGCTAGAGGGTCATGAGGATAACGCAACCTTGGACGAAATTACTAACTTTTATAGCGATTTCGGGAAATTACTGTTTATTTTGAGTCAGCGGTTCAACACGCAAGGTTTTCATTTTGCGACGTTCGGCACCTACTCTCTTACAAAGCGGAACTAGACCTTAAATTGCGTCTTTGCGAATAACAGACGCGCCTTACACCACAAAATAGCCAGCCGAAAAAATTCTTTAGAACACAGTCATGCCGAAGGCGGAGGCCGCAGAGAACGGAGGCGCTTCCCGGAACGGCGCCGACAGCCGCTCGTGTGTTGGTGGGCTATCGGGACTCTTTACAGCTTGCTGGCCCAGGTCCCGGCCGCTTGGGCGGCATAAGCGGCAAGTCGAGGGGGAAAAGGTGAGACGGCTCCTTTGGCTGTGACGCACCGCCACCCGCCGGGATCATAAGTCGCTAGATATAAGCTTGTCGACAGAATAATAGTTCTTTGTATAATCGTCCAGCTTTACCGTGAGGCGCGCGCTAACCGTGAGCCAACTGTGGTGGCGCTCGTTTTTGTTTGCGAGCCGCCGAAGTTTGCCCACCTGTCGACCTTCGCAGCGCTGCCCTCAGAATTAGTGCTCAGAAAGTACAGAATGTGTATTTATTTATCGCACACATGTAAGTACGAAAGTTATGAGCCCAACGCGCGTCGCGCGACCCTCTTCGGAGTCGCTCGCACCGATACAAGTGTCGCTGTCCGGAGTCCCATTACGCAGCAGTTCACGACTGTCATCTATTGTATAATTGAGATATATTCTTGTTTCAAATAAATTTTGCATCCTGTAATATGTAAAGACAGTCCTTTGAAAGTCAGCCGCGCTCCGCCGCCTGTCGCGCCCTTACGATCCCTCGCACAGCCTGCCAGCGCCGAAGAGGGGCCAACGCCGGCACCCGCGGGCGCTGATGAAGCGGCCACGAAGCAACTTCAGCCGCCGCTGATAAATCAATCCGGAAAGGCTCCAACGGAAACAGCCGAGGCGGTGACGGCGGCGGACCAGCAAGCGGTATTAGAAGAAAGCACTGGCGCCAGGCCGGGCAACGGCGGCGGCGGCGGTGGCGGCAGCGGCAGCGGTCCTGCCCACGGGGAAGACGAGCCATTAAGGTCTGTACGGCAGCGCCGCGGCGGAGCGACAGCGGCGCCGCGGCGGGCGCTGACGCCTATTCCCCATGACGACACGTGGCTGCTACCGCCGAGCGGCGGCAGTGGCGACGGCATCGCTGGTGGCGATGGGGTGGCATATGTGCCGCTGAGGACGGCGGGAAGTTCCGGGCGAGTGAGCGTTACTGGAATGCGGGTCGGGCCCTCCCTGGCTCGAGAAGATGCCGTACCCGAGGGCGATAGCAATGGACGTAGCAGCGGCAGTAGCAGCAGCACAAGCACAGGCAGAATCACTGAGAGCGACCGAAAGGGCGATAATGGCAGTCACAGGGGCAGCCACAGCGGTGGCGACAACGGAACCATGTCACCCACCAGTGGCGAAAATGGCCACCGCATCGGCGGCGCCAACGGCGCCGGCGGCGGCGGCGGCGCTGCGCCGAGTAGCCTTATGGAAACGACACCCTCCGTACAGCAGCACCAGGAAAAGCAACAACAACAACAACAACATCATCCTCAGCAGCAGCCGTCTTCCCTTCTTCCGCCACCTCAACCGTCGCAACTGGAAGCAGCACATCCGCTCCCCAGGCCATCCCTACTGCCGCCACTGCCCCCGCTGCTTCTGCAGCCGCTGCCGCCGCAGCAGCAGCAACTGCCACCACGCTCCCGCAGCGATGTCGGCAGCCTCGCCAGCTGGATACCTACAGGCGGCTCTGGTAAACCCGACTTGCTACGGCCTGACGTGCCGGCGGCGCCGCCATCACGTGCTCAGGCCCAGCTGACCGTACAACGTGCGCTCTTCACCCCCGAAACCATAACCCACAACCCGAGCCATCTGTCCCTGTCCGACTTCTCCGGGGGACCCAGAGACTCGGACATGGATTACTCTGGATCCAGTCCTAACCCCATGTCGTACTCGTGCGTGCCTGGGTTCCCGTACGGTGGCGGCGCAGCGGCCGCCGGCATGGAGAAGGGCAGTGGCAGCATGAATGGCGGGAATGCGGCGCTGCTGGGGTTGCGGCCGGGGCTGTGGCGGCTGCGGCGTCAGGCCTGGCGGCGGCCGCGGAGGGATAGTATGGAGCAGCCGCTGCCGGAGGACAGCGTTGACGGCGGCGGCGGCGGCGGAGGGAGCAGCGGCTTTGAGCCCATGATTGCGGACGGCGGCGGCGGTGGCGGCGGTGGCGGCGGTGGCGGCGGTGGCGGCCGCGGCCGTGCAGGAGCTTCCGTGACCGGCGACGGCAGTACCTTCGTCGGCGGCGGCAGTACGGTTGGCGACAGGGATGCCAGTGACGGCGCCGCCGCCGCCGCCATCCACGCGGCTCACACGGCTGATGGTGCCGTTCAGCCATCCGACGACGGCGGCGCTGTGGGAGCATCAGCCGGCGGCGCGAGCAGTAATGCCAGCTGTGACGCCGCGGCGGCGGCGGCGGCGGCGCCATCACGTCTCCATAAGAGGGCCTGCCTTGCAGCTGCTGCAGCGCGCATGGTTGGACCGGTGCTAGCGGCCCGTACGGCTACAGCACTGGGCCCCGAGAGACTGGCGGCAGTAGTTGACCAGATCGTCGGACCGGAAGCTACAGCGCAGGTGCGCCGCATGGGACGTACGACCGCTTTGGAAGGCAATTTTATCGGAGAAGTAGGGTTCCCGGGGGCTCTTCCCATCCGAAAGGACGGTCCGTATCCACATCCGCATCCACATCTTCCCCCCCTCCCCACGGGAGCAGGACAGGCTGTCCTCCTCCCCCTCGAGCCGCTCCCCACGGGGACCCCGGATCCACCATCCCCCGCCTGGAACTGTCGTCGCCTCCTGAACGCCCGGTTTCCTACCAACACCAACACCAACACCAACACCAACACCAACACCAACACCAACACCAACACCAACACCAACACCAACACCAACACCAACACCAACACCAACACCAACACCAACACCAACACCAACACCAACACCAACAACACCAACACCAACACCAACACCACCAACACCAACACCAACACCAACACCAACACCAACACCAACACCAACACCAACACCACCAACACCAACACCAACACCAACACCAACACCAACACCAACACCAACACCAACACCAACACCAACACCAACACCAACACCAACACCAACACCAACACCAACACCAACACCAACACCAACACCAACACCAACACCAACACCAACACCAACACCAACACCAACACCAACACCAACACCAACACCAACACCAACACCAACACCAACACCAACACCAACACCAACACCAACACCAACACCAACACCAACACCAACACCAACACCAACACCAACACCAACACCAACACCAACACCACACCTACCACCATCACCCACAAACCCACCCCAACAACAACAACAACTAGCAACACGTACACACAAATACACATGCTATACCGTTGGTCTCTTAACCACCTCCTACCGGGATTACCCCCGGGTGCATCTTCACCCCCCTCCTGGGGTCACGGACGCCTTGACAGACGGTAGGGCTCCTGGGGGCCCAGCGCACGGCGGCAATTGTGGGCCTTATGGGCCCTGAAGCAGCCGCAGATACAGCATCAAGGCTGGGCTCCGAAGCCACCTCGGAGCTGGTGAGCGCTATGGGCTCCGAAACCACGGCTGAGATGGTGGTGGAGATCGGACCTGAAGCGGCGGCGTCCATCATGCAGGAACTTGGTAGGTGCCCAAGTAGTTATGTCGTTTGTTGGTAGTTGGGTGGTGGTTCGGTTGGTGCAGAGTGGTTAGGGACCGCACAGGACTTGGCGAGAGGGTCCCAACCCCCACACGCTCAGCCCAACCCCGGTCTCACACTCGGTATGCCGTGCTTTGTCGTAGACTGTGTGTCGTACACACCAAAACACCCCACCCCACCACCCGACCCTCACAGGTACGGACATGGTGGGGGAGCTGCTACAGCACATGGGTATGCCCCTGGTTTCGGAGCTGGTTTCGGCGTTGGGAACGGACTTCACCTCAAGCCTGGTACGGCAGTTGCTGCTGCTGCCCTCCCGCCCGGCGGCTGCGGCGGTAGCGGCACTTGGGCCGGTTGGTACGGCGGAGCTCGTACGGCGGATGGGTCCGGAGCTGGCGGCAGATGTTGTGCGCGGGTTGGGACCCCAGGTAAGATATCCGGGGTAGAGGTACGGCAGGATGAGGGTTTGCCGTACCGCGCGGGGCAGCTTTCTTGGCCGTCACCCCTCGTTGAGTTAGGGGGAGTTAGGGCAGTCGGGGGTAGAGGGGAGCCGGGAGCAAGCAGCCGGGAGAGAGGTTCCACCCACAGACTGGGTCCCACACCCGGGAGTACCCTACGCCCCCGCCTTCCCTCTCCTCGGCGCAGAATGTCCGACTACCATCATATCACTCTTTCCATCAATAATCTTCCTTCTTTGCCGCCTTTAATTTTACACATCACCTCCACGGCTTCCGTTTGTCTCTTCCGTCTGCTTTTACAAAGACTTTCCTTTCATCTAGGCGGCTAGGCAGTTCTTCGGCGTTTTTCGCGTTCTGCCTTCTTTGGGCTTTGGATTTGCCAGCTAGCCATTCGTCTTGCAGCCCAGGCTCCCTCCTATCCTTGGCGTATCCGTCTTTCCTTGGCATCAGCTTCACTCATCTTCCCCCACCCTCCCTCCAGCAATTTCGGACTTTTGAACGCCGGCAGTTCATCTTCTGGTTCTGGTTGTTTCCTTGCAGCATACGATTCCCCTTTCCCCGCCTGTCGTACGCATGTCCTCAAGGTCCCTCAGGCGCAATTTGGGGGAATTCGGTTACCTCTTAGCTCGCGCACGCTTCTTGCTTCGTCAAGGACAGACAGACAGACACAGACACACACAAATTCCGATTGCACCCACCGGCGGCAACCCCTACCTTTGCTGACGTCGGCACCTGTTGGCCCAGCTGACTCAGCTTTCAAGATACGACAAAACGCCCCCCTCTCCCCCAACATACACATACGTACATACACACACGTACACACACACCCGAATTTCACCATCCTATCTTCCACACTATGTGCACAAAATCTCGCGCCACAAGGCTACTGCAACGCTCGTACGTGACATTGGTCCGGAGCTTGTGAGCGGTTTGGTTTCGGAGCTGACTGCTGCAGAAACTGCAGTACTGGTTTCGGATCTGGGAGGCGATGTGGTGGGCGAGCTTGTCGGCTCCATGGGTCCGGAGCTGACGTCTTTGCTGGTTCGCTGTCTGGGGCCCCAACTGGTGGCGGATCTGGTGGCTTGTTTCGGAGCTGAACTGACGGCGGGTGGGTTGATTGGTTGGTTGGTTGGTTACGAGCTTATGGCGTGGGAACGTACATGGGGCGTGGAAGGGGGGGAGATCATGACTCCGGGGCGATTGAAGGACGTGGCGTCTGTATGTACATATGCACGTAAATGGACATACATAAACATACGTACATATGCACGTACATCGTTATGTGTTGTGACGACGCACCAGTGACCATTATCTCCCTCGTGCCCGTATATGTCCGTACATGCCCGTACGTGCAACCACCACACTTTCCGTTCATCCGCACTGCACTCCCGGACGGCCTCCGCCGCCGCCTCAACAGACATCGTCTCGCGCCTGGGGCCCGAGCGCACCTCGCACCTGCTGGTGGCTGCCAGTGGCGGTCTGGGCCCCGAGCTGACCGCTGAGCTTGTGGGGGCTTTTGGACCTCATCTGACGGTGCGTGTGTGTGTGTGTGTGTGGTGGGGTGGGGTGGTGGTGGAGAGGTATACTCAGAGGGTCACGCGGGCGCCCTATATAAGGTGGTCGATTGGTGATTGAGAAGAGGTAACTTCCGCATATTCTCCTCTTCCCACCCACCCTCCAACCCGTCAACGCTCCTCATATGAAAGCACGAAAGCACGTTCGTCGCCTCACCTCCAATTTATTCAATTCCTGCCCTCAGGCGTCGCTCGTCGCCGCTCTGGGTGCGGCTCGAACCTCCGACCTTGTGTCCGCGCTGGGTGCCCAGCAGACGGCCCTGCTCATCACTGCCATAGGGCCCCAGAACGTGGCGGCGCTGGTGCAGGTAAACGAGTGAAAGAGTGTTTGAGGATGTGGTTTCCTTACCAACCTCTGCGGCGGCGGCGGTCACCTGGGTCGGGTCCGTTTGGGGTCTACCCACCCACCCACCCGCTTCCCGCCCGTCTCTCCCCCATAGAGGTGTTTTTGTAAAAGAATACATAGGGCTGTCCAGGAGGGTGCAGAAGGGGGAGTCTTGAAGCGCAAAAGTGCTTCGAACATGTATGTGGGTATGTGTGCGTGTGGAGGGGGCCAGGGGGGCATTCGTGGCGGTGTGTGCAGCACCCCGCGGGGGCGCCGTTTTTGAGTAGCCACCGCAACCGGCACATGAAAACCACATCAGCAATGATATCCGTGTTCTTCGCTGTGTGTGTGTGTGTGTGTGTGTGATGTGAGATTGATTGGTATCACGGGTCAGGGAAGGGGGAAGGGAAGGGGATTTTGGAATGGCGTGAAGTCGCGCCGGGTGACGTGATTGTGACCATAATTGCATTCGCCGGCACATCCTGCCTCCCTCCCTCTTTCCGTCCCTCCCCACTTTTTCGCATATGATCTCTTTTCCCCTCCTTCCCGAAGGCCATGACGGTCCAGGGCACCGCCGGCGTTGTCGCTGCCATGGGACCAACTTTGACGGCGGCCCTAGTGGCGGCCATGAGCTCCGAAACCGTGGGGGAGCTGGTTTCGGCGCTAGGCCCCGGCGCGACGGCGGCGCTGGTGGCGGCCATGGGTTCCGCTGCAACCGCTGACCTGATCCGCCGCATCGGCGGCGCCTTAACGGCGGGCGTGGTAGCGCACCTGGGTGCAAGGCGTACTGCAGATTTGGTCAACGCGATGGGTGTTGACCAGACGGCGGAGTTGCTGATCGCCATTGGCATGGCGGGCGCCGGGGGACTGGTAAGGCTTATGGGTGGGGAGCTGACGGCGCAGGTGGCAGACGCGATGGGTACGGCATTTCTGGCCGATCTGGTGGCGGCGCTAGGTCCTTCAGATGTTACGCAGCTGCTGATGGAGATGGGTCCGGGGCTGGCGGCGGTGGTGGTGGGTCAGCTGGGGCCAGCTGTAAATGCGGAGCTGGCGGTACGGCTGGGGGGTAAGGTGGCGGCGGCGGCAGTGCCGGCAGTTGCGGCGGCAGCGGTGGCGGTGCCGATGATGGCAGCGGGCGTGGTGGCGGCGGCGCCGGTGATGGCGGCGGGTGCAATGGTGGCGGCGCCAATGGCGCTGGCGGCAGGCATCTCGGCTGGCTTGGGTGGGGGGGGTCGGGAGCGGGAGAACAAGGAGGCAGAGGCGAAGGCAGAGGCGGAGGCGGCATGTCTGCCTCCGCTTGGTGCACAGGAGGCATCCATGCTGTCGGCAGGCGCACGTCTGGAGTAGATATGGGCGCATGGAATATGAATGTGGGTGAGACCATTGACTGCAAGGTTTGGTTTTCCTACATGGCAACGGCAAACGGGCCCAGGCCAGGCGCCAAAGGGGGGCAGAGTGCCCACACGCAACAGCTTTTTGAAGATACAGGCAGTTGCAAGATGCTTATTGGTCATGAACTGTTGGCAATAATGCGGGATTTAAAGGGCGCAAGTAAAGCCCGCGTGCTTGCACTTGTTGAGAGGCTGAAGTTGACGTTCTTAAAATTCCATAAGAGAGGTCCATTTCATGATGGTGCATCGGTATGTAATTCTTGTGCTGTCTGGTGTGGGAGTTGGGACTAATGAGCTTGGGACGTGGATTGAAAATGGTGGTGGTTGCGAAGCGGTTAGGGATGTTGTGGCTGTTGGTTGTGTCCAAATCATAAACCTTTACGAGGTCCTGGTTATGCGCATCGCCTTTTGCGAAGGCTGCGTAACGATTTATCATTAGGAAAATTGCTTCGGATGCTTTGTGTGTGCTTTGTGCGCATACTGTATGCAGTCACGAATGAGTGGCCCAATTTTTGGTTGGCTAGTGACACTTAAAATTTATTTGAGGAACACTTTCATGATAAAGTAACTAGATGTATTTGAGGTCTTTAATACGCGTATTTCATTGATGTCATTTGCACCATGACCGGCTGCTGTTCGTCAACGTTTTACCACCGCCGTATAGTGATGCATGACTACAAAGTACAGAGATGACATAGAAGCATGAATTCGAGCTCTTACATGTAGGAAAATACAGGTAACCGTCGAATTAGGCAAAGTCCGTTGCACCGCTGGAGGAAACTTAGCGTCCGCATACAACACCCACTGCTGCACTCGCGCTTGCAATCTCACACCTCGCACATCGCGCAACCTCGCCGACTCCGTTCAAAGCAGCGAACCTGGCTAGCCATGGCGCGCAAATGGGTCGAATCCCTGTACACGTCTGCACGCCCCTCCAAACGTTATGTCAAATTCAGCCCTGGGAACAACGAAACTTGCCTAGATACCACGCATGCCTGTTTGCTACAAATCACGTCTTCCTTCGACGATCCCGCGCCAACATGAGTACGACCGCGGCGGTGGGCACACTTGTGAGGCGTGTCACCTCACCAAAACACATGGCATCGTGTATGTAACACTACTGGGCGGGAAAGCAAACAGCAGCTGACGATTAGGATGCCACTCAAAACGGAAACCAAATGCCACCAGCTAATCCTGAAGCTCGCTAGCACCCAACTGCCTAGACGGAACAAACATCCCGGTGGGCGACCCACACATGGCAGCGAGGCACTTTCAAGGAGCACAGCAGCTGCACAGCCATCATGCGCTGCAACTTGTCCAATGCCGTTGTCCTCACCATGGCAGTCCACAGCCGCATCCAGCGCCTCAGCGGCTTTTGCAGCACTGCTGCCGTCCACCGTGTTGCCCAGTCCACGTGTCTTGCTGGGGTTAGGGGTGGGCGGAGGTGTCCGATCGATGAACCCCATCGGCTTCGCTACACCGATAAGTTCATCCATCACTTGCGCACACCTGCATGCAACCCTATCCTTGGCAAGGTCTGGAGCATCCGCGACTGTGATGGCCGCGCCTGGCTGATCTGCTGGCTCCAGCAATGTCCTTGCATTCACCACATCCGTGGTGAAGAAGGCCGGCGCGAAAGGTTCAACGTCGCGTGATTCTAACGTAAATGAGGTGCCCAGCTCGTACTGCTGGCGGAATAGCTGGTGCGCGTCAAATTTTTCCTTCTGCTCTAACTGCGCAGCTGACTGCTCCCGTACGGCAGCAGCTGACCACAGTGCGTCCATTTCGCCCTGCAGCTCTTCGGCAGCAGATAGGAGCTTTTGCTGGACCTTCATAATATCCTCGTGTTGTTGTCGGAAGGCAGCTGCCTCGCCACGGTACCTGTCAGCCACCTTCTTCGTTTGCTCCCGCAGACTGTTGTACTGTGACCTCCTGACCAAGCATGTATGGACGTACAGGGTACGTACGCGGTAAAAAATAACATCACGTGGAAAATATGGTCGTACTCGGGTCACTCCAGGCAATCTGACCCGTGGGTCACAGGTAACAAAGAACCCCAAACAGGATCGCTACAGGCGAACGCATTCAGAAACTAGGAACTACGCACAACTGAATACGTGAAGTACTTAAGCCTTGGCCAGTCGTAAAATTGCCTAAAAATACAAACGTGCGTGTGTTGTTATGCCCAAGGAGGCCTTTGATGCCACGCACCCACCTCTTTAACACCGCTGATTGTTCACGCATGAAAACACTACCCCGACCCAGGCCCCAGTAACAAAGTTCCATACTGCCTTCCCGTCTGGCTGCAATGACTCGAATGGCGAAATAGCGGAATGTAACCTTGCATCCTTTACAATCTTCGTAACACTGTCCAACTGTGTACTTACAGTGAAGGGTGGGGCTGGGCCCCCAAAGCGTTGCAGACGTTGATGTAGGTCGTCTGACGACGCCGGAATAAATGCTGTGGCGCATTCATCCATGCGGTGACCGGCTCCCCAAGGAAATTCAGTAATGACCCCATCGTGGTTTCTAGGTCAATAGGAACCAGCCTTTCATCCCAACTGGTGTTATTCAACATTCTCCGCGTGGACACAAAACAGCCCCGGGATTCAGCACCCATGCCGACCCGACCATCACCTGCAAGCATGAATGGGCATGTGTTGCATGGTCAGCCCAGGATATTTAAATCAGGGTCAAGTGGTGCATGTTGGCGGGCGAAATGGCTTGCCCATATGTACAGAGAAACATGAAGCAGCATATATCATCAAGGGTTCACATCATCAGCAGGTTGGCCAAGGCACATGACTGGATCCTGGCCACTAATTAACTGACCTGCAGCCGTTGCACGTTCGTAGGTGGCACCACCCTCCCTTAGCTGCATCTCCCGTAATCCAGCAGGGTTGCGCGCCGTTGACGGCTCAGCCACTATGGACGGCTCGGCATCACTGTCGACGGGTTTCAACTCATCCATGCTGTTGTCTTCGTCTTCGTCGTCTATTGCGCTGGCGCCCTGTCCTGTGGTGCACCTGCCGACTGAAGCAGCAGCCCCGAGACGAGCAGCACCTTCACCATGGCCAGCGGCATCCCCGCCAATGCCAGCAGCAACCCCACCAGCACCAGCTGCACCGCCGCCATAGCCAGTGCCTACCTGGCCATCACCAGGTACACCAGTCACAGGGCCAGCTGCACCGCCGCCATGGCCAGTGCCGATCCTGCCAGCACCAGTGGCACGCCCGCCAGCACCAGCAGTGCCCCCACCGCTTTGCATCCCTGCACTTCTCCTGGCGGCTGGTGCTGTTTGACGTCCCCTTTCCTCCACCCTTCCCGCCCCACCCCCTTGTATGTTGTCGTGTCCATCTTCAGGTGCACCCTCAGCAGCACCAGCAGCACCAGCAGCACCAGCAGCACCAGCAGCACCAGCGCTGCCAGCGAGCACGTCACCTTGCCCACCTATGCCAGGCCCACCTGCTTCAGGCAGTGCTACCCCCCTAGCTTCCTCGGTGTTTTTCTTTCCCCGCTGCTTATGACTGGCAAGGGCGCAGGGGTGGGGCTTGTCCCACACATGGGCGTACTCAGGGATCTTAGATGCAGGCAGCTTCAACTTCGACAGCTCCCTGCGCACTTCTGCAAAGGACATGTACTCCACATGGTCCCTGCAGTTGCCTGTGTTCACATGCGGCAGCTTGTGCTTCTTGTGGGAAACCCTTTGCTCCTCGTGCACACACAAGGCAAGCACCAATAATTTGTGGTTTATATATAGGAACGTACTTCAGCAACAGCCGCGCGTCCCTGGCAACTGCAGTAACAGCATACCGAATGCGTTGCGCCTGCCATAGCTTAAAAATCCAAGAAACATTTATAAAATGGTCATTGTTAAACAGGTCCGGGTCATGCATCTTGCGTAGACTTCGTACGCTGGAATGCGGATACAACAGCTCGCGAGGGCTCCCCTGCGACAATGCTACACAAGCCCGCGGCGCTCTTACGAATGAGCACACAGGTCCCTTATATCTATAGTAGCTTATTGGGTGCCACAACGCGTGTGAAAACGTGACGTAGGTTTGCCGACGGCAGACTAACCACGTCCATGCTTTGCCGAAGTACGCGCACAAGTACGCTTACTGGACAACGCTTACCAAAACCCGCTATTTGTAACATAATTTGAAGCAAACAATTGCTTACGGCTTGGAGCCATGGAGTGGGAACCCATAATGTGTGAACGTATAGGGACGTATTGGATCGTAGGAACAACGTATTCCATCACGCCCGCGCATTCCTGGCGGTAACAGCATACCGAGTGCGTTGCTCTTGCCAGAGGCTAACGTTCCAGTAAACATGAATAATGTTTTGGGCATCGCTCAATAGAGCAGGGTCATGCATCTTGCGTAGACTTCGTACGCTGGAATGCGGATACAACAGCTCGCGAGGGCTCCACTGCGACAATGCTACGCAAGCCCGCGGCGCTGATATAAATGAGCAAACAGGTCCCTTATATCTATAATAGCTTATTGGGTGCCACAACGCGTGTGAAAACGTGACGTAGGTTTGCCGACGGCAGACTAACCACGTCCATGCTTATGCCGAAGTACGCGCACAAGTACGCTTACTGGACAACGCTTACCAAAACCCGCTATTTGTAACATAATTTGAAGCAAACAATTGCTTACGGCTTGGAGCCATGGAGTGGGAACCCATAATGTGTGAACGTATAGGGACGTATTGGAACGTACATCCTGTGTGTTCCATCGCGCCCGCGCATTCCGCTGTAACAGCATACCGAGTGCGTTGCTCTTGCCAGAGGCTGCCGTTCCACGAAACAATTTATAAAACAAGGGCATCGCTCAATATAACAGGGTCATGCATGTTGCCTAGACTTCGTACTCTGGAATGCGGATACAACAGCTCGCGAGGGCTTCCCTGAGACATTGCCACACAAGCCTGCAGCGCATTCATGAATGAGCAAACAAGTACCTTAAACTTATAATAGCTTCTTAAGTGTCACAGGTTTGCCGATGGCAGACTAACAACGTCCAAAAGTACGCGCTTTCATCTCACATACCCGAGACTGGGCCCGCCCACGGGCAGAATCCTGCAAATGCGCGACCTTCAAGCAATTCATAGTTAATAAAAGCCAAAAGAAGTGCGCTGCGGCGCATTAGGCATTACAAATTCGCCCACCGCCGGCGTTACCCGTAATTACCCCACCGCCGGCGTTACGCACTTCGCCGGCATTTTCCTAAGATGCTGCAACGAAGCGTTTCACTGTATAAAGAGCGTTTTGCTCATACAAAGTATCGTAGTCTGCATTGTACCTACAGCTCCACAAGTAAAACGCGTACCTGCAGTGTAACATAAATGTCCTCTCAGAGGGTAAAAAACATTTTACAGCAGGTAGCCGACCTCACTCCAAACGAGCTAGCGCAATTGCTGAAGGGCATTTGCAACAGTAAAAACAAAGACCGGCTGCCAAAGGCGTTTCAGTCCGTCGAGGTCAACGAAGCCATCGCGACCTCAGTCCGTGAATACCTAGACTGTACTCGGCGGACCGGTGGCCAACGCAAGGACCTGAAGCTTGGCTGGAGTGCCGTTGCTACTGCTGTGTCAGGTATAATTGCACCTCGGGCCACTGATGTAATACCGGCGGTTGCATGTCCTTCAGCCATGTGCCACTATCCTTCCTGGCTGTTGGCATCGTGTGCAGGTCAAGCAGTAATTAAAGGGCGGCTTGTTTCCGCTGTGAATAAGCGATTAGGCTTAAAACAAACCGTAATTAGGCTGCACGCCCGCCGTCACGAGGAAGTCATCAGTGGGTCACACACACAGCCATATGAACCCTACTGGCTGGTACAACGCTGTGACCGTACAACGCTGTGACCGTACCAGCGAGGAAACGTTGCATTTTGTTAGAAATTTCTGGTTGGCGAACAGCGAGGCCAGCCCACGGGCCGACGACTACGTGAGGGTAACAGTGCATCACATCTGTGCGGTCATACCTGCCGTGCATGTTCGTCCAGCGGAGCTACAAGCAGCTGTACTTGCAGTATGTCAGGTCACTGAAGTACGACGACCCTAAACCTGTGTCATACGGTGTTTTCTGGGGTGCAAAACCGCAGTGGATTAAGCCCTTCAAGGTATGTCAGGCTTACACGCGAACATGCTTGCTTGCGCTTATGCATTGGCATTTTTTGTTGGTGTAGACACTGTTTCCTACATTTTATATGTGTCCATACAGGAAAAGCAACGCAGTGTATGCGTTTGTGTAAGGTGCATCAACTATGAGGGGCTGGTATCTGCTGTGCAAAGCAAGCGTCAGCTCCTGCCACTCCACCCAAGCATCAAAAGGCTTCGCCGCCATTCAGACAGTGTCCGGGCGTTACCAGCTACGCTCACTGCTGGCTCACTGTACGAGGCAGCACTGTGCAAGGCCCCCGAGCAATGCCCCGCCCAGCATCCAGCGATGTCGTGCTTGGATGGCACCTGTACAAGCTGTGGCATACGAGGACTGGAGTGGCCAGAGTACCTGGTAGGTTGGTTTGGGGGTTACCTATCCAATTGAGTTTTGAGGCGCAAGGTGAGGCACGCGTTTCAGCACCTTTGCTCGGCCTACATCGCCGTGATCTTTTTCTTGTGGATACCGATTACAGCAACCTCCCACCATACACGTGTGCTGTGTTGAAGCTACAATCATGTGACGCAACAGTTGTGGGGTTCTGTACACCGGAGTGGAGGATAATAATCTTGCCAAGCCACAGCCGCCTAAGTGAAGGGATTGACCTGCAAGTACGCAATGACATGAAATTTCGAGTGCCTGAAGTACATGTTTGCCTCACTCCAATGTGCTTTGCCTAACATTCCACCCCACAATACCCGCAGTATGACACCTTGGCAGAGATTGAGACAGATGGCACTGACGGAGGAGAGTCGGGTGATGTGGACAGCGTAGTGGAAAGACGGTGACCAGAAGGAGTTCGAGCCCGGGACCCGAATCGTGAAGGGCCGATGGCTGTACCATGCTGATGGTTCTCATCTTCATTTCTATCGAGACGGCAGGATGCTTCTGTCTGCAGCACGGGTCGACGACCTCATCATGGCCAACGTGCCTGTGAGGACGAAGGACAAGAAGTTCTGCATATCAGAGGACACACATGCACTCATTTTGGGGAAGCTAACTGCCCGCGATGCAACAGCAGGTGGATTGGATGACTCCTCTGGGTCTGGTGTGGAATGGCTGGCTGAGGAGCGCGGAAGGCAACGCGCAAGGGGAAGGGCCCGGGGCAGGAGACACAGTCACAGCAGGGGCCAGGGAGGAAGCCAAGGGCCAAGGGGGGTTCGTAAGCCTCGTGGAGGGTGGGGACGAAGGGCAAGCCGTGGGTCAGGAACAGGAAGAAGGGGCCGTACGATGGAGTGAACATGGCAAGTAAAGTAGCCAGAGCAATGCACGTATGTGTCGCGAGCCAGGACTTAGGGTTTTAGGGTTTTCGTTCGCGCTTGTAGCAAACGGGCATGCGTGGTGTGTAGGGAAGTTTCGTTGTTTGGCGTCATATGTTCCCAGGGCTGAATTTGACATAACGTTTGGAGGGGCGTGCAGACGTGTACAGGGATTGTACCCATTTGCGCGCCATGGCTAGCCAGGTTCGCTGCTTTGAACGGAGTCGGCGAGGTTGCGCGATGTGCGAGGTGTGAGATGGCAAGCGCGAGTGCAGCAGTGGGCGTTGTATGCGGACGCTAAGTTTCCTCCAGCGGTGCAACGGACTTTGCCTAATTCGACGGATACCTGTATTTTCCTACATTTAAGAGCTCGGATTCATGCTTCTATGTCATCTCTGTACTTTGTAGTCATGCATCACTATACGGCGGTGGTAAAACATTGACGAACAGCAGCCGGTCATGGTGCAAATGACATCAATGAAATACGCGTATTAAAGACCTCAAAAACATCAAGTTACTGTATCATGAAAGTGTTCCTCAAATAAATTTTAAGTGTCACTAGCCAACCAAAAATTGGGCCACTCATTCGTGACTGCTACCAGAATGGTCATTGGCTGAAAGGGTGTATGGGGCTGAGTCGCAAGGAGTATCCGCATAGACTGAGGTGTATGCGTTCGGGTGCTATTTCTCCATGCACGACAAGGTGCCCTCTGGTTTTGCACGGTTCATATGTGAGGATTGCTAAACGCTGCTCTTCAAGGTGATTGTGGTAAAGGTTAAAAAATGGCCTAAACGTTAGAAGGTATTATGATGCTTTCACACGTGGCGAAAGGTTGCTATGGTTCGAGAAGGTTTGAGCCGGTATGCTGCTTCCTCCAGAGAGCGTGCCTTCAGGACGTCTTTCATCTGTGGCAGCCCTTACTTTGAATACTCGAAAGGCGCTAAATTGATTCCTGGACGGCTTCCAGCGCTTCACCAACTTGGCCCCAGCCGCGGCGGCGAGGATGCTTGTCCACGCCTATATCGGCAGCAGTGTGCTGCGACCCGAGGCAATACAAACCTGAGCTTTCAACCAGCCAAACAAGTACGCAAGAGGGAAGATGCGCCAAAGCTCGTCGAAGGGCAGGCGGGTAGGGCATTCGACTCTGCGGTTCCTGGCCCAAAAGGAGCACCTCGGCTTGTTGTTTCTGGCCCTACCAGTCCTCCAGGTAACCGCTCTCCCACCCTCAGAGAAATTTCTTCGCAGCAGCCAAGCCAGCTGCCTACGTCCTCAGCCATCCATAACGCCTCTGTCGCGCGGCATATCACGCACCTCATCTCCCGGGCCCGGACATGGACCGATCTGGCAACCATCACGCACGAGTACGGCGGTGCTGCATCCCTCAACGAAATTCACCTTTCAGCTGCGCTTACCAGGCTAGCAAAGACGGATCTCACCGGGTCCCCGGAACAACGACGACAGGAACGACAGCAGGCGCAGCAACCGCAGCAGCCGTCTTTAGAAGCCAGAGTGCAAGTCCCTATCGGAAACTCTCGTTTCCAAAACCCTCCCCTTCCGCTTGCTCCTTCCCGACTGTCGGCACCAGCAACAACCCTGCCGCCCCCGCCGCTGCCACTTCAGCCTCCCCTCTCGACACTCAGCGGATCACGGTTCGGGCCCGCACCGCGCGCTCTGCCTCTAACCGATGTGGGTCAGGCGCTGCCGCCGTTGTCGTCGAGAGGGTTGCGGTCACCTCCGGGGTCTGTGGGTTCCATGACTCTGAACGGCGCAACGAGTGTAAGTCAGCTGGGGCCGCCTGGGGGACTTAGCGGAGCCCTGACGACCTCAACCCCGGGACAAGGTGGCCATGGCCCTGGGCAGCCGCGCCCCGAAACCTCACCTGAAGGTCTGTGTGTGGCTTTATTAGAAGCGCTGGTGCACCGTATCGGTGGTGGCCAGACGTCCGCTACGGCACCAATGGCTGGTGCAGCACCGATGCCGGCACGCGTGCTGGCGAATGCGACATGGGCCGCGGCTCGGCTCATTATGCTGCTGTGGCCGTCGCGGGAGAAGGCTGCGGCAATCGTGGGACCTGCCTGTTCAATAGCTTCCAACAGCAATGCAGGGAAGCCTCGTGCTGGGTTGTCTGAAGGAGATGAAGTTGCAGCCGTCAGGCAGGGTGCTAGCCCCGCGACGTCGTCGTTGCTGCAGCGCCGTGCCTGGGCAGCGCTGCGTGCGTTGCTGGCGCTCGTGCCCAACGTAGCACCCTCCCTGGAGCCCCAACACGTGTCTAGCCTGCTGTACGCCGTGGCACAGCTGGCAGCGGCTAGGTCGCCCGGGGAGGAGCTTGAGGCGGTCTCAAGCTCTTCCGCCGGGGGCGGTGCCGTGGGCGGCAGCATTAGCAGCAACAGCAGCAGCAACAGTAGCGTTTCTGCTGATGTTTGGCGGGTGACCGCGTCGTCATCTTCTGCGGTGGCGTGTGCTGCGGGCGAGTCTGGGCTTTCGTGGGTGCCTGGCGGCGACGGGGCGGGGGTACAGCGGCTGGTGGCGGCGCTCCTGAACGCCAGCCTGCCGAAGCTGTCAAGCTTTGGGCCGCAGGTGCGTCACTATTTGCTATTGCGTGAGCAAGGTGAGCACTTCAAGCAGGTGCACATCGCTAGGTGTAACGTTGTAGGCCTCAGACCTCCCGTGCGTGGCTTAAGTGGGGCCCGGCCGCGCATGTGCTGGTGGGTGGGTAACTGCGAATCGGGGTGTGAAGGACAGGCCGGGTTAGCGGCGACAAATCTTGGATACCTTCAGGCACAGAGCTGTCTATCGGCCCTTCCCAGAGGTCTACGTGTTGCAGCCCCATCGCGTGTGGCCTTGACGGCGAGTTGCGGACTTGCCGGGGCCCTGCGGCGGCGCTTTCCACGTAGGCTCTGTCTAACTCGTTGTACGCGCTGGCGAGCTTGGGGATCTCTCCACCTCGGAGCTGGTTGCGGGCGTGGCTGGGCGCGTCCGCAGGTCAGCTGCTGCGCGCGGACCCGCAGCACATTGCTAATATGTTATGGGCCTTCGCGCGCCTGGGGTACGACCCCGGAGACGCGTGGATTATGGCTGCGCTACAGGCCGCGGCGTTGAAGGCACCTGCGTTTACGATGCAGGTGCGTGAAGAGTGTGGGTCATGGCGGTGTGGACCCACGGTGTGCTAGACCCAGTGTTTTTTCCTTTGCGTGTGTGTGTGTGTGTGTGTGTGTGTGTGTGTTGTTCGTGAAAATGAACTGAGCCGCGAGGTGTAAGGGTTGGGTGTATGTGCTGAGGCTGTCCGCGGCACAGGACCTACATCACCTCCTCAGCGGTCCCATCCCGCGATGTGGCTCCAGCGGGCCCATGGTTGAGGCGATACCGCACTACACCTCTACCCGCATCCGGCTTTCCTCCTTCGCACACGCAGAGTAGTTATTTAATCCTTCACAGAGCATCGCGGTGTCGTTCCGTTCTCTGATTTCCGATGTCCAACTTGGCAGCGAGGCGCAGGCCAGGTCATGTCGACTATCATAGCGACGATTCCCCGGTGCCTTTCCTTGACAAACTTAACGTTCCATAACATACGATTTTTAGTCTGCCGTTGCCGTACCACGGTACACAGTACGACCTTAACAATGCCGGACCTGAACAATAACCTGAATAATAATACCTTGCATCAGGGCCTCTGTAACACGCTCTGGGCCCTCGCCAAGTTGGGTTTTACGGCAGACGACGCACCCAGAGCGCGCGTATTGTTGCCCCTGCTATCCGGCCTCGGCTCCGCGGCGCGCGGGTGCGGAGGTCAGGATGTGGCCAATGGCATGTGGGCCATAGCCCGCCTGCACATGCGCCTTTCTCCCCTGCCTCCGCCGTCGGGCACGGACCACATACACGACGTACACACACCTCCAGCCTGGGACAGCCCCGGAACCGCCTCGGGAAACGCGCAGGCGGCTATGGCGGCGGCGCCGCCGTCGCCGCAGCCGCAGCCTCTATTGGCTGCACGGGAAGCGATGCAGTCTGCGGGGCGGAGGCTGCTCCAGGCGTCCTCGCGCCATCTGCATGTCTACAGCCCGCAGCAGCTTGCCAATACCTCCTGGGCGGCTGCGGTGCTGGGTCTGCAACCCCCACCTGAATGGGAGGCGCAGTTTTGGCTCGCCTCGCAGGCCGCTCTGCCTGCCATGCGGACCGAGGAGCTGGTGGGTACAGCCATGGCCTCCGCGAAGCTGCGACTACAGCCACCCGACCGGTGGCTAGCTGCCGTACTGGAGCTAACCAGTCAGGCCATGCTGCGGCAGCAACAGCATCAGCATACCTTTCTTCCGCCGCCTCCTCTGTTGGCGGCCCCTGGCGCAGGCGATGGCTCGTCGCCGCATAGCGGCACTCAGCGGAGCCCCAGCCGGATCCAGGCAACGGGCCGAACGTTGGCCAGCCTACTTTGGTGTGTGGAGGCGTGGCAGGTGCGTGTGCCGGTGAGCTGGACGTCCGCTGTGTTGGAACAGCTGGAGTGGCTGGCAGGGAAGGGCCTGATGGACCCGGCGGCGCTGGCGATGGCGCTGCAGGCCATGGCGCGCATGGGGCTGCGGCCTGATGCGATAGTATCGGGCTGGACTGCCAGGATTGTGACGACCGCCTTGGCGGGCATGGCTGCCGACTGGCATGCCGGGGCTGCTGTGGATGCTGCTGTTGAACAGGCGCATCGTGCGCGAGGAAATGGCAGTGTTGGGGCGCCGGCCGGGTCGGAGCGGCATGAGGGCCTGGGGCCCGGCGGTGGCGACGGTGGGTATGGCATGGGAAAGCAGGCTGAGCAGGGAGTCGGCGGCGTCAATCCTCAGTGTGCGCGCATGCTTCTTTGGTCATTGGCGCGTCTGCGTTGCTGGGTTTCGGATGATATCGCGGGAGAGCTAGCGCTTAAGGCAGCTGAGTGCGACATGGCGGCAGCCAAGGCTTCTCCTGCTGTGGGTGTTTTCCCCGCTACTGCGGTTTTGGGGACGCAGAAGGATGCGGGAGGGAGGAACAAGCTGTTCCGCAAGGCGCTCTTCGCCGTGACTGCCGGGCCCAGCGCTGCTGTTGCGGTGGATGCTGCGACGGATTCTACTGATGGCATGTTTGGGAAGGACGGGGTTAAAAAGGCGGAGGGGACTGTCCCGGGGTCGGAGAGGTCGGCACGGAATGTGTGCGTGGCGATATGGGCGTTAGCATGCCTGTCCAGCCGGCCCAGCGCAGTGGTAATGCGGCAGCTGGAGAGGCGCGCGGCACTGGATGTGGCCTGGGCGTCTGATTCTGAGCTGTTGACAATGGTGCGTGCTTTTGCTGCGCTGGGCTTTCGGCCCGGCGTCCGTTTCCGGAGGGCTACGGAGGAGAGGGTGGTTTGCCTGGCTTCCTTACTGAGTGAGCAGCAGGTGGCTGCGCTGCTGGCGTCGTGTGCGCGCCTGCAGTGGCGGCTCAGCAAGGAAGCTCAGGGTGCACTGGGTGGGCCGCGGCTGTAAGGGCTTCGCAGCTGAGGGTCACATAGTTTGTTTTGGGGCTCCATGGAGGAATTGAAGTGGCCCAGAGCGGGCTGTCGGTATTGGGCACTTTGCTCCCTTTGAGAGGAGGAGCGGTATCATCACACGCCCGAGTATGGGGACTAGGCTGCTTGCAAACGTCATGGGCAATACACATTAAGGCAGCTTTACAAATGTAGATTGCGTCCTCGCCAACACGTGCCTGGCGCTCCTCAACAAAAGCTGCAACACAATAATGATAGAGCTGTACAATGTACGGCGTTGACTATTCCTGACTTTAAGCTTCGCAAACGAAGTCTTCGAGTAGATGTGAACGAGAGCTTTGCACTACTTGTGACAGTATGCCCATGGGCCGATGGTGTTTCGTCCCCATGGGCCGCAGACTGGCAGGTTTTCAATTGAATCAGACTAAAACAAGCGTGTTGGCAAGCCTTTTTCCATTGGGAACAATGTCCCCGTTTTGATAATCATGGTTGCCGTGTTGTACGAAGACCATGGCAGAATAGTGTTTTCGAACTGAAGGACAAAGATTCTGCGCTTATATGAATCCAGGCATAACCCTTACGGCCTAGGGCGCATACGGCAAACCTTGTTCCTAGCTGTTATGCTGTTTCACGAAATGGACGGTGGTGGCTAGCTTGACTCACGCAGCGGTATTTTCGTCGCTGTCCTGAAAATGCCACTGTTTTCATGCTTCGGTGGAGGTGGTCTGAAGCATTCGGCCTCGGGAGGGCGGACCATTGTGAAAGGGAGCGAGCCAGAGCCTGTCGCTGTGGCGCAACCCTCGCCAAAGCAGCCGGAAGCAGCAGAGGTTAACGTGCTTGGTCCCGGGGCAAGCGGAGCACTTACGGGCTCTATAAGCAAGAAGTTGAGCAACTCCAGCTTTACCAGGAGCACTCAGGTGCGGCCGGAGAGAAGGATTATACGCTTCAGTGTCTCCAATTTTTTATTGGCTATCCACAATAGAAGTTGCGAATTATTGTGTGCACGTGCCTACCGCTGTTTTTAGGAAGCATCTGAGGACAAGGCCGCTGCGCCTGCTCAAGGCGCCGGGAGCGGAACCAGCAATCCAGCACCAGCTGCTGAACAGGCTCCATCTTCAGAGCCTGTGGAAGAGTCGACTGAGGAGGAGGAGACACGACCAGCACCCGAAGACGGGAAACCCGGCCCTGGCCGGGCTCCGGTTCCCCTGCCACAGCCGGGCTGCTATACACACAGTTTGAAGCTGACCAGCGAGCAAACACTTTGCCAATCGAACATTCAGCTTTGCAAACCAGAGGAGTTGGTGGGGGACATCAAGGACTTGGCATTCATTGGGAACGGTTCCTTTGCCGCGGTATTCAAGGGTGCGTTCTAACGGTATCTTGTCTTGCGAATATTTATTTTCAATGTGCAAACATTGGAGGTCTTCGTCAACTTGCAGGACTGTGGCAGGGTGCCAAAGTCGCTATAAAGTTTGTCGTCTCGGACAGTCTGAACTCAAACAGTGTGACGCTTCGCGAGTCCCTGCTTGGACAGCTGTTGTCTCATCCCAATGTCATCCAGGTACGAGAACGCGCGTGTTTGGGCAACAGGTGGTACGTGCTGCTGCACCAAGGCCTTTCATTGATCGCTTGTAGCTACCCCGTGTCGATTACGCACATGCATGCTACCACTACGTTACATAAACGTACGCTGCGGCATCCGACCTGTGTGCACCCTTGTAAAGGCGTCGTGCGCACTTTGCGAAGTTGTGCGGTACAGCCGTATTTTCCTTTTTTAGGCATCTAACATGCCCTATTGAGTCCTTGGTCTCCCACCTTAATCTTAAGGTGCGTGTCCAACCTGCGCCATATGGGTTCCTACCTTCGTGAACTGAGCAATATCGGTGTTTCCCGTTTCGATGACCCGGGTTTCTGCTGCCATCCGGCGTGTCCTTCCCATGTATTTTGCCTGGCTCCCTCCTTAGACGTACACTACGCGGTGCGCGCTCATGGACGACGATTCGCTTGATGCCATCCACGGTTCGGCCACGGACGACGCACGACGGTTAAGCGGCGACAGCATGCGTTTCGTCAGTGGCGACGGGTGGGTAGCGTTGGACAGAGAGGTTACCGACTGGAGAGGGTACTTGTAGAAAGTGGGCCAACTGCACTTCCATTGGACGAATTCGACGGAATGCATGCCACCAAAATTTGATTGCAGGTTTGGCGACCCACGGCACAAAGCGGGAGGCGGCACGATTTCCGTCTCCAACATCCTGCTACAGTTGCAGGTCAAACCGGGCCAATACGTTGCCGTTGTCATCATGGAGTACGCGGACAGGGTGGGTCTTTTACATGCGTGGAACGTTGCGACGTGCGCGATTGAGCAGCTGGGGGCATGACAGAAGGCTGGCATACTTTGGTATTCGGCCTTGCGTGTGGTATCCTAGCTATTGGGCGTCCTGTTGCTTAGAGGCATAAGTCTGGCGTGGTCAAGCGTTTGTTGGTCAAGCGTTTGGTCAAGCGTTTGTTGGGCTAGGCTCATGGTGCCGCGTGCATGATCGGGGCCGGAAATGATGACCCCCTATCATCGGATGCAAATCGAGACACCGAAAGCTGCTTCCCTCGTTCAACAAGAGCATGACCAGGAGCATGGTGATCTAGGGGGGGGTGCATTTCTCTGGAACAGCCACCTGCATCTCCCATTTGTTCTTGAGCAAGCCCCACAGCACGAACCGTCGCAAGAGATGCGACGCTAGTTTTTGCCGTTGCAGCGGGTTGTCGATGACGTTGGCCGGCGCTCCTGCCCCGGGCTTCAAACCATGTGAGCAGGGTACGTTGCAGGAGGCAATTTATAAGCGGCAAGTCTTTCGGGAAAGCCCTCGATGGAACAAGCGCATTGCCGCCCGCGCCTTGTTCCGGACGGCGCGTGAGATTGCCCTGGGCATGCAGCACCTGCACAGCAGCAACGTTCTTCACGGTAAGGTTGGCATATGCATATGGGTTAGATGCCAGCTTGTGGTGAAAGCAGGCTCACCGGGCTCCCTTGGCGCTAAGCCTCATTCGGGCATGCCGACTTGTGTGCTGAACTGAACCAAACGGTTTGCACTCTAAGTGCGATAATGGCTTGTATTCCTCTGCAAGTTCAAGGCCATCGTCCACCAATAAGTTTTTCAATGCAAGGTGCATTAGTGCCTCCGTTTTTCGCTCTGGGAAATTTGGTCCTGGGTTTGCAAGGGCCACGTAGAAGTTCCATCCTCAGATCAGCTGTGAGCCCTGCTCTGCCAACGTAGGTGATTTCATTCCAGGCTGTAAGGCCGTAAGTTATGACACCTCCGCATACCCAGCACTGGCCTACTCAGTACTGGCCTGATTCAGCACTTCAGCGTAAGGCCCCTTTCCCTGTCTGGCAGGCGACTTGAAGCCTGGAAATGTGCTCCTAACGTCTGCCCGTGTGGACCGCCGTGGCTTTATTGCCAAATTGGCGGACTTCGGACTCTCGCATGTGGCGCATGGGCCCATCGCGACGAATACGTGGGGGGTAAGTTGGAATGGCATGACTATGACCTGTCGTGGGGATACGGAATTGTTAAGAGTGTCTCCTCCAGCACGTGAAGCGCTATGGAAGTAAATTAAAATTGGAATGCAGATAGCTGGGTGAGCAAGTATTGGTCGAGAATGTAGGGGTGGAGATAACGTGGGTTTATAATGTGGGTGGTTAAGCAGCTGTAGGCGAGCAGCGTCCAGCTTGACCCTTGTCGAAGATGCTCACATAGCACAAGGTATGCGTCAAGTTCGTGCCAGGCAAAGCCCTCATCCTGCCTTTGCCGGGGCTGCCCTGCAGACTCTGCGCTACATGGCGCCTGAGCACTTCTCCGGCACCATGTCGAAGGCCACTGACGTCTTCGCCTTCGGGATGTTACTGTGAGTCGGATGTCTAGACCTAGGTCGTTGTAAGAGCCGCAGCCATGTCCCATGCCAGGCTACCCTCAGGCTCGTGCCGGTACTTCCACGCCCAACCATTCTTAGTGTTCGGCACTCTGTGCGAGACTTCGCGATTAGGTGGTACTGCAATTTTTACCTTACTGAGCATGGTACATGGCACGGATCAGTGCACTGAGCTGTGTGACTGCTTGGTGTAAAGGTCTAAGTGGACGTGATTGTGGCGATTGCCTGCGCTAATGGGCCATTTTTGGGTTCTCTTCCATAAACAGGTGGGAGATGGTCACGGGTAAGAAGCCGTACGAGAATATGACGCAGGGAGAGGTCATCCAGTCGGTCTCGCAGGTATGAATTGCTTATGTGCGAGGCGTGAAGCAAGATCGGCAACGGCAATATGCTGTCGCCGTGGGGACTCTAGGATTTGGTCTAGGTGCCCTCAGTGCTCTCCCAATGAACAGGGAGCGTGGACAGGAGTCATGCGGCCTGCTGCGGGTGCTAGTGACGCTGTCAGAGGAGGCTTGCCTCTAAACGAACCGATCTTCTCGTGGAGCACCGGTTCGGGTGTTCAGTATACTTACTTTACGCATGCTGGCGGCACCGTCTGCATTCGCACCCTGTAGGGTCTCCGGCCGCAATGGCCGCCGGACTGCTTCCCGCACTTGGAGTACCTCGGTAAGCGCTGCATTGCGCACAATCCCGCGGATCGACCGTCGTTTGGGGAGATTGTGAAGGAGCTAGAGGATATGGAGGTCATGCTGCGAGAGCTGCTGCAGGTGAGCAGAAGGGGCGGAGTGATGGCAACAGGGGGTCTTGCTGGCAGACGCCTAGGCTTGGCTAAGCTGCGTTTACGTTTACATTTACAAATGCAATGTTTGCAGTGATGTGCACAGCTGTTAAGAGTTCAGCTGCTCGACTTTTCAAAACCGCGTAACAGACGCCCTTCACCACCACCGCCACGTAATCACTTAATTATGTCCAGCCTTCGCGGGGGGTTCTGGCATTCTAGCACCTCATCTCATACGCTCACCTGAACATCCATACAGACAATTGGTACAGAAATTGGAACCGCAAATTAAGTTCGCAAGTTTCGGTCCACCAATTGTGACAGCGAGTGCTCATCTTGGAGGCTCGCTATAATCCCCAAAAATGTCGGGGGTCTACCTTAAGTATTGGAGTTAGCACCTTCAACCTTTCCATGGAAATGTGGTAGCGTCGCCACACCAGTCTCCAGATGACGCAGTCTTTGGAAAGGCGTGCCCGCTCGTTTCCAATTGTTGTGTCAGCGCCAAAGACACATGGGTAGACCGGCCGCATGCATATCCTGCCCGAGCGTGTGTTATTGTAAAGGGGGCTTCAAGGCTAAATGACTTGAACATATAACAGTATGCTGGGTCGGAAAGCTAATCCGGTCTGCCCAGCTAGCCCCGATGGCCCTTGCATGATCCCCTCTGCCATGTTTGCCTACCATCCATTCAATGCACTGTAGGCAACACGGGAGTCTACCGGCATGAACGCGGTGGGAGCCCCAGCAGGCAACTCCCCTTCACAGGCAGGTCTGCAGCCTGAACAACTGTAACTGTCGGCGGCTGGCGAATGCGTGCCTAGCACGTGCTATCATCACTTGTGGGCAGCTTGCATGTTGGCATTACGTAGGTCCTTCCTTGATTTGCATTCCTGGTAGCAGCCAGGATGTGGGACCTTTGAGCTGGTGTGGGTGGTTGAACGTCTCACATCAGGTTCCCCAGGCTGGGGCGAGCTCGAGAATGCGGTTTTCTATGTTTCCTGTGGGATTTGACCATACGTGGTGACTTCGTTCGCCACACGGAGGGCCGCATTCGCAGCACATCGCAACACGGGCCTCGGGGCGTATCGCATTTGATTTTCACTTGATGCGGTACTTCAAGACAATGTGTAAAGGCGTGTGCTGAGGTTTTTACTGGGTGGCCTGAAGAGCTTGGCACGACGTGCTGGAGACGAGCGCCCGGAGTCCACGGCTCCTGGTGGCGCTGACGTGCAAAATGGTCAGGTACACATGACAGCCGCCTGGCTCGTGCTTAGGGGTGTGTCGGTCACGCAGCGAGTTGCCCGGTTATCCCGATTCATTTGAGGAGTGGCGATGCTGGAGATGGAAGGTTATGTGGAGGCTTCATCGGTATATGATTGCTAGGTGTGGGTATCTTTGTGTGTTGTTCAAAAGTCGCTTCCGTGTGAATGTCGTACGACACAGGTCTCGAGGGCGGCGACCAGCTGTTGACGCTAAGTGACCTGGTTTAGGGAGGCGGTTGTTGGTTTGGGTGGCTGTATGACAGAATGCATATGTTTACACTGGCGTGGGCTTTTTGTACGCGATGTCGGGCTTCCCAGTTAGCTGTCTGCCTGCTAAACAGTGGTTCGAATCCTGTCACCTTGCGGTGTGCCTAGTCTTGTGGTGTGCGAAAGGATTTCGCAACGTGGACGTTGTGAGGAAAATCGTTGGTTCACTTTCCCATGCGTGTACTCCTGTCATTGACTCCTGTGGTAAACTTCGATATGTTGTGCGGACGTATTTGTCGGTTCGTTTTTCCAGCTTAACTGTGTGGGACGGGTTATAATAAAGTTGAAGCAGGATGAGATTTCATGGATATTGCTGTGTTGACTTGCATTCTATTGTCATAACATTTTCTCATATAACATTTTCTCATGCTATGCGTATATCACGTCTATATCATCTTTACCTGTACACGCACCATGCAATTAAGTTAAAGGAGTGACATAAATTTACAGAACTGGCACGGATTCGCGTTTTATGTCACATTCCTATACACCTGACAACTTCTCTTCCTACGTCCTCGTCCACAACGTCGACCATTCCTATACGCATCGTTCAGCCCTGAGATAATAAGACTTCGATAGGAAAAGTAACGAATTAGGCAAGTTGATGTTACAGGGTGGTTAAGCTTCACCAGTAGCCTCCTTCCCGAGGCAATTCCCTACTCTCCCCTGCTGGAGGGGCACCCTAATCCATTCACCCCATCCGACTTCAGTTTGTAGGGCAAGTTATATACAATCGCAATCCTCATCAGCAGGTCGGGTCAACGGCTATATCCACTGAACCTCCCATTCAATGCTCACCACGGCATTGCCAGCCGGTGCCAAAACAAATGCCCGTAAGAGTGTGCCTTCGAGCAGAGTGTCTTCTATGAAACCTTCCCCTCCACAGCCCCGCTTATCTCAGCTCCGAGCGTACATACATATGCGCTTTCACCGGTCCTTTATCCGCAAATTGCCAAGCCCGGATGACAAGCTCCATTTGCTTAACACAATTACTCGCGCGTCTTCTCCTGTGGACCAAATAGCAGGCAATCGACAGAGAGGAACAAATACATCAAGACCAAAGCGTCTCCGTAGTCGAAGATGTATTCCGTGCACAGGACAAGCACCTTCTGCCTTTCCTAGCCACCGCCATTATTAAAGTTGCCTCACGCTGTAATCTTACCGCCTCCTTCTTCTTGATGTCCGTGTACATGGCGTCGATCACTTTCTGGTATTTCGCCTGCGCACGATACAAAAATCGTAGTAAGGGCCGTTGTCATAAACAGATGTCGATCACGTTTTGCCTGCCCGTCCTTTCCCAAGGAATCCGAACATCTCGAACCTTGCTCACCCCACCTACGCCATAAATGCTGCCGGACTAATGCCAATGTACTGCACCCACTTCCGCACCCAATACATGCAGCAGCCCCCGCAGCACCACTCGCCACAACTTCAATGCTACTCCCAAGAACTGCAACTTCACCTGCAACTGCGGCCGGCGCAGCTTGAAGCTGGGCGTCATGAGGTCTTCCTCAACGCTGAACTGCACGTGATCCAAATGGACCGCCTTGATGATTTCGTAACCCTTCAGCTTGTCCTCCTTTCCAACGCGGACCAGCTCCTGCAAATGTTCCCATCAACCCAGGCAACCTGCTTGAACCAGGGAACCCGACAATCCGCGCACGTGCACTTCAGATGATAAGCTATGGTTCATATAAGAGTCGGGATTCGCGCTACACACAATCCGTTCGATACACGAATTGCGGATATACCTGGCCCTGGTCACTCGTGCGCGCAGCGAGGTCTAAAATCATTTCGGAAAGGGTGCGCGCAGCAACCACTGGGGTGTTGCATAACGGCCAAAGTTACCACATACCGAGAGGATGTACTGGTTGACACGCGGATCCTCCAGAAGTCCCTCCTCGTACCCGCCCGACACGCCGGCCTCCTTGGCCCAGGCCGTGATGACAGCCTTGTTAGGAACCACTACAGCCACGAGGCAGTTCTCAAAGCTGTTGCCATACACCCAGACCTACGCGACAAGTCGACAGGCATATTGAGATGCATGAGGCATGAGCTTCTTAGCAAAGCCATCTTCCACGCGACTACATGACGCACAAGAACAGAAGGAACTGTTGCGGGTGGAATGTGGCCATTTGCTTTGCGCGTGAGATGGCATTACCTTCAGCGAACGAAATTAAGTACTATGAGGCATTGCCATATCAGCACGTTGGCAAGTTGCAGTCTACAACCTGTGTGAAGAGCGTGACAGGGAGCGACGCAAAGCCAAACACGTAGGTCGGCATTTCCCCTCCGCGTGCGCCCCTTCCCCCAAAGCGGAACGACACCACACCCCAGCACTACCCACTCCAGGCGCAATGCACCCCCCTTTCCCCCATCCGCAGGCCATACCTGCTCCACCACGGTGGCCTTCTTGTAGGTCGACTCGAGCGCCTCTACCGCCACGTACTCGCCCTGGCTCAGCTTGAAGATGTTCTTCTTGCGGTCCACAATCTTGATAGCTCCCGTGGGCGTTATCACGGCGATGTCGCCTGGCAACGTAAGACCCATTAATTTACCTTCTGTTTGTTGCGGACAGCACCAAAACAATCCGACCTGATCTACTAACTTGTTAATGCATTCCTTCTGTGCGCCTCTCCTGACAGGCAAGGCTTCCAGCTCGCGTTCTAACACTTCATATGCCAGGAAAAGACTCGCCAGCCGCCCACAATACGCCGTCCAAATTTGTTATTACGACAAAAAGCCAAGCAGATCCTGTTTGGCGAATCTAGCCGTCGATAAATAAGAAGCCACAGCGATGAGGAGGTTGCGTGACACGCCAGGGCCCAAGTGCTGCTGTGCAGAGCCACAGTCGCAGGCGCGCAGTTCTCCCACGTGCTTTAGAAATAAGCAGGGGGCTACCCAGCAGCCCCGACCGAAGCCATATGACCGGTCGTGTGCCAAGTGGGCACATTAGCCCCGCCATCCGAGAAACCCAAAGGATTTCACAAATGCCTAGGGCCCACCCCTCACCGGTGTGGAACCAGCCGTCGCTCTCGACCACCTCGTCCGTCTTGTCTTGGGCCTTGTAGTAGCCGGTGAAATTGGCAGCGCCACGGATGAGGACCTGAAGTCGACAAACGGCAAGACGCATAGCGGGACACAGCGCCCAGGCGGTGTCAAAGGATGTCGCCCAAGCCCCGAGTAAAGGCCCATGGACACAGTCGCGTCTGGTGAACCATCTAGTATTCGGGTGCGCGCAGCGATGGTGATCCAGTCAAATCCATTGCACGACATTTACTAAAGGACTTTGCTTGCCAGGTCCGTCGTATCTGGACTCGAGCCCGACTTTTTGAGGATCGGAAGCCAGCGCACAGGCACTCACCTCGCCCTTGGGTAGCTTGGGGTCCAGCGCATCGCACTTCATGTCGGGTACCGATTCCAGACGGAACTCCGTCAAGGGGGTGGGCGGCCCCACCGTTGCGGCGTGCTCCTGCAGGTCGCGGTCGGAGTGCATGGATTCAGCAGGGCTTTTTTCTTCGAATGCGGTTCAGAAACACGTGCATGATGCAGGTGTACTTCCGTAAGCCATTCACAGGTATACAGGCCCGGAGACAGCTCGTGCCGGCAGGCGCGCCGTGAGGTTCCCACGACTTGTGAGGGCTTCGCCACAGGACCGCTACTTTACGACCCGTGCCTCCCCCCGTGTTTTCGACTTGCGAGCGGGTGGAAGGAAGACGGGAGGAGGAGGCGGAAGGAGGAGGCTTGCCAAAGCACGCCGGACGCACCATGACGTCCGCTGCAGCAATGAAGGACGCGGCGTTAGTCTCGGTAAGACCGTAGCCCTGCACCACCGGCGCGCACATGATGACGCGGAGGAAGTCCTCCACGTGGGGGGCCAGGGGGGCGCCACCGCTGACCACAGCCTTCACCTGTACGGCAATGCCGCGAGAGGGAATAGGGATAAGTTAGTGCATTACAGACTACTCACGTTCCCGTTATTGCGAACAGACGGAACGTGCGATGTGAAAGAGAGGGTCAGATGATGATTTTGACGACAAGGTGACAATTTGTATGCCGAAAGGGTGGCAAGTTGGCTGAAAGAAGTGGCAACATGTGCAGCTGCACCAGGATAGGAGCACAAAGCTCGCGCACAACAAGTCGCTGTCAACTGAAGCTTTTCACAAAGCGTACGAAGCGGGTGGTAAGTGCCAGCGGCGGACGCCTCGGAAGGCCCCAATGGAGGGCACTAGGTACAGGACGACGAAAAGGAACCCTTACGGAGAATCAGTCCACGATTAAATTGCATAGTAACCGGCTTAATGGGCCCCTATTGGCGCTGCACCGCTATTGCACAAATTGTTTTTTTCATTGGTTTGAAGAATAACTTATAACTGTGCTTTTTGGCCACTCCTTGCCCAGCCCGTCGTGCACTGCAGGCCCTCGCTGACAACTCGCAACGACCTCTGGATCCATCAGGTGTTGGGTCCCCTCCTAACGGATATATGCACGCAGGCGATGGGGTTTGGCGAGGACAGAACAGGGATGGCACGCTACAAAAAAACAAACCAGTTGGGACGCGAGATGCAGGTGGTCAGTGAGATGACCAACGGCGGTCCCGCACCTTGCCACCAAACCGCGCTGCAACCTTGCTGAAGATCAGCTTGTCGAAGAAAGGCGCAGCCTGCAGTTCCAGGGCACGTTTCGCGTGTCACGTCAACGTCGTGCTCGGTTGCGTCTATAAAAAGAATTCAGGTAGGCAATTCTATACGTGGGTAGGTATGGAGCAGTGGCAAAACTCTATACGTGGATAGGTATGGAGCAGTGGCAAAACTCTATACGTGGATAGGTATGGAGCAGTGGCAAAACTCTATACGTGGATAGGTATGGAGCAGTGGCAAAACTCTATACGTGGATAGGTATGGAGCAGTGGCAAACACAGTCAAAGGAATACACCGCCACTGGGGCCCCAGCGCAAATTAAACAGACTAGCCTAGAGCTGTGAGGCTGCGAGGCCAACCGCGCCGACGACAATAGGTGCGACTTCCTGGAGACCCCTGCACGCATGTCATGACAGGTCATGTCATGGCAGCTGAACACCACGTGTGACGCGCTTCGTCCTGGTGACGCAGAGCGCACGGCCACGACACAGCGGGGGCCGCAGAGGGAGCTGCTCACCTTGGTGTGCGAGTAGCCCTGACGCAGGAAGTACAGCTTGCGGCTGAAGCCCCAGTTGAACAGGGAGCGCTTCAAGAAGCTAGCGTTGTTGATCTGCAGCAACGAAGGCAGTTGCACATTTACAGCACAAGACGCGTAGCAGGACTTTTCGCAGACATCTGGCTTCCGTATTCCGCTGGAAACTAGTGTCCTTGGGGAACGGCAAGTCCTGGGCAACGGCGCAGACGCATGGGTAGGAAGAGACACGGCACGCGCTTGCGTACATGATGTTCCCAGGTAGATAGACCTGCAAGTTTGCTAAACAAAATTATTTTCATGAAAATAACCCCTCTTCCTGCTAAGCCGCCAGCAGGACTAGTTCTTGGCCTTCCTCCTCGCACCTGAGACATGATGCCCGTGTAGATGCGGTCAAACACGCGCGGTACACCGATGAACAGCGACGGCTGAAGTGCCGCCACGTCGTCCACCAGCTTCGTCACGTCACCCTGCGGTTATCATTATCACGTGTGCCGCCCCATAAGACAAATATCCACGATGCAGACGCATTACAGAGTCACGTACAACAAACGTCCAATCCAGGATATACTCCCCCGCACAACCCGACGAAAGAAATACGTACCCTCGAGCCCATGAACCATGCCTTCAACCAGACCAACCCCAGCACGTTGCCAAAGGCCCACCCACCTGCCAGTAGCCAATGGCAGCGCCCATGGATAGGAACCACTCCTCGTTCACCCTGCGCAGCCAAACCGCACAAGAAACGACCGGAAAAGCTGGTACCCTACATGCTGAAGAATGTCTTACACCGTAACGGGGAGGCAGTGTCCAGTCCCCACAACCAGCAAGTTTGAGCACTTCGGGAGTCTAATCAACGGTGAGCACAGGTGGGCAGTGAGCAAACCCTCACAAGGGCGCCAGGGCTCCTAGTGTAGATAGCTACATGGGGAAAGGGCCAGGAATTGAGTTTAGCCATGCCGTAACGTAATCACAATCCGCCTTCCCAGCGCCTGATGCAATTCGTTCGCGTGTTCGCACGACAGGTCGGCAAGCGGCCCAACCAACCACGGGTCAAGGCTCACCGGTCGAAAATGTGCGCCAGCGGCAGGTAGGACAGCATCCGGTCCGTATCGTTCAGGTAAACGTTGTTGAATTTGCAGTAAGACCCGGCGGTGTTCACCGCGGCCACAACAGCCGCATGTGTCAGCATGACGCCCTTGGGCGCGCCGGTGGTGCCTGCAAGGATGCCCAGCGGAACATGGCCACAAATAGACAAAGGACGCCAAGAAAGGGAAACGGCATATCCCTTGGCCAGGCGAACATGAAACCCAACAGGTCGCGTTCCCCACCCATCCATAGCACCCGCCATGCCACCAGGCCCTGGCACAGCAAGAGATACTCCCCCAGCAATCCTGCGGCGATACCTAGCCGATGGGTATTCAGCTGTTTGATACCAACCGCAGCTGTTTTCTGACGTGGCTCAGCTGTGAAGCACCTGGCCGCACCAAGCCCCGGCGAAGAGCAACTGCGTGCCTGTGCTTTGGACGCTCAAGACATGATGAAAGAGACAGATGACAGTCCTTGTCCTGTACTGTTTCGGGTCGGTCCCGGATCATGTCCATCTGGGTCAGGTTATGTTCGCATGCCTTAGCTTTTCGTGGTACCCCGCAATCCCTCCGCCATGCCGTTTCCTTCGGCCACGACCTGTCCCCCGCGCACCCGAGGTGTACATGATTGTGCAAAGCTCCTCCGGCTTGGGAGGGACCGGTTCCGCTGGCTTCTCAGCCCCAAGCGCCAAAAGCTCGCTGAACGAGAGCACCTTGTAGCCAATGTCCGTGGCAGCCTGTGGAATGCGCACGTGGGGTTGTGTTGCTGGTGTATGGTGGTGCAATTGGGTCACCCTGAGCGGGAGGCGGGACATACCTTGATGGCATCCTCCTTGCCCGGCCCCCAGTAAATGACTGACTTAAGCGTCTCCTTCGTCCTGGGCAGGGCCTTCACCAGCGCCGGCAGCTTCTGAGTAGAGCAGAACGCAGCCACAGACTCGCTGTGGTTGATGATGTACTCGACGGCGTTCTCGCCCAGGGAGTCGTACAGCGGGACGCATTGCAAGGACATACGGTTGCAGGCCTACAAGCATAGCCATGCAGCGGAAGCGTACGCGTGTGCCTTGCGAGATCCATGTGGGTCGGAGCGGTCGTGCGCCGTGCAAGGCCGGAGAAGTAGGCCCCAAAGATTTCTGCCACAGCTGGCCTTCAAATATATTTGGAGTCCCAAAGATGATCGTGTTATAATAATATGTGTTTTTGACTCTCATTTGCCCCAAGGGCTACCACACCGATCCGATGGAGAACCTCCATAACAAGGCAAGATCTTGACATCATAATATGCGGTTTAGTTGTGTACATTAATTTCGTTTAATCCATGGAACGATCACAAAGGGCGCATGTCGCTCAGCGAAGAAGCGAGTTTCCGGCAGCTTTGGGACTGCTGCCGTCTGTCAGGAGAAGGTAGTAAGATATCCGACAAGCACGGTTATCTTCGCCGGATAACGTCCGCCATGCATACCTGCATTGCAACCATCCACTCTGGGCAGTTGGCGCCGAATACTCCGACCCGCTGGCTAGGCTCAACGCCCAAGGCACGGAGTGCTGACGCCGCTTGCACCACCTCTTTGTGCACCTCGGCGTAGGTCTTAAAAACGAAAGGGCCCGCCTCACCCTTCTCATTCTTGTCTCGCTTGCCTGCAGGAGGTTGCTCGCTCAGGGTTCATCGTGTGCGTCGCAGTTTAAGCTGGCTACCCACCAAGGCACTGATTGTTGGGGTACTTTATGCATGATTGCTCGAACATTTCGAACAGGGTTGCAAACTCGACAGTGGGAAACCCATCCTTCACATACACGCTGCGATACACAGGACTAGCGGACGGCTTGTCAGCCGTCGCCGGCCTTGCCGGCTCATACTCATGTAGGTACTTGTATGTGGGCATGTTGCGCAAACGCACGGTTCAACGCACGCCAAATGGGCAGAGCCTGCACCAAGATTCAGCACTAGAGTTTTGGTACAAGACACTGTATTAACAGTAATCAAGATACAAGTACTCCAGATCCCTCGCGGGGTAATCTATTCGCGTATTGGTTTAGAGCCGTACATGTACGGCTTCAGTCAGTCAGCAACGGGACCAAGGACAATGGCTAACGGGAAGCCAGAGTACTTGCAGCTTATTTAACGGTGTACATAGTACCAGGACTCGATCGGCAGATGTAAGAGAGAGGCGGCCCTTACGCGACTTTCGGCTTTTCCATTTTCCTTATTCACTGCCTTACGCCTTTGGTCCGTCAGCGCATCTGATATTGCACTGTGATATCTCATAGGCTGGAACCTTCTTTCAGTTTACCTATCGTTACGTGTGCTTTGCTCTTTAGCCATGGATATTCCACCTAATCAAACGATTTACATAAACAACTTATATGAAAAGTTGGGCAAAGAAGGTTGGTGCTCTCCTAACAGTTGGCAATGGCGGCCTGGTGTTTCTCCGCTTACTTTGGAGTTCGGTTACATGTCGCATCGTCGGATAATATAGTTAACGGAGGTGCTGGGTGCCCATGCGCAGAGCTTAAGAAATGCCTCTACGCTATGTTTTCGCAATTTGGCCGGATCATGGACGTGGTGGCTATGAAGACTTATCGACTGCGTGGGCAAGCATGGGTGGTCTTCACGGACACGGCAGCAGCAACGAACGCCTTGAGAACAATGCAGGGGTTCCCGTTCTTTGACAAGCCTATCGTAAGTCAGCAGGGTTTGGGGAGGGTGATTCGAGCCAAGCCAGGCTATTAACCATTTGGATAAGCAGGATATGGGTTTGAAGGTTGGACAGCAGGTCACACACCATAATCGCGAGCACTGAGATAACCCGCCCCTTCAAATTGTGCAGCGGATAACGTACGCTAAGGGGAAGTCCGATGCGGTTGCAAAAGTGGATGGGACGTATAAGCCAGACAAGAAGCAGCGGGCGCAAAAGAACGCGGCAGCACGAGGTAAGGGGGCCTCGCCGGATGGGAGACCGACCGCATAGCACAATATCGATACCTGCATTTCCCTGCGGTCCATACCCGCCAACCAACGATTGCTGCGGCGAATGCGATGGCACCACAATCTATACTCCAATCGAACAGTGATTTTTCACGTGGAACTGATGCGGTCACGGTTGGGATTCCCTACTTCGTTTAGGGCCTTATGCCCCCGCTGACAATTATGCACATGTGAGGTCACATTATTTATCCTAGACAATGCTCGTAACACATTACTTCACACGGAATTTCCCTTCGTCATTTGTCGTCAGCACTATAAACAATGGTCGCTTCGATTCGTGCCATGTAGAGGCGATGCTCAAAAGGCCAACCGGGGGCAAGGCGGCGGGAGCTTCAGTCGGGGGCGGCTCGGTAAGCAAAGCTGGGCGCGCAAGCTAACCTGGACGAGCTGTTCCTGCATGGGGCAGTTGATGATGTGCATTTTCCCCTGGGTGACTGGCTTCAAGCGCGCTGTGACGCAGTGCCATCTTTGAGTGCTTTGGGTCCAGCTGACGCCGAGGTGTCTGGGGCCCCGGAACGTACAGGCACAGGGCGCTGGCGGAGGCAGCGGCCTGGCGAATGCCCCCAACAAGATTCTCTTCGTCCAGAACCTGCCAGAGAATTCGAACGAAGCCATGCTGGGTATGTTATTCCAGCAGTTCCCGGGCTTCCGGGAGGTACGCATGGTGGAGGCGCGACCCGGCATTGCCTTCGTCGAGTAAGTTTCTCAAGGCATGCAACAGAGGTTTGATACTGGATTTTGCTAGGGTGGAATTACCATCAAGTTGAGGAGTTGCGAATGCTAAGCTCTGCGTGTGTATCTTGCCCCACATCGATCATCGTAAATACCGTTGTGAGGAACAAAAATCCGTTTCTTTTGGGGTTTGCTCCTTTTGTGGCTGTTTCCGGGCTCTTAGCACCGCAATCTATAAAACGCCTTAGAGTGGCGGTCTGGTACAGTTGCTCGCATTCATGCCGGCCTCCTTGCACGGTCAGGACAAAGGGTTGTGTAGCGCTTGTGTCCCCAACCTAGACACTGCAGCACCTCCCCGTGTGCCTTTCGACACTTCAAAACGCGTGTGCCAATTTTGCATGCAGGTTCGAGAACGACATGCAGTCTACAACAGCGATGCAAGGCTTGCAGGGCTTCAAGATTACGCCGGCAAACGCGATGAACATATCTTACGCAAAGCAGTAATTCTGATGCGATGTGTGCATCCACACCATTGCACGGATGTGCAATAGTACCCCGAATTGTGCGTTCCGCCACAATAGAAACGTATGAGCATAAAAACCTTGCTGACATGTCCGTACAGTCTCGTACAGCCATGCTGTGTCCGACAAGGGTGATGCGTATTGCAACGGGTCACAAGATTGCGGTCAGTTAGCGTCGTTATCAAGACTCAATGAATGATGGTCTGGTGACGAGGCGTGTAACCGTGTGTAAAATGCACAAAATACGCTCCTTATGTTGCCATAACGTAAGCAATGTCAAGCAACAGCTGCGTCAAACCCTAAGCAACGTCAAGCAACAGCTAACGGCAGAATTACATCAACATGCCAAAACTCTGCAGGAATGGAAAGCCTAATACTTCATTGAATTAATAACGCGAAATCTCTTTCATGGGTACCAAACTAGCGCGGATATGTGTATCCTGCCCTTGGAAACGTTGTGTTACGCTCAGGAGAGACCTCCCTTGGACAGGCCACCGCGCGACAGATTCACAAAGAAGGATGCTCGTGACATACTTAAGGCCTCGACGGAGATTGCCTAGATAAGGCCTTATTATCGATTGCTTTTAGACAACGTAGAAAACCATTTTACGTAGCTCGGTTCATACCGCCACAAGCGTTCGCAGGCTCATGCCCCCATCAGTGCACCAACTTCTTGTTCATTTTATGTTATTTAAGCCAAGCGGGTGCCCCGACGGGAACGTTCAAGACATCGCGTGCAAAGCTTCCCCAAAATATTCACAGCAGGCGCTGCACAATTCAGCCCCACAACTTAGCATATGGGGTCTGACGCGACGTGGCGTTGGGAAAGGATGTAGCCAAGAAGGGATCCAATAATCGTATAGTCAGCAAGTCTCTAGCGGACCGCGCTTGCTATGTAGGCGGCGGCGTCAGGCGTGGGCTACAGGACCCATCCTGGCGCTGCGCCCATCACCGACGGCAAAATGGGCTCCGCAGCCCCTCCTCTCACACTGCCAACCCTGCAATATAGAAACTCTCAAACATCACCCGCCTGCGTTGCGATAAATCAAACCACAAGAAGAAATTCCATCGCTTTTCCTCGTCAGTCCTCCGTCTGAAGGTCTAGATTGTACAGCAGGCTGCTGTCGTACAATACGCAGCCGCCCACGCCCTTCTCAGTTGCGCGCGCTACGCCGCCACGCCGCGGTGCGGCCGCATTGTTACCTCCTGCCCCCGGGCCCGGTGCATATGTCGGCGGCGCCGCGGCAACGGTCGCGCCTACCTGGGTAGACGGCACGCTGCCGCTGCTCTTTCCGAATAACCCATCTCCGCTGGCTGACATGGGGCTGCCCGGCGGCGCCTCCGGCTGCTGGCCCGCCAAGTTAGAAATTGCCGGTGACGGGTGGGAATTGAACCTCGCCACCGCGTTGTGCTCAGACGACACAGATTGCTGTCGTGCCAGCTGCTGGGCAGCAGCCACTGTGGGCGCCTGCACCGCCACACCAGCCGCTACCACGGCGTTGTGAGAATTGCTGGACGTAGGACGACTATCAGAGTGCTGCTGCTGTTGGTGCTGCTGGTGCTGCTGCTGGCTGACCCCGTCCACGACCATTAAATGCAGCGCGCTGTGTTGTTGCCCTGGCCTCCCGCGCAACGGTACGTTCTGCTGGTGCTGCGACAGCTGCGGATGACAGGAGGCCCCTCCATTCGCCGGCACTTGCCCCAGCATCTGAACAGCTGCTGGCGAGGCTTGCAGTTGCCCTGGTGGCGTCTGCATCATCACCATCGGGGCCCCCTGCAGTTGCGGATGTGCCCTGCCCTGCTGGGACCCCAGTGGGCTGCTCCCGTTGGCACTGGCCATGGGCCCCGCCAAGTGCTGCGCTACGACGGGGTGCGGTGGCGGCGGTGGACCCGACACAGCTCCCACATCCGTTCCTACAGGCGCAGGGGACTGGCAGTCCGAGCTTTCCTCCTGCCCGCTTACGGATAGCGCAGCGGTGATGATGGCATGGACCTCCTCGGGTGTCTGTCGGAGCTCACCTGTTGGGAGGGGGAATGGCCATGGGCGCGGTTAGGGACTTGTGTCTGGGGCAACATTACTCCTGACCGGTAGCTGGTGCCAAGCGTATCCCCGAAGCACCCGACCTTTCCTGCCTGTCTGGCTGTGTGCGGTGCCTGAGAAGGGCGACACTGTACTGAACGGGCATTCGCTGCCAGAGGGTGCTCTTCACAGCCCACCTACCGTGGGCCCCCCAAACGCAGCACCCCTCACCAAGATTACCCCACAATCGCCACCAACACTACCACCATCACCATCACCACCAACGGCCGCCGGACAACGACTGCCATCATGCAACCCCCCAACACTAACCGAAATCAATCTCCCCCCTCCCCCGCACATACTCGCCTACGGGGTGCTCCATGGACAGGTACGCCGCGTTCAGCAGCAGTGCGCCCGGCGGCAGCTTATCCTGGAACCAGGGGTGCGCCATGATGGCAGGCAGCTTGCACCGCTGACTGGGAGCAGACACCAGTATGTGGTGCACCAGATCCATAGCCTGGGGGTACAGCTCCTCGGCACCGAGGGGAACCTGCGCCCGCGGCGGCCACACAGCAGCAGTTACCAGTCACAGGCGGTCCCAAGGCCACCAGGGCGGTCCACAAGAAGTATCTTCTTGTGGACCACAGGACATCACGGATATCTGTTACGCGACAACCTTGGGGAAAGACGAACCACGAACGAGTGAAGCTGCTGCCTTTACGGGACCCCCCCCTCCAGCCCCAACACAACAACGCAAAAGAAGCGTATTACTATCCACCGCACTGGTAGCGCTGGTAACCTCAATAAGAGGCGCTCACCGCAACCCGTAAGCTTGCGGAGAAGGGTGTAAACCGCTTTCATCTTATCAACCCCGCCGCACACAGGCGATGACCTCTGTGCTGCCCCTCCTCCTCACCATCCACCTTTCTGCCACCGGGGGCCGTTATGTGCTCACGCCACCGCCCGCCAACCTCCTGCTTCGCCCCCCCGGGCCCACCTGGACGTTTCCGCGCACGGCGTTCTCTATGAGCTTCATGACCTGAGCACACGGGTCATGAAAAAATGCAAAAAGATGAAAAGATTGCCCATGATGATGAAAAAGGAACGGAACCGGCCGATTCTGGAATAAACCGAGCGGCTCTTAGGGTAACGACAGGATGCGATAGGTCGCAATACCGAAGGTCTTGATGTGAGTACAGCTGCACGGCTTGTCCTTTCCAAAGCACTCGACGGCGGCCTCACTCCGTGGCGGTTCCCTCCGGAACAACTCCCCCCTGGAGCAACGTCATCGCCAGTGACATGTCCCTGCCAATAAGCCCTACCAGGGCCCAAGCCAACAGCTGTCGCCGGCACCACCGCCGCCAGCACCACAACCGTCGGCACCACCACCGCCAGCACCACAACCGTCGGCACCACCACCGTCGGCACCACAACCGTCGGCACCACCACCGTCGGCACCAACCCCCAGTCGCTGCACACACGGCCACTCACTTGTGCATGTTTGCGTTGTTGCGTGTCCTCCATAGACAGAAAGGGGTGGCATCCAAACAGCATGACGAACAGGACCACGCCGCACGACCACACGTCGGCTGCCTCGGCGTCATATACCTGCTTGCGTACGGGAACGGAACGGAGCAACACATCCTCAACGAGCAGCTCGCACCATAAACAGACAAAAGTAGTCCGCCGTTCCAAACAAATGAAAACCAAGCCCCGGGTAGGGCCCCATCCCTTCTCCACTTCGCATCTCTGACACCTCACTACACCATACCACACCACACCACACACGCACTCAACCCCGAGCAAACCTAGGAACTCTAAATCCAACCCTGCAGGGAAATATGCCGGGCAGGTCCGTGAGGTGGTACGCGGGGTCGCCCCACTCCGCCAGGAGGAGGGGTCCTTGGTTCGCTTCACATCACTGGGAAATCCGCGGGCGGGCGGCGGAGGGCGAGGCGGCCGCAAGGCCTTGAATGGTCCAAAATCGCGAAACGCCCACAGCCCACACACACACACGTGCGATGCGTTCAAGCCTCCGTGTCGACGTATGCCCAAAAGCAGTCGCTGTTGGCAGACCCACGCAGGTACGCACTACACATCGCCACTGCGTTCTGCCGTTCTCGCCTGGCCGGGCACGTTGGTGAAGATCTCCGGGGCGGTGAACAAGGCCGTGCCAATCTGGGTCTGCGGCTCCGAGTCATCGAACTTGTCCTTGGAGAAGCCGAAGTCGCACAGCTTCACCAGCGGCAGGTGCCCCTCCTTGTGGTTGGAGAGGACGAGGAGGAGGACGAGGAAACGAAATAAAGTGAGGGTTGGGTTCGGTGAAGAAGAGGTTCATCATTGGGACTTAGTGCAGAAGGCAGCGGCGGTGGTGTCGGCATTGCCGGAGAGGAAGTATTGGCGCGAGGAGCTCAAACACACCCAAACACACACACACACCCAAACACACACACAGGGAAGATGTGTGTATATGTCCCAAGTCAGGTCCACGGGGAGCGGAGTAAATGTATATTTTTGTATGTGTGTATGTGTGTATGCTGTTGCCGTTGCCGTTGCCGATGCGGACCAGGTCCGGCCGGGTTGGGAAAAACCGCGACAACGACGACGACGATGATGAAGATGGTGATGGCGATGATGACGATAATGCTGCTGCTGCTGCTGCTGCTGCTGCTGCTGATGATGATGGGCTTTGGATAACGACCTCGGCCACATGAGCACAGCCAAGCAGCCCCAGTCGGGTGAGACGCTGTGGATACTGGAGCTGAGCTTTCGGTGGCGGCTTCTTGGTAGGGACAGGGACAGGTAGCGCCCTTGGGCAGCGTTCCATGCATAAGCTGATAAGGAGTGCATATAGAGCTGCGAAAGCCGGAGAATTCATTTGCTATGACTGATTCAAAGCTCCTGCCAGCCACTGGAGCTCTGCGCTGTGACCTCTCCTTTTGCGCACTAAGGGTGCCGCTATACCCCTGTGCGGCTCTACCTTCGTTCCTGTGCCGACAGAGATTTCATTTGCCTGGTACCACCTGCTGCTTGCAGCGGGACCTGCGCACATTCCAACTGCCGCCGCTGACCTGCAGTAAGATGTTCGCCAGCTTGATGTCCCGATTGACTTTTCCTTTCTTGTGGCAAAAGTCGACGGCAATCACAAGCTGCTGGAAGATAAACCGCGCCACGTCTTCGGGCAGCTTGCCCCCAGCCGCCTGCGGGGGAGATGGGAAGCCGAGCGGGAGTCACGCCCCACCGCCTCACGTCTGCAAGAGCATCGACTGGCGGAAGCCCGCCGCTTCCCCATCACCACGAGGGCTGCAGCAGAAGTAGCAGCAGCGGCAGCAGCGTCGTGTTGGTTTCTTAATTGAGCGTACATACCTCAAGGTAGTGCTGCAAATTCGTTCCGTTGACGTACTCCATCACAACCGCCAAGTACGACGGCGTTAAGAAGACCTCGTGGAACTCCACGATGTGAGGATGCTTGCACAAAGACAGCTGCTGGTGGTTTAAGGTTTCGCGCAGAACATACTTGTAGAACCCCCGACTCCATCCCCGGTCAATATATCTGAGTAACCCGGGGGCGAATGGGGGGAAAAGAGAAGCGGCAACAGCAACAGGCGACGCGCACTGCCCACCGTAAAATTCGCGTGTGCCACGTGGTGCGCTACGCTCGGGTAAAGGCTGTAGCCTTAGAAGCACTCTTGGAGGTAAATGCCACTTTACCCCAAGACGCACAACCTCAGTTATTTCGAAGCCCCAATGAGTCAGGGCATTGATGCCCCACGGAAAAGCATCTCTAAACTGAATTCGTGGTGCAAAGTCATAAAAAATACATCTTTCAAAGATAGATGTGGTTGACATGCAAAGCAGACTCACTTGATAGCTACGCTTTGCTTATGTAAGTTGTCATACGCCAGCTGCACGAAGCCCTGACCACCTCTGCCCAAGAATTTAATAGTCTGGAACCTTGGGGCGGAAAAGGCATCCCATGCTCGTGAAGGTTGTTGCCCGGTAGTCTGTTGGTGAGGCGCTGGCGTCGGCACGTTCATTCCTACGCATTGAACCTACACGTTGATTATTGTAACGTCATAACAAGATTACCTAGAACAGATAGAGGTAATGCTGTTTGACGAGGGTTTCCGAATGCTTACAAATATGCATAGCATGCAGTACTCAGACACTGTTTTGGTGGTTTTGCATCATGGCATATGGCTCGCATGACGAAGCACAGTAAATATTACACAGATCAAATGCCCAAGACTCCCGCTCAAAGCAGCCTGGCGTGATCAGGGCCATTCAAGGATTGGGGCAGCCTGAGGCAGCCTGAGGCAGCCTGAGGCAGCCTGAGGCAGCCTTCGGGCAGCCTTGCGCCCAATCCTGAATGAAGCCTTACCATTTCTTAACAGCAATCAGCAGGAGCTTATGCCAGTTCATAGCTGCATCATGGGTTTCCATGTAGTAATACAGGAGGACTGCATCGCCCATATGTCGGTGGAGGAGTCAGGTAGTGACAGTAAACGTAGCGTCAGTAAACGTCTCCCAAGTGAAATGCCAAAGTGATTCGCCCTGAGGAGGCCCAGGTCTTGCAGCTTCCCTTCACGAACCTCCAAGCGGCTATTCGTGCGCTGTTAGGCTTCCTTTGTAGTCCCATGTAACAGGGTCCGTGGGGTCTGGCGGGGAGCGCTGGTTTGGGACCTTTTTGGTTCTTTGGGACTCAGCCACCTCTCGTCAGTTTACACGTCGAATAGCATGCAGGGCGGGTTGCCTCTACAGAGCGTGCTGCTGAAGTGTCCACGAAGGTTATTGAGGGCTTGGGTGGTTGGTCAGGTGGTTTGGCCGCCCAGCAGAAATATCCATTGGACTTCAGTGTCGCATGTTCGCCAACGTCCACCGGTGCCGCTAACCTTCTTTGGTCCGCTAGCCATGGGGCGTCCCCCCATGGTGCTTGTCCATGACGGATCGCACCACAATAAGTACCAACTGTGATACCAACTGTGTGCTGTGAGGGGCAGAGCCGCACCAAGTCGCTCTCGGCTGTTCGCAAAGCACCGACCCGCACAGCCTGGCACCCCACCCAACCGCTAGGCCAACGCTCAGAGTCTGGCAGCGAAGCGGCGACAGCTGCTTTACTCTAATAGCGAACCTGATAAGGCATTTCCCTTGGACATCAACTGAACCCGCAAAGCCAAAGACGTCTTGTGCGCTGCATGTAGTGTAGCGAGATGGTATGGACGTATGGTTACATCATGTAGCAGCCCGTGTTGTAACCGGCCATGGTAATTTGCAACCCGTGGCATCGGTGCAGCCCCCTTGTGCTCTACAAGGTATGCTCCTCCACTGCGCATATAGGGGTCCACAAAGTGAAGTGTACAATGTAAGTCAAGGCATTGCCCTGCACCCATGTCGCTTGCGGAGTCCAAGGACTCATAATGGGCCATGCCTCACAACTCCTCACACATCCGCTCCCCAAAAGCGCCTACGTTAATCCCAACCAACCATCACCAAAAAGGCCGTTGCAGAGTCCATGCCACCAAATTGTATAAAAAAATTGGCAAACAGTTCTCAACGGTCGCGTCATCAAGGTGAGTTCACGTCAACCTGTTCTCGTTCTCTAGAATATTGCGTTCCCGTGCAAGTGTCGTACAGCCCCAACGTGGATCACAGAGCACCGACACCCCGTTTTGACGTTATAGCCATGTTCCCTTCCAACACAAGCCGTTGGCGCTTTGCAGGATAAAATTAAAATGCCCCGCAGCTTGGATATTACGCACACATATGGCCGCCCACCGCAACAGACACCAAGAAAATCTCACCACCGCCTCACCATGGTGAGTGGCCATCACCTAGCAACACAAGGGACTCAGTCGACATGGATAAGCACGTCTTCCATTCACGCCATCTTCTTCCTCAACAGGCCATGCGAACCTGGTGCATCACGTCTGTGCAGTTTTTCAGCGTAATCGCCACCGCTGCTGCTCGTGCCTGGGGGGTCTCCTGATTCGCTGCCATGCGCAGAGTTTGAAGATAACCCAATTCTCGCGAGTTCATGGGTATCCATGGAGCGCCTCTGGTGATTTGGCCGATTCGCTGCCGTAATTGAGCGCGCTTCAAGTACAGCCAGGTGTGCTGCAAGGGAAGCAACAAGAGTGGCGTCAGGGGATTCAGAATCCTATGCCCCTCGGCGAAGGCAGGGGACAAACGTGTTTATGTCAAAGAGAACAACCAGAAAGGATCGAACAGGTGCACTGGCGCCGGTTACCAAATGTGCAATCCCCGATTGCCAGTCACAGGGTTAAGATGTGGGTCGCCGGTTGCCAAATGAAGTACGGCATGGTTGTGGCGCTGTGGCCATGAGTTGGCCAAGGAAGTTGTGAAGTCATGTGTGTCGGCAATATGTGCATGGGGGCAAGTACTGACAGCACTAGCATGCGAGCGTAGGTAAGACATCCGTCCATCAAAGCCGGGTACTAACCGTTCTTGTCGGCCCGGTTTCCCATATCGATGATAATCCACAACACTATTGACACCGCCATGACTATGGTACTGACAATGAGCATGAGCCCCTCCTGGTACGGTATGTCCATTCCTGAGGTACGGATGGCGGGGAGAAAGGGATGGTCCTTGGGAATCAGTGCAGTCCCGCCATAATATTGGCACCGCCAGTTGGCACCACTGCGTTGTTAGATAAAAACCTATGTCCCGGCAGACTATATAAAGTTCAATAAACAGGCGTGGATGTGCCTGAACAGAGCTTGCGCAACGATTGCTAATGAGCTCGTAAGCATACCTGTCGTGAACCGGACGAAGTCGGCAACTCCTTGTCCCAAATTCACAACAAATACAGGAAGCGGTTTTGTGGGGAGAAAACCTTGCGGATTCATGCTTTCAATGTTGGAGTTGTATTCAAGATGCAGAACTCAAAGAGAGCCTTTAATAATACTTGGCCAAGAAACTCGATCTTTTTCCTTTGATTTAGGCCAGCTGCAACCTAGTTGGAAAACACTTTGCTATCCGTGTGCAATCTGTAGGTAGAGAGCGTCACTTACGCAAATGGCAAGCAGGTTATCATACGTTTACTAATGTGTCCATGCACATATTAAGGATGACTATGTTTACCTAACGTACCTATGCACTTTGAGAGTGGTGCAACCCATCGCCATTGCGATGCTAAGCCGTACAAGTTATCACGGTTGTTTTCTGACGCCTTCCTGTACCGAAGGTTTCAAGCAATTACGGCCGCTATGGAAAGCGCACTTCTCAGCTAGGCTTGACCGGCTTGGCTGGAAGATAGGCATGGATTCAGCAATTCCAAGTAACCATCGATCCGTAACTTCCCTCCGCCAGACTTGACTTGTGGATGTCTGATGAAGCTAGCGGCCAAGAAACAGACTTCCTTGGAAACAACTCGGGAAGACATTATCATCGATGAAGGTCGACGACGGGCTGGTGGCTGCACCAGAGGGTTGCAGAAAGGGTCTAATCCCCCAATCCTGGGGGTTGGTAGTGGTCAACCATCCTCCCATCCTGGCTGGGGTGACCGACTCCCATCCCCCATCTTAAGGGCCAGTGCTAATCCCATCCCTCGAGACAGGTTTCCCATCCTGCCAGCCAGGGTCCCATCCCCAATCCCTTCGGCCAGGGTTTCCAATCCCATCCTGCAGCTGTGTCCCCCCAATCCTCATCCTGCCAGCCAGGGTCCCTTTCCCAACCCTTCGACCAGGGCCATCCCCATCCTGCAGCTGTGTTCACAACCGAAAGCTGTCAGCCAGGGTCCCATCCCCATCCCTTGCCAGCTACAAACCTACTCCTTACGTTTACACAGGTGCTGCAATATCGGCTTTCTCTTTAGGCGTAATCAGGGGAATGACCAGGGTTATTTTGTATTTCCGCGAGGTATTTTTCTCTTGCTCTATGGCTTTTTTCCCCTAGCGTCAAATTCCGAAGCAGACTGAAGCGACAAACGCTCTTTGAAGCGGATCTCGGCCGAGGGAGAACTCGCAGCACAGATGTTTATGCTGTGGTTAGTATGGCAGAACAAACAAGGGTGTTCTGTCAAAATGTCCATGGTTTGGAACGCGGGATGATGAAGAAGGACCGCGTGCACCAATGGTTCACCCCCAGCATAGGTGGTCAGCTGCACAGTCGGGCACCAATATTTCACGTTTGATACGCCAAAGCGCAATGACAAACAGCCCGATAAGCTTATGATAAGCCAGGCGTTCCGATTGGAATGCTTTGAGTCGACTTGGACAACTGCGCAAGATTTGCTCCTATGTACTACGACATTTTGTCCCATGCGCAGAGTTGCGTGGAGTTGCGCCACAACGAAACAATGAAAACTGGAAATTTTCTCAGGATTGTGCATACTGGCTTCGGGATGCGGTACGGCATGATGTGCCCGGCCGTCTTCCCGGCCAGCATGTGATTTCACCGCCAGTAGGGACCGCAGTATACACACAAACGTTCTGGCCTTGTTCACAGTGTCCTGCTCTGCTTTGGAAACTCTGCTTTGGAAAGCGAACACTTTGTTTAGCGCAAATTACAAAGGACTGCTCACGAATGACTGGCCCTATTTACCTTTTGCTAGCAGGAGGCGATTTGCTTGTTGATGATGTATTCTGGAAATCTGTTAGCATGGTTTTGTAGGCAAATAGGGCCGTTCATCCGTGAACAGCTGTTTGTCAAACAGCTCGACGATCTTTCATTATCTCCTCTGTTAAGGCATATGTTGGAGCATACGTTGGTGCCGTGGATGTGCGTGGGCCGGACAAGGTAAGAATGTTGTTCTGACTGTGGAAGTAAGGACCTCTATCAAAATGTTTCCAAACGTCGTCAACGGGCCTTCCACCCTTCTTCTGAGCAGAAACACAGTCAATCTCTATGACTTTGGCAGCCCCCAGGTCGGGGCCAGTGGTTGCTGACATTTGACTTAATCTAATAACTCCATAGTGTAAAACGCAGTCTTTAAATGGCAAACGCATGCCTGAAATCTGTTTTTGGCTTTCCGCCGTACAGCAAACGCGGAAATGCGGATTCTCTTTCTACACTTCCGCCAATCTGGGCTTCGCTGCGGAAAGCGTGACGAAACCTATTTCCGCAGGTTTCCGTTTCCGCAGGTTTCCGTATCGGCTCGTTCCCTGGGCTGGAGGCCCCTTGGCGTCCAAGCTGAAAAGTAAACTCGCAGCTCTGGGTTGTCCGTCGCCGCTGTCTGCCATCGCTGTCTGCCATCGATAATTGTCTTGGGGGGTTCAAATCCTCAAATGCCAAGCCCGAGGAATTCTTTGTATGACCATTTTTATAATGGTCAATAAACAATATAATATTGCTTATTGTTTTGGGGGTCAAATCCTCAAATCCCAATGGGATTTGGCCCGGAATTCCTTGGGAATTGATGGGGTCAAATTCCGAGATTGCGACCCCGTGAGGCCTGTGAGGTAAATGAATGCTTCTGTATTCGTCCGTTAGTAGCGTGAAGCTTTGAACACTCTTTGTACGGCAGATTCGGCACAATGTTTTGCCTCATTGCGATGTTGCCTGAAAATTTTGAACAGAAGGGATCACTGCTCATGCTGGTGCAGCAAGACATGTAACTTACATGTCTTGCTTACATCTCCTTGAAGGAGATGGCCTGGTCACAATCCAGCAGTCATATATCGACAATCTCAAGCTATGACAACTCGTTACATGTGTCTGTAATAAAAAAGGGACTTTGCGATGGTGTGGGGAGCTCTTTGAGTGGTGGGACTGTGGAAATCCAGTTTGTTTCGCCCGTAACAAGTTTGTTACGGGCGAAACAACGTCCCTCTGAAACGTTTGGATATGCCTATGCAACACATTTCCTCAATTTCATGAACTGCAAGTATTCTAATCCAACATCACCCCAATCTCAGTGTAAACTAGTCTCCAAATGTGCCTGCACAAGACTGTCACCCCTGTCACCCGGCATTCACATTGTCTTAACCTCCTCAAGCTTGTCGGGGTGTGACACGTGGGCATGAACCTTGTGACAATGGGCATTGTCACAAAGAAACTGGTTGCAATCAGAAATGCATTTTTGCTCATGCCAGGTTACCGACATCGGTTACCGATTACTGGGGACGGTTACCCATCTCGTTAACTGGACCCGTTAGGTCGGAACCGGGCCGGAACCGGCCTGGAGTATGCCAATGGGGCGGGATCCTGCACAGCGGTGGAAGCACGCAGAAGCACGCGGGTTTGGGCTTGGGAACGAAGTTTAGCAAGTTGACGGGCCTCAACACCAAGCGTGTGCTGCACAAGTTTTGCATATTCCTGAAACGATTTACCGTCACAGTCGGTCGCACATTCTCCTGAAAACTCAGCGGAAAGGCCGCGGATAAACCAGAAAATCCGATCAACCTCCCTTAAGTCAGGAATTGGTGCTATAAGGGCCTCGAAACGACTATGGTACGCGGCTACCGTTTTGTTTGCCCGCATCTGATGCTGCTCAGCAGCAAGCTTTTCTAGCGCTTCTAGTTCGCGCGTTTGAATCTGCGGGGCAAAACAAATTAATAGCGCCTCCAAAAGTTGCTCTGAAGTATATTGCAACCACGCGTTAGTCCAGTCATCATGCCAGGTTTTCGCGGCGCCTTCAAGAGCGTTAGCTAAAAATAAGCAACGGATACTGTCATGATTTCCGCCCCGCACGAAATCAAAATACTTCCGGACATCGCGGACGAAGGCGCGGACTCGTGGCGCAACTTCCCGCGATAATTCACTAAGCTTAATATCTGCAGGAATACTGAGCCTAGGTACCGGAATATTAATTCTGATCACCTCATCACTAGCCCCAGCGGGCAAGTCGCGCTCAGTAGCGACGTTGTTCCTTCCATCACCGGCGGTCGTCCCGGTGGCGCGACCCGCGATGTGTTCCACTGCAGGAATCGGAACATCGGATGAGGGATTATCCATATTTATCAATTGGTTACTGTTATTCAGGGCAATAGGCGGCGGCGGGACAGTTCCATTGGTCATATCGATAGCGGAGGGCAATCCCCAACGACTTCGCCTAGACTGCTCCATTTCCAACTATCCTGACCCAGATCAGGCAGACCGCGTACCCAAGTAAAGAGAACTGTCAATTTTTCTGGAAGTCTGTCCTAGCACCGAACGGGTGCTACGAAGCTCTTGACAGAGCCTCCGGCAAAGGGCAGGGACGTCTCTAAAATTGGAAGTCACCTATAGGCCGGGCCATCGCCTAATAGGTAGGACCGCGGAATATGTGGAGTATAGGTGATTTCGCGTATATGATCGTATACAACACACCTATAGGCGATCTGTTGTATACAGCATGGTCTATAGGCCTGTAGGCTATAGGTTATCATGTGTACGCAAGAAAAGCTGTGAGAGCCTATAATCGTTGTATAAAGGTATACCTTTATGTAGGCCGCTCGTATATACAGTGTTCGGGCCAAAGCTGCACTAGCTGCTGCGTGCGAAACACATTTGACCTCCCTTAAAATGCTGCAAACTATGAGGTCTGTGCATATGAAACGTATTGTATTCACCCTTCATGCCGAGGCACATGCATCGATGGAGCCCATGCATTGCCGTCAGGTACCCCTCGTCCCTAAGATCTACTGCTGTAACAACCACGCACACATACTGCTAGTAGTCATAAGAGCTGTAATTCCTGTGACCTCTGGTGTCCTGTTCGCGCCAGTTGCACTGCAAACGCTTCCACATGAACTGTTAAACTGTTTAAAATTTTCGTATTCTTAAGTATCGCGCGTGTGTATGCTTTGAAAATACAGAAGATGGAAAAGGTACGCTTACAGCGCTAGCCGTCAGCGATTTCTGGCTTACCAGGGTCTCAAGATCTAGGACCTCTTTTCCGAAAGCACTGAAAGGAGTTTTGCAACGTTATGTAATCTTTTCGGGGACTTTCCATGGACCTGCCGGCGAAGTAAGGGAATGATATGCGCACGCCGCCGAATAAGTAATTATCAGTAAATTGTTAACCTGCAGGTATCACGTTGAACTTCTTAATGCAATGCCAACATAAACCAAACAGGACAAGCCTACAACATGACTTCCAAAGGGTGGCATGTATGTTAGAAGCGCCCTGCATTCCGCTAAGGTACAGCTTGTTAGCTATTTGCACGGAACAGTCTTTTTTGCGTTCTTTTCAGAGTACCTCTTACACTGCTTGTCCTGCGCATCCTTTACATGTACTACGGCTAAGGGATCCCTTCCGGATGATGAAGAATGTGCTTTATGCTGGACCAATTACACATCACGATCAGCATCGATTAAGCGGCTCCAGGAGCTGGTACCAGCAGGTACCGGCCGGTGCTTAGGGCCCGATCCGCCGCCGGGAGGACGACTTCCTGAGGCAAACACGACGGACATCCCGAACGGTGCTTACATCCGTGTTATGGAAAATTGCTCTTACGTGTGTGGACCGGACGGATGGACAAGAGGCAACGTTTTGCATCACTTGTTTCTTGGCCGCAAGCAGCAACGTAGTGAAGGACACGGACGCGCATGCACAGGCCATGGAATGGTATGTCTAAATCATGGATGGCGACGTTCAACTCTCAGAATGGTGATTTCTGCCTTTGGGTTCAATTCTGAACCTGGAATGCTGCTGGCTCTGCCCGTACCGGAAAAGTGCTTTCCGGTACGGCGGTGCCAGGAGGTGGTATCTACGTCGTCTTAGGGGCAACCCTAAGACCAAGGGGATGAACGAATACATATACACTTTCTGTTTCTTGGCTGCAGCAAGTGTTGTCCTGGGCGCAACGTTGATGGCCTGATGCCGACGCGACCTCCTTTACGACAATGCTAGGCAAACGCAGCGGATGTTCATGAATTACTTAAGCGTTCATATTACTCGTCACAGCTTCAACGGCACTGTACTGGGCGGATGTAAGACGTGCGTTGGTGGACGCGATGGCCTTACGAAGGGGGAGAAAGACGCTTAGGAGATGCTTGGATTGTTATGTACAAGTCACAGACGGGGACGTTTAACTCTATGAATGTTGAATTTTAGCTACTGGTCGGGTTTTTTGAACTTCGCTGTTGTTGGTTCCGCCCGTACAGGAAAAGTGTCTTCTGATACGGCGGTCACAGCAGGTAGTATCCGCGTCGACTTGTATGCAAACCAAATACAACGAAACCAGGGGATGATATGACAGTTTTGGAATGCTTGTTTCTTGGCCGCAAGCAGCAGCATACTTAAATCGCGTTGGGCCATTTGCCCAGGCTGTCGCAAGGACGACAAGCCAGGCTAATGCAGCTGGTGTCCATGACGGGTTCATTACGTGCTGAATATGAAAGATTGCTACAAAGACTCTGGCCCTGACGAACGTAAAATGTGATGTTCGTAAGGAAGAAAACAGACGCATATCCAAGGCATGGAGCTGTTTGTAGGGAAACCGTAAATGAAGGTTTAAGGAACTGAACGATGAATTCTGCCGGTGTGGTCGGTTCTGGATCTCTTATGTTGCTCGTCACGCTCGTACGGAAAATGGGCATTTGTTGCAGGAGGGAGTCTGTGTGTCAAGTCGTAGTGGAACCTTTTTCAAAGGGGATGAGCACACACACAGCTTGCATTCCATGTTCACTAACGTCAGCCCACAGTAAGCTACTGGGCTAGACTTGGAGGGTCCGACCGGGGCAACTCGTTGCTGTGGACTTGTAGGCAAGTCAAGTAGGGCTATGGAATGCTAGGACAATGTTATTATGTTTGTGTTATAGGCTTGGGAAGGAATTCTTAAGCAATACGTTGAGTGGCTTTTCCGCCGGCGGGAGGACGACAATCCCATGCAAACAGGACGGATGTTCCGAATGTTGCTTACATTCATGTTGTCGAAGCTCGCGACGACGGCTCTGGACAGGACGGATGTCAAGTGTGCGTTGGTGGACGTGATGGCAACGTAGTGAAGGACACGGACGCGCATGCACAGGCCATGGAATGGTATGTCTAAATCATGGATGGCGACGTTCAACTCTCAGAATGGTGATTTCTGCCTTTGGGTTCAATTCTGAACCTGGAATGCTGCTGGCTCTGCCCGTACCGGAAAAGTGCTTTCCGGTACGGCGGTGTCAGGAGGTGGTATCTACGTCG
>NW_003307550.1:1809348-1810779 GCF_000143455.1 Volvox carteri f. nagariensis | reverse complement strand
ACAACGAAACCAGGGGATGATATGACAGTTTTGGAATGCTTGTTTCTTGGCCGCAAGCAGCAGCATACTTAAATCGCGTTGGGCCATTTGCCCAGGCTGCCGCGAGGACGACAAGCCAGGCTAATGCAGCTGGTGTCCATGAAGGGTTCATTGCGTGCTGAATATGAAAGATTGCCACAAAGACTCTGGCCCTGACGGATGTGCATTGTAAGGAAGGAAACGGATGAAGAGTTAGCTCCGCGGTGCATGGAACGCTAAGTAAGGATGATGGACTGTAAGCGTTAATATTCGGAGCAGGGATTTCTGTCTTTTCGCTCGGTTCTGAAAGTCTAACGTCGATTGCGCATCCCGTTTGTTCGGGGAACGTACTTAGATCTGATACGGCTCACCCGATTAGCAATAATGCTTTCTATGCTTGCATAACCATTTTGCAAACACAGACCATTATGCCAAATCTTTGCTGTAATGCCTCTGGCCCAGATGACATTGCATGTGCAACATGTCAAATAAACTCTGCTGCCCTTCTGCAGTGCACTTCAATCCTATATTTGTACATAATATTCGTGTAATATGAAAGGTGACTTCTTGCCAGCAGGGTAATGATCGGAGACCTACTTATGGCATCCCATGGATTATGCGGCATGTATCCGCATCATTTGTTCTGAGTAATAGAATTTGTTTAAAAGAAAAATCTCGAAGAGCTATCCTGTTGGTATTTCATGGCTGGACTTCCAGTGCTCCATCCGTACCCAGTGCGGGGCCCGCCCGTCGCCTGCGTAGCTTCGCAAAATTTCGCAAACATTCCTCGTTCACCGGCAGGCGCCCTAAGTGCTACGAAGGTCGTAACACATCCAGCTTCAGAAGAATAGCATGTAGACGTGTTGTTGGACTGCCACTGAACAAAATCTTAAACAAACGGACCTTCGTCGAACTCTCGACCATCAGAAACTGTCATGTCGCGAAGGCGCTTGTCTCAATAACCACTTGTTAGCACGTGTCATTAGCTCACTGTTAATAAATCATTCTCATTTCGCTTCCTACCACCTTTCAACTATACCACGTCTGCCACCGCCGCCGCCATGGAGCCAGCAGTGGAATTATTTACCCGCTTATTTACGGCCGCGCTGGCAGCGATTACGAATTGGCGACAGAATCAGAATGTGGCGAAGATGCTCGTCTTCAAGCTTGCCTGCTTCATTGCCTTCCTTCCTTCACATCCACGGGTGAAACTCGTCTTTCAAGGGCATCACGGTCTGGCACCAGTCGATGCGTCCCCAACAAGCATATATGATATGGAATTCAAAGATGGCAACGGCAAAGTAAGGACGCTGCTCGTCTTTTTGCTGTCATGAAGCCCGTGACGGGAGACACCTTCCAGGCCTCCTCAATCACAGCTTCCTGTGAGGGAAGATTCAACCCGCGGATCTCGTG
>NW_003307550.1:1801118-1808108 GCF_000143455.1 Volvox carteri f. nagariensis | reverse complement strand
CAGTGCTTCTGAGCAGCAGCAAGCAGAGGCAGCTGCAGATAAGACTCCTTCCAAGCAGGAGGAGCTAGCACATGCAGAGTTGGGCTAATGCAGACAAGAGCAACCTGCTGTAGCTGCAGCTGCATCATCCTCAGAGCAGCAATGCAGCTCGTGCCCAGCCTCCCACTATAGCTGTGATTCATCCAAGCTAGCCTTTAAGCTTCGCGCCTGGTATGTGTGCTTGAAGCTATGTATGTGCTGCAGATGTTGCTGTAACCATCTAAGATTTTATATGCCGCTACACGCCTAACCCACGTTGCACGTATCAACGTACCTGTGTACCAGAGAGCACAGGTACTAAGGGACAAGAAACATGCCATCGGCCGGTCAGGTCTCAGCCTTCCTTGGATACAGGCCATGGAAAAGGTTAAGAATCTGCAAGGTCAGTGTATGCAAGCTTGTATTTTCCCAAAATGTTGACCCAATGGCATCACACTGTATGCATGTCTTGCATTTTTTTGCAAACAGATGAAGCAGCCTGGGGCATGGAGGGTGCAAAGTACCTGCAGCAGTGCCTTACAGAGCAGCTGGTGGCTGCCTGGGGGGTGTCTGCACAGGATCTGGATCATGCCAAGGTAGGCTCGCTGGTTACATAGGTTAATGATACAGTACTAGCAGGTTTAGCAGTGATAATTAAGCTAGTTGTTGACTATGCTATGCATGTGAACTTCACACTTGTAGGTTGTCATCAGGCGTATGGGATGTCTTTACTACGCCCCACTTCACACCGTCACTTACATCCGTGGTGGCGGCCTGGCTAAGTCCCTTTTCAAGACCCAGGCATGCCCAGTGTGCGACATTTCAATCCTGAACAACGACACCCCAGGGGGCTATGGTGTGTGGTACGGACGGGTAGGCAAATGGAGGTTTGGTTTCCATTCGTTGTGTGTATGTACTTCAGTTCTCTGGAGTTTGCTCATATGTGCATGGCCCTTGTGTGCAGGTGCAGCTACTGCTCAGCGTGCTCTACAAAGACAAGGTAGCAGATGTGGTGTATGTTAAGTGGTTTGATGCTCCAGAAGATGAATGGAACCGTGAACTGAATCTCCGTCCGCTGCGATGGCAGAGGTAATAAAAGTAGTTTACACACAGTCGTAATTTCAGTTGTATACCTCCCTCTCTTGCACTAACACTAACCATTGATTGTCCACACAACCTCCACTTCCAGGGTGACTGGAAAACCAGCAGCAGCTTATGGGTGTATCCCGTTTGAGTCCATTATCGAGAGAGTGTGCATTGTTCGGATCTCCCAAGTTAAAGTCAAACGTACACGTGGTTCCTCCAGCAGAAGCATGGATGATGTGGAAGAGTCCATGGACAATGCAGTTCCCACAGCACAATTTGTGCTCAACGAGCTCATCGGCAGCCCACCCCATGGCCTTTTGCCAGTCGTGTTGGAGGATATTGCTGAAGAAGTCAGGCAGCAGTCTCAAGAGAGTGAAAAGCGAAGCTTGCGCCCATCAGAAGCACGGGCACTATTGGACAAGCTTATGGCCATCGAGGAATGGGAGCAATGGGAGTCTGGTTGCGTGTGGTCAAAAGATGATGACACAGATGAAGTTTCATCAGACGAGGCGTAGCAAAGACGTCCTAGATAATAACGACCGGGTAGAGGAGGATTGATCAATTGGGGCTCATGGGAGTAGGAAATGACTGTTTGTGTTGTGCTGATAGTGTCGGAGAATTTATTCTGTTAAGTGTTTTGGTTGTGTTTTGGAGTTGCAGCATTAATAGGCCAGATAACATGTGGATTATTCATTTAGTAAAGCAGACTGAGGGATTGTGGGCTGAGAGCTGAGATTCCTTGTGTGATGTGTGATAGTAACGTATGAAGAATATGTGAAAATTGTAATCCCCTGAGCTTCTATGCATCCCATATATTTCTGTACACAAATGACACATGTAAACAACATCCTGGCAAGTATACAGCATAGCCTAAACAAGGTCAGGTATAGGCTGTCATGTAAACATGAAGGCCTATTATGTGATGCCTATAGCAGTCTTGTAATAGGCATTCGTGTACACACGCACCTGTATAGGCACTGTTGTTTACAACATCACATGTAGACACATCTGTATACCAGTCATGTTCACCACATAGCCTAAACAAGATCAGGTATAGGCTGTCATGTAAAGGGCATCACATATTACGTTATGCGGTCTTGTAATAGGCGCTCATGTACACACGCACCTGTGTAGGCACTGTTGTTTACAACATTACGTGTAGACGCATGCATATACCTGGCAAGTATACACCACGGCCTAAACAAGGTCAGGTATAGGCTGTCATGTAAAGGGCATTGCATATTACGTGATGCCTATAGCGGTCTTGTAATAGGCGCTCATGTACACACGCACCTGTATAGGCACTGTTGTTTACAACATCACGTGTACACATATCTGTATAGCTTGGAAGTATACCGCATAGCATAAAGAAGGTCAGGTATTCTACATATATACAGGGTCCTCTATTAGGCAAACATGTACATATGTCCCTCTTTAGGTCTGGGCCTTTATTTCTCGTATAATACGTGTACACCTAACTGGCCTATATACCTTTCACCTATTTTCCCGAATATCTCGCCTATACAATGCCCGAAAAAATACAGACGAAGCGGATAAGTGGGATCCTAAGATAGGTCCGTTCCACGAGTGTGCTCCTCTTTATGCCTAAGCCTTTAAGTTTCGTAGAATAGGTAGAGAGCCAGATGGCCTATATGCCATTCACCTAATTTCCAGAACATGTCGCCCATTCAATGCCCGAAAAAATACACATAGTATGTGTCTGCATATACAGGTAGCGTTCAACGGTATGCGCCCTTCCCTGGATGAACTCCTGGTCTCGGAGCGCTGCCCACTCAAGCTGTGTCGTCTGCTGGTAGCGTGCTGGGAGACGGATCCGGACCGACGGCCCGCGGCTGCGGAGGCAATCAAGGAGCTGGCGTTGATCCTGGTCAGTAGTGAAAAGGGGGCGGATGAGTGAGACAAGCTCGACATACATAGCTGGGAAGCTGCAGACAAAGGAGGGGCCGGTATTGCGTATGGTCATACAGTCGTTTAGCCCGCAGCCACGCTTCGTGCCTGTTTCATGTGTAGCGCCTGAAAACCGCCCCAGGAATCTTGGGTTATCCTGCACTAATTTTGGTGCTTGCTTTGTAGGCTTGGGTAGCTGCGAGCGCCTGTAGAGGGAAGCAACAAATTAACAATTCATCTTATGCTAGCAACAGGCGCATAGTAACTTTTCCTCATGCCATATGGATAATTTATTCAGGGCTGTCTGCGGCAATTAGTTTGGGCCTACCCATCTACCCACCAGGCCCCGCACCAGGCTTGTAGCTTGTCAACCGTGCATGGTATGCGCGCTGTATTGTGCCGCCGCTGCAACCTGCTTGCCTTTCCATTCCACATAAGTTCCCAAACACACATGCGCCGTGGTCAACCCGCCTGTCCTGCAGCAAGTTCAGCAGCTTCAATGCAAACAGCAGCTGGTGCAGTCCGAACTGGATAGGACAGGACAGGAAGGCGGACGCGGCCGTTGTTTGCAGCTACCGACTGCTCCTCGGGCTGAGTTCACTGTCGCAGCCGCTGCTGATGCTCGGGATGGTGATGTTGCCCTTGCCTCGCTGGCGCGCGGACCGCAGCAGTCCATTGTCTGGTTATAGCTCTCGGATATCAGCGACCCCCCATCTTCCAAATCATTATCACAAGCAGGAGGATCAGCTCGAGGAGCAACAGCAGCAACAACAACAGCAGCAACAGTGGCCTATAGGCCTAGCTAGGCTAGCTGCGGTGGACCAAGGCCCTACCAACTCATAGGGGGTCTAACAGCGGCTAACTTCTTAGGCGGGGCTGTCAGCCGGGCTCATTATCAGCTGCTGACGATAGTTGTCAACGTGGCATAACAGCCAGTTAGACACTGGGTTAGAGGCTGTTTGGTCCTGTTAGGCCCTGTGACTGACATGTACCTGGAGCCCACACTGTTAACAGTTGTCTGATTCTAGGGACTGTTAGCAGCTGTAAGGACCTGTAACAGAGCGCTTTCTGCCACAACAGGATATTGTTGACAGGATGTTACATTCTGGTTGGGTCACCCAGATGCTGAGAAAGAATTTTTGACGGCTGTTAGGGTTTTGGGAAGGTAATTGTTAGCAATCGTTCAATTCACTTAAGCTGTTAAGCGGTGCCAAGGGCTGTAGTTGCTAACAGGCCTTGAAAGCTGTTACGAGCAGGGACATGCTGAAAGGAAGTTCCATCATGTTACTGGCTGTTGCCATTAGATAATTTGCTGAACTGCTGTTTAAGGATTTTAATTGCTGTTTTGAGGTTCAGACGCTGTAAATGTTATGAGCTTTTACATGATCCCTGTCCACTGTTAAATCACACATTCCCTTTTTTTTGAAAAGCTGTCTGACTTCATAATTCATGCCATCAGCATCTATTTGCCATCATTGGGGATAGAAGCTTGTACTGCATGGGTAGGCACAAAACCACATTCGTCAGGAATTATATACATAAGTATGTATGTTGTTACAGGGTGGTTAACTTCGCCAGCGGCCCCCTTTCCCGGGGCAGTCCCTGCTCTCCCCTGCTAGAGGGGCACCCTAATCCGTCACCCCATCCGACTTCAGAATGTATTCGTTGGGTTCGGCAACTCACCACCAGCATCCAACCAAATCTAGCGGATCAACGGCGCATCAACTTAGTTCCTGGTCAGCTCGCAAGTTGATATTATCACGTCCTACACCGTCCATAAGATGGGGGGCCACCTCCCATTTCATCACTCCTCAAACACCCGAGGAGCCGGCAGGCGGATTTGAACCCGGGTCGACTGGGTCAACTGGGAGCAGAAGTCAGGCCTTAACCTCTGCCAGCCGCCTGCCTATTTTAAAAACCCTAAAACCCTAAAACCTTAGAAACCCTAAAACCCTAAAACCCTAAACCCTGCCTAAAACCCTAAAACCCTAAAACCCTAAACCATAAGTATGTATTATACACAACAGTCTGGGTCGCCCTGGTCACCTCACTTGCTCATCATGTGGAATTGTGCAGTATAGTGCACAGCCAGCTGGCCTATACCTGTACAGGCATCTATTGTCTCTATTCTTTACAAGTCTGGAGGCTGCTACCAAAATCATCACAGCAACATCAGTACCTTGTCTTGGCATGCAATTATACATACATGTTCTTCATCAACCTTCACCTGTGACCTGTTCCACACTACTACTGCACTGCTTCCTGTTTTCCTAGTGAACACCTACTACACACCACTGAACCACATATATGGCCCTAGACTGCAGCTGCCCACTTTCTCTGTATCCCTGCTCATCAAGGAACCTGTCTAAGCAACCAACGCCAGCTTGCCCTTGTACTGGACCATGGAGTCATTCCATAGAACATTTGTGCAGCCATGGGAGAAAGCCCACTCCTTGACCTGCTGCTTGTTGAATCTGCCAAGTAGGCTCTGCACTGGAAGCTCTACGACCGTGTGCTTCTTTAGCTCCTTGCCAACCTTAATGGTACCACTGGGCAATACCATGGAGGTCTTCTTGCTGTTGTTCACCCTGTGCATAATGAAGACGGACACCTTGTCGGTGGCGTGCATGATGTTTTCCTGCATGGTGAATATGGAGGGACCGACCAGTGCTTATTCAATGTTGTGGACATGTATGAAAAGAAACATGATTATTATATTATTAGCAGTAGCATAAAATCTATAATCCAGCAGGCAAAGACATTAATTTCAAGCAGTTCATGGTTGCACTGCATTGTAGGTGCAATGTATGCCACACATGCTTACATTAATTGTATGTTGTGAGGCGGCTGCAGATGACAACATGGCCATTCTTGTGAAGAAACATCAAGCCTAATTAACTTACAAGACTGCCAAAGACCACACCGCCAGCTAAGAGCACAGGACTGTCCTTGCCCTCGACAATGAAGACGAACTTGTCATCTTCATTGTTTAGAGGCCCTAAGCTCTTCTGCAAGTATTCCAGGTGCGACTGTGAAGATTGGTACTTCTCAAACTCCTCTTCGTCAGCTCCAAAGGAGTTGAATCTCAAAGCATCTGCTGGCAAGGCATGCACATATGTAATGGTTAGTAAGGTCTTCAGCTGCATGTTTGATGTATGCAGGCATGTATGTTTCATGGTATGCATATTTGAGGTTTCAATACTAGGGTTTTGAAAATCCAATAACCCCAAACTATAACTACGTCTCTCCTCTTATCTCTGCATTTACAAATTAGGGCTAGAATGGATTTGCAGCATACACAGTAGCAGGACATTGAATCCCCCCAACCCAAAACAATTTCAAAATATAATTTCCAAAGTACTCTTAGTACTCGCCCTCCACATTGGCCTGCTGCTGTAGATTTCCAATCCACTTCTTGCGGTTGTTCCATCTCTCAACCAGGGACTTCCGGACACGTGCGTGTATGTCCTGGTCGGTTGCTTCAGAGTCCAAGTGGAAGCCAGCCACGGTTCTGTCTCGCCCACCCAGCGTAACCATGAAGTCCTCAATCTCCTTTTCGGTCTGTAATCAAGCATGAGCACCCATGAGTATTGAGTGACAGTCTTTCAAATATGAATAATTCAACCCTGCCCCTAACTTACCACTTCCAAGTAGATCTTGGATGCTGAATTGAAGTCCTTCAGGACTGGATCGAAGAACTTGTACAACTTCTCCAGGATGTACCTCTTGGCACGCTGCACACCCTGTGAAGTCCCACTTCCTGATGCAGCCTTGGTGCCATCACGTTCACCGTCGTCCCCATCTCCTTCTTGGCTATCCCAGCTGTTCTTCCTCTTCCGGGGGTTTGGGTTGGCAACCGCCTCANAGGCTGCCTCAAGCCCATTGATGAAGTTTGGTGGCACCATGTGTACCATCTTGGGCTTGACACTCTCCTTGAACTGTAATTTCATTAAGCAGTGCAGTGTTGTACCTCTCAGT
>NW_003307550.1:1798082-1801000 GCF_000143455.1 Volvox carteri f. nagariensis | reverse complement strand
CTCTGCTAACTTAGCTTCGTTTCTGGCTATGCATGCAGCACGCTCTTCCTCAAGGTCCATCAAAGATCGTAATGATTTCGCAATATTGCCTATATGAATGACGAATGTAAGCAGCATGTAGTCATTCTGGACTGATGTATGAAGATGTGTACGGCGTGATTGCAAGCGACCTGTACCAATGAGGCAAACCGTTCATGGATTTCGAGGTGTAATTTATTACAGAAAAGGTTGCCGCATTTGCAAGACTTAGGCATTGTGTGAATGTGGACGGGTCCTGCAGGCCAAGACCCCGAGTGCCTATGCCCCGTAGTGGAAGTTGGCTAACGAATTACTGCGAGGCCAGGAACACCAATTGAGTTAACTATTGCTTGTCTTTATAGCTTAAATTCTGCGCAAAGCGCACATACTTTGGTAGAAGGTAACTGCGACGGCCGGACAGAGGTTACGCAATTTCATAAAGCCAACCGAACGGGCTACAGAGACTTTATAGCTAAATCAAAGTTATTGCTTTAACTAGTATAGCAAACAGCTTCACGCGCGGGCACTCTGACGTCGACATGGCCGATGATGATGACAGGACTTCTCGCTTTGTACCCAGTGTTTTTTTTTAAGTAATATAGTACTTTTAAGGAATAAAGAGGCCTTTTTGGCCTTTGGAAATAAGGAACAAAGTGAGGCCGATCCGTACATTTTCATTCCTTCAGCCAAAAACGTCCATTGCTGCCAGATTGCTCCGTAGTGTGCAGAACTTAGTATTATCGATCATAAAATAGATATGAGGGGCCGTAAGAAGGTCAAGCCCGTGAGTCAACGCGGCATAGCGCTTCTGCTAGCAGAATGTATGACCGGTCCTTCCATAGACAAACACGCAAAAGGCAACGACTTGAACGCCGAACAAACACAAAAACAGCAAGATAAGTCAAAAATGTTTCCTGATAAAGGCATTTGGGACGGCGGTGCTGTTGTCGGTAATGCATCGGCAATGTTGCTGCCAGCGGCGACCGATGACACTGCCGCCATTACCCCTGCCTTCCATGGCGGTTGTGATCAGCATAAGCGCAAGCTGTCACCCAATCAGCTTGACAACAACGAATGCGGCGAGGCGCCCAACCCGAGCGCTCGCAGTGCCAAGCGGGCTCAGACACAGCGCATCCGCAAGGGCATGAGCGCACATGAACGAAAACGCGCCAACGCAGTGCGTGCCTCTTGGTCTATGAGGGGAGTTGTAACTAGGCGGGGGGGGGTCTACGCCCCCCCCAGCGCCCCTCTCTTAAGGAATACATAACGGCGACGCTAGCAACTTTGTTACTTAGGTTGGAATAAATAGAGACCCCCCCCTAAATGAAAAAAAAATCACTGTTTGTACCCATCCAAAAGCACCGAAAAGCATAGGATTGTTCTGAAATATAGGGTAGGCAAGGCATTGCATGGTCGACTTAAAGGGAGCACATGTTGCCCCGGCTGCGCTTTATGGGCCTCCAGGAGCCCCAAAACGGTTTGTCTAGGGTCGATACATTGCAGATAGATCATAGGTGCTGGGCTGTCGGTCATAGGTGCACAGCAGCTGGATGGCTTTCAGACTGCCGGTCATGGGAACCCGGGAGGCGTGCTGTTGGTGCAGGGCAAACCAGGGGCTGTCGGGTGACCGGCGGAGATGGATGGGCCACCCCACCTCACCCATGTGTTGTGCACAACATCCTGTTCAATTATAAAAACCGCATACGACACAACACCTGCCACTGCCCATCCGGGATTCTGGGGGTGCTCTCCCTAAGTTAAATTACTTAAGGGTTGATGGCTGGTTTGGCATGCCACGTGTTTGTGCGCCTCTTCTGGTTGTGTGTGTGATGACTCTCCTATAAATGTCAAGTCAGACAAACGGGGGAGCCACTGGCTAAATGACTTCAATACGACAGGGACCCTGGGGGATTCGTGTGGGTGTGAATGATGCATATGCTAATATCACTGAGGCCCCATAAATCTGTGTGGCTGTTTTTTCCTTCGGGGGGTGAAGTAAGGGAGACATGGCGCTCCGTCTCCATCCTTCCATCATTTCACCCTCCAACCCTCACTCCACCCTCCCTCAATAATCCCTCCACAATACCATTTCCCTCTCTTCCTCCACCCTTCCTCCATCATCCCCCCCACTTCCCTCAACGCTCCCTCCCAACATCCTCCCTTCCCCTACCATGTGCCCTCCCTTCTTCCATCCTGTGCCTTCCCCTCTGCTGTCCCCTTCACTCCCTTGGCCTTCCCTCCCTCCGTTCTTTTTTTGGAGTGAATGTGTGTGCCCCACCATCCGTGTGCTCATGTGCCCACGTACAAATGTGTGTATGTATCATGGGTGCGACGGTAAACAGGCGGATGTATGGCACGGCTACCATCGCACCCAATGGGTGCGATGGTAAACAGGCGGATGTGTGGCGCGGCTACCATCGTACCCAATGGGTGCGATGGTAAACAGGCGGATGTGTGGCATGGCTACCATCGTACCCAATGAGTGCGATGGTAAACAGGCGGATGTGTGGCGCGGCTACCATCGTACCCAATGGGTGCGATGGTAAACAGGCGGATGTGTGGCACGGCTACCATCGTACCCAATGAGTGTGATGGTAAACAGGTGGATGTGTGGCACGGCTACCATCGTACCCAATGGGTGTGATGGTAAACAGGCGGATGTGTGGCACGGCTACCATGGTACCCAATGGGTGTGATGGTAAACAGGTGCGATGGTAAACAGGCGGATGTGTGGCGTGGCTACCATCGCACCCAATGGGTGCGATGGTAAACAGGCGGATGTGTGGCACGGCTACCATCGCACCCGATGGGTGCGATGGTAAACAGGCGGATGTGTGGCGCGGCTACCATCGTACCCAATGGGTGCGATGGTAAACAGGCGGATGTGCGGCGTGGCTACC
>NW_003307550.1:1764681-1798032 GCF_000143455.1 Volvox carteri f. nagariensis | reverse complement strand
ATTTTCCCTGGGGAGTATTTCGTCGTGGCTGAAGCGCCCTCACCGGACGCGCCCGACCAGTTAGGGAAGGTCCAGGAGTGACTCGCGCCGCCTAGCGCCATCGATTTCCCGCAATCCCGGCGACCTTCCCGACGGCCCAGCACCATACCAATTTGTACGGCATATACTACCCATCCCTACAGCAAACCAATGCTTCAAACGAAATTTCCCATTGCATGAGGTAGACAGTTAGTAAGCGAAATTGGCTCTGTTGGTTAGGTGAATACAAACAATAGCTTTGCCTTACCAACTTCACTCGCTGATGAAGCTTAAGGTCGAGGACCCCATTAAGAAGAGCATTGCCAATGCAAAGAGGAATAAAAGGCGACGGGATAGAGCAAAGCAGCTTCGGAATGCCCAGCCCCCGAGCCTTTCGACAAACGTAGCTGTCCCAAGTGCCAATGCGCAAGAGGCGCCGGTGAACATTGATAACGACGCGACCTATGAGCTCGAAGATTTTGATCCGATTCACCGTGAAGACGCTGGCGACGTGGAAGCATCGGAAGATGCTGACGGTTTCAGCGCAGCCGAGGAGGAACCAGAACCAGAGCCCGGACCAGAGTCCACGTTAGCACAAGATGTGCGGGAAGCGTACGTGCGTGACTTTGCAGCAGCCGCGGAGAGCCGGACTTGCTTTCTGAACAGCAGCGCTGGCATACTTCGCAGCCTGGCGGGAAGCAGACCTGAGGCGTGCCCCCGGTGCGCCGTGCGCTCCCCCGAAGGGGGACGGACCTGCCCTGTGACCATCATTACTTGGGAGCAACCCATATGCGTAGATGTCCCTGTGTGCTGGTGCACACCCTGTCGGGCGTTTCATAACATGCGTCCCACAGAGTTCAACTGCCTACCCGACGCTAAGGCTGGGTGGGACCTCCACCTCCAGCGAGACGGCCAGCATGTTCTCTGGTGGCACCAGTCGCTCCTGCAGCTGTTCGACCTTGTGTCATTCAGGAGCAGGCACCTGAGTGCGGACGCGTTCTGCTCTGCACTCCTTGACACCTGGGAGCAAAATGGCATCCGCCGTCCAGTTTCTGTTTCGGCAACCACACTTCGTAAACGCCTTCGGCAAGCACTCCTCCTGTACATGGACTGCCAGGGCGTCGTGGATGACTACCCGGAGGGCACACTTAGCACCTGGCCCCGTGGAGCTCTGAATGGGTGCCCTTGTTGTGGGGACACTCTCAGGTGCAGCAGTGCAGTGAATGGTGCGGCCGCAGCCGCCCCAGCCCCTGTTACAGGTGCCGCATCGCCGGGGGTCGTGGGAGAAGCAGCAGCAGTGGAGGGGCCGGATCCTGGACTGGAGCGCACAGAGGTGGCGGCAGCAGGCAGCCCTGCCGCCACTGAGGGCAATCCCGTCCCCCCAGTCCCGTCAGCCGGCGCAGCAGCCCCAGAAACCATGGCGGCAGCGGTGTCCACGGGCGCTGAAGTGCTAGGGGCGGCAGTGCTCGCGTCGACTGACTGGCTGCTTCGGGACACCTGCAGCCCCGAAGCCGCAGGGCCTGGCCCCACGAGCTTGCACTCGGTACATTTCGATGCCTGCTTTAAGCTAAACCTGCTGTCCCATAAGGGCTACGTTTCTGGCTACACACAGCTAGGACGGCGCCGTTACTTCTTGCCCAACGCATCGATACAGCAGGTGCTTTTGGACGGTCATGCGTCACAGCAGATTGGTGTGACGCACTGCTCGAACTTCGATGCTGACAAGGTGGGTGTGGGTCGGGAGCCAATGCGTGTTTTTAGTGAGCAGCCTTTGCCTTTTCCCCCCAATCACCATGTGCTTACTACGCCACGCAATTCGCGGCATCCACCTTTTTGCCGTGCCGTGCCGTGCTGCCGCTGTCCAACCCTCTGCCTTGCAGGTCCTGGCTGCGGAATCAAGGAAGGTATGATGTGTCTGGACGGCAGGCACCTGAATTTCTCGATGATTTACGGGGCTTGCAATTGCAGAACCTCATCACGGCTGTCGGTGTCGCGTTATGCCGGCATGGGATGCTCCTGCGGCTCATGAACCTCTTCAGTGGGGAGCGGCACGCATACTCCACTGCTGCAGCCTGCCTCCGGCATCCAAGTTCCAACAGCGTGATTCTTTCTTGCTCTGCACGACAGACGTCTTTGGAATGTATTGCTTTAATGATTGATTTAAAGCAATAAATCAAGCATAAATCTTGATTTCACCTTGGCGACAATTTAGCTATCCGAGGCTATCATGTTCCAGTCATACTGGCAGAGGCTGGCTGACAGCATCAAGGGACAAAATACACCGTGCGTATGCGATGACCTTTAAATGATTTACTTTTTGTAATAATTATGTAAACTTTTTATAGCAGGCAAGGATATCGCAGTTTTCATGGAAATAGGAATTTCAGTCAAGCGTCTGTAAACAGATACCGATGGGGAGCGGAAAAAGACGAAAGGAAGTCAGTGAGAGGGTACGAATTCACCTGACCCACCACGGCCACTGCCGTACTGCGAAGGTAGGCAGCGAATAATTTTTGGCACATAACTCCAAATAACTTTGGAAACCGAGTTAGAATCGTAACATTAAGCTTCACCTTTGTGAGCTGTGGGGCAGATCCTTGTGCCCCCCCTCCCCTCTGGGCAGGTCCGTAGGCAAGCAGGCAGGCAGGTAGGCAGATAGGTAAGCTGAAAGATAAGTTAATATGTAAACAGACAGCGAGGTGTGTAGATAGTTAAGCAGGATGCGACGGCGTTTGAGGCCACAGACCCTACATGGGGAGGCGGGCCATGTCATATGATGCCACAGCCACTTCGCTAAGGCCAATCGCACTTGTTTGCATGAAGCATTTGGCAGCAGTTGAAGTGGGTGAAAAACTCCTCTGCGCATCTATGTCGTCCCCCCATGAGTGAGGCGATGGTCAATGGCCGTACTTGCCTGACGTTGCCAATCAGCGACACATGGCCCATCGCGCCGTACGACATGCGGGACGAGCTGTTACAAGTTATTGCTTCGCACCTGAGACCCAATTCCTAGGCACCACCAAATGAGAGCTTGCTCGGGGGGATCAGGTCCTGCTTCCAATTCTGCTGTTGCTGCAGCGGCTGCCGCCGCCACGGTCACTGGTGATGCGTCTGGGAGGGCAGGTTCGGCAAATTTTGTGCATGTTTATCATACGAGAGTATTTGTTGGATGGAATTTGTGGAGGCGGTGCTGTGGATCGCTGTGGCCACGGAAGGGACGCCAATAGGCAATTCAGCAGCACCGAAGGTGCTTTCGTATGCCAGGGCTAGAATAGCAAGGAGAAATCTCATATTTTCACTAGAATTAATTGTCCTTAAAGCTTCACGGTTTGGAAGTGAAGAAGGTAGGCCCCCAAGCGTACGGAAACTGGGAAGACTTTTGGCCCCGCTGTTCCTTTGTTATCTCAAGCACAATTTTTTTTCAGTCATGAGTACTTCATGAAAGGTCTACGTCACTTGCACATGCTTCAGACTTTGACTGAAACATCAGTAACAGGCATAGGGATACTGGAAATTCTTACGAGCCTAGCGGACGTCTCGTTACTGAACGTTCTCCTGTCCAACCTGGCTTCCTCAAGGGTAGCCGATCGCTTTAAGTCTAAGCGGGAGTAGACTCGACACCACGAGTCCCGTTTCGCTGGCTTCCTGCGGGTTAAAGGTATGAACCAAAATTTGAACACAAAAAGAAATTCAGCTCCACTATGTAGGGCTGCGCTGGGTTAAGGGAATTTGTATTTACCTTGTGAGTGAAGGATTTGTCGTTTGTCGTTCCGTCGCGTCCTCGTGAACCTGCATCTAAAGCACTCACACGCCTTGGGGCTTAAATTGCAAGACTGTCATGGAAGCTGGGGTCGGGGCTTCAGTGACTCGCTTGCATTTAATTGTCTTCAGGGACCTGCAGGATGGGCTGCCTTTGCTTTGGCGGAGGAAAGCAGGACTTAAGTGACCTATCGGCACCACTCGACCCAGCGGTTCCTAAGCCGAAAACTGGTATGTTCGCGCCAACCCATGTCCGAACGTTGCAACTCAAACCGTCACACCTGTGTCCTAACAGCTAGAGTTATTCGCTGCACTCCATCAATACTTCTTTTGATGTAATTTAAACTCGATTTCGTAACCTTTATCCTGTCCTCACACACTTGAGTTCCTTGCCAATTTTCTTCTGCCAGACAATTCTCCCAGTAAAGCGACAGGAAGTACTGGTAATGGCTGGCAGACCCAAACTGCGCCTAGCGGCAGAGCAACTGGGAGCAGCACAGCAGCCACCGCTAACGGATCCGCGACTCCTTCCCCGACGCCACCCACGGGTGCACACAGCGAACCCCAGCAGCAGCAGCAGCAGGCCTCCGCGACGTCCACGACAGCCGAGGGGCCGGTAGAAGCGGCCGGGAGCAGCTTGCCTCAGAATAACACCGGAAAACGGCCACAGCCTCTTTTGATTCCTGCCCCGCCGCCAAGTCCGCCAGCTGCCCCCAAGGTCGGGTTCGGAAGGACGTTTAAAAGGAACAGGGGTTTGAACGGAGGGAGTTGATGGTTTGGATGCACAAGGGCCTCAGACATGGGAGAGTACGGAAGAGGCGAAGTGAATGACGAGCGAAGAGGCAGGCCCGAAAGGGAAAACGTGACTGCCGGGAAAGGAGAAGGGGGAAAGCGGAAGGCTGAGGCAATTTGGTGCGCACGATGCTAGAGGCTGCGTGGCTCACGCAAGAGCCCGGTGCGACTCTGGGTTGGAGGAGATGGTGGTGAACTGGGAACTGGATTCCCCCTCCTCATGCACCTCAAGTGAAACCCACTCATGCTTCTCCTTCCCCTCCCCTGCAACTCCTGATTAGTGTTATTTTCCTGATGCCAAGGAGTTCTTCCACCTCATGCACCACGTCATGCAGGCGGCTAATTGGAACATCACACCCCGACAGCAATCCCAACAGGTGGAGGAAGCGGATGTAGAGGACATCGAGGTAAGGATGGCCCCTGAAGGCCCCCCATCCGGACGGGGGAGAGGTGGGGGCGAAGGAGGGAAGACCTCCTCCGCCAACCCCCTGGACTTGAACCAACGTAGGCAAGGGCAGCGGGATAATTTACATGCCAGAAGAGGCAAAGGGTCGACCCTCTGTCCCGGCGTCTCAAGACGTGACATCCAGACATTCAAAGCATCTTCGGGGGGCCACACACCGCCTCCCGGCCCCGTGCTCATTCTCCAGCCCTACAACGAAGGTCCTCTCCTTTTGAAGATGAGGAATGTGGATAGGGAAGTGAAGGAGGAGAGCCACGGTCGTATGAATGAGGAGGAATAGCCCGCTGAGGCATGGTTGTCCTTTGCGTCGGGCCTATAAGGGATATCCAAATCAAACCCCTTATTTTAGATCTGAAAGCAAATAGGAACGTGTGAGGGGTGAGGGCCGCATCGTCCGGGGCCATGTCGCCCTACGGTCTCCCCCAGCCTTTCCACACCTTTGGTGGGCCCACACCGGCAACTGCCTCCTACTCGTACGTTTGATGTTCCTCATCGTCCTGGTGCCGTACTGCTGCTGCTGCGCCCCTTCTCACTCCTGCTTCCCCTCCTCTTGCTCCTCTTGATTCTATTGCTGTAACTGAACTCTGGCTTTGCTCCGCTTCATTTCCCTGGTGCCGCCCCTAGCCCAGCCTAACCTTGTACCCAACTGCTCGCTCCCCCCGTCCCCCCTCCCCCAGGTGGACCTCGAGGACGTGCAGGAGCTCAGCCCCATTCCCACCGCAACCCCGGGCTCTCAGCCCGCCTCTCTCAACGGCAAGCAGGCCAGCGGCGGAAGCGGAGCTGGCGCTCCTGCTCCGCCCTTTGGTCCCCACGGCCGGACCAGCGGAACATTATTCCAGCAGAGCCCCTCCAATCTGGGTCCGGGGCGAGCTGCGGCTGGGACCCACACGCAGCCGCGCAGTAACAGCGGCCAGAACGCGACGGAGGAGCAGCAGCGGGGTGGCCATGATGATGATGATGAGGAGGAGGAGGAGGAGGAGGACGGCGTGGAGGAGTTTACGGCGGAGGCAGAGAGCCCGCCACCGGGCTCATCGCCAACGGTCAGTTCGTTGAGGGATTGACGGGTGGGAAACATGAAGATGCGGCATCATGAACAAGCGGGAATTTGAGAGCGGGGGTTGCGGAAGGGCCTCTGAAGGAGGATGTAAGCTGACCCTGTGGTGTGTATGTATGTATATGTGTTTGCGTGTCTATATGTGTGTTTGTTTGCGACACGTTTAACGGGAAAACGCAAATGGACTTTTACTCGAGCTGTACTACGCGTTCAGAATACAAGCTGTACACGAGACGTCATAAGGGGGTTTGGGAATTCTGAGATGCGGTTTGGTTGCAAATGGAATGAATGGTGGTTCATGGTGTACGTATTAGGAGGAGGGATGAAGAGGACTAACAGAGAAAGGGTGCTCGTGGAGGGCGTTGCGCGGGCGAGGAACGGGAAGGACAAACAGAATGAGGGTTTTGCCCCCCGCCTTAACCCCGCTAACAGCCAACTCCCCCCTCCCACCTGCCACCTCCCTGCGCACTGCCTCTCCGCGTGTATTGTGTTTTTTGTTCCCCGCCGTGACACCACGCAGGCGCTGATCTACTCGCAACAGCGCCAACAACAAGAAAACGACGAGCAAGAGCGAGAACAGGGAAAAGAACACGAGAAGCAGGAGGAAGAGCAACCATATCTACAACAGACGCTGCAGCAGCGGGTTCGGGGCTCTTTTGGATCAACACCCGCCGAGGAATCTTCCTGCGGCCAAGATAAGCTCCGTCAAACCCAGGAGCGACAGCCGATGCGGTGTACTCAGTCGCTACATGGCCAGCAGCAGCAACAGGGAAGCGAGGATGCAGAGCTGTCGGCACGCCAGGACGAGGAGGAGGATGGAGGTCGGCAGCGGTCCCGCTCTCCATCGCCTAGCAGCGATTCGGACTTTGATGACGACGATGAGGAGGAAGAGGTAGAAGAGCCGGCGGGGGACGGGGTGAGGAAGGAGGAGAAAGGTGTGCAGGAGGTGATGGCTGACAGGGAGTGGCCGGAGGACGAGATGGTGGAGAGGGGGGAAGGTGATGGGAGGTTGGGGGAAGCAGCGAGGGCGGAGGGCGGCCCTCATAATTGGTTTGCGGAGGAGCAGCAGCAGCTACAGCAGCAGGAGCGTGGAGGTGGGGAGGAGGAGATAGAAGAGGAGGAGGAGCAGGAGGAGGAAGAGGACTTAGGGGCTGGAGCTGGTGGCAAGGATGCCAACTCCGTCGTCGCAGCCGCGCATGACACGGGCGGACGGGCGGAGTTTCCGGAAGCATCAGTAGTGAAGCCGGAGGCAGATCCAACCCCTCAGCCGCCACCGTCGCTGCAGCCGCCGCAGAAAGAGGTGGAGCCCCAGCAGCCCCAGCCCCAGCAGCGGCCGCTTTCTGCCGGAGGCCGGAAGCCCGCTGCGGGGCCGCACGCGCCCATCCGTCCATCACCATTGGGCCAGTCATCCCGACGTGGCGGTGGGAGCAGCGGTGGCAATGCCCTGGTGGGTAGCTATGAATGACATCGTGAAACTGGTGTGTTTTTCCCGGTTCTTCTTTCCTCGCGTTTCTCTCTCTCTCTCTCCCCCTTCCTGTCCCCCTCGCCTCTTGCTGTCCATGTTGGTCATTTAAGTCGAATTAAGGGCAAGGGGGTGAAGGTTGTTGTTGTAAGTGGAATGAGCTAAAGGACAGGTACCTTGCTGTCCCGCCATTGCGGTGCGCAGATCTCCTCCGAACGCACATCCACACTCCACCTCTCCCCGCGGCCCACTGTCCTTTCTTTGCGCCACGGGGCGGTGGGGTCGCCATTTGCCTGTCAAGATCCCGTAAACCCGCTTGCCACTCCTCCAACCCTCGTTTTCATGAGCTGTGTATGTATGTATGTATGTATGTGTGTGTATGTCGTTCATGTCAATGCGTAACAGTTGTAAAAAATGCCGTTGCTGTCGTAATCGATCCCTCAGGCCCGGCAAGACAGCGGGTTCTCTGATGGATCCGACCTATCACTACCCGGCGAGTACGAACGGTACGGCGCCTGCAGCAGCGACGATGATGAGGCCGCGGACCGTCAATACGAACAGGTGAGCGCGGTGCGGGTTTGTGCGCTAATTAGCCCGCCTAGTCACGCACGCTCAATAGTCGCAACCCCCTCCCCCCCCTGCACTCACCTGCGCGCCTAACTCGTTCAGCCCTCTTGCTTATCTCCGATCTATGTCCCAGAGCGCAATCGCTTCCCCTTCCTTAAGCCCCTTAGCACGTGCCCAGTCAAATCCTTAGTCTCGCTCTAACTTCATTTCAACCTCTTCCCAGCCTCTTTCCGCGCCTCCCCTCGATTTCGCGCGCGCGCGCGCCGCCGACCACGCCCCGTTGCCCGTTTTCCATTTCCCGTTCCATGTCCGCACCCGTGCTCGCGCCGACTTCTTCGTGGGGTCTTCCCTGCACACCCTGTCGCTTCCCCGTGGGCAAGTCTCAGGCCCTGAATGCGGCCGGGGGGCAGCTGGCCCCGGGCACCGCCGGCCGGGCCTCCGTTACCAGTACACCTGCTGCTGCTGGCGGGGCTGCCGGCGGTTGCGGCACAGGCGCTGCCGGCAGCACCGCGGGTGTGAGCCTGGCGGACGTTGCGGTCAGCCCCGGCGGGATGCCTCGGAAATCCGGCTACGAGAATCCCATTTGGCGGGATGTCCTGGAAGACGAGGACCCGGAGGTGCGCCGTGAGATCGAGGATTGGGTTGCTTTAAAAGTTTTGGTTAGAAATGTCAAGCAGACGACCGATCGCCGATCGTTTTAGCTGAATCCCCCAAAATGTCTGCCATAAGTACGTTTTATTATTATTGCCTCGCTTGTGCAGAGTGAAAATATTCGATTTTCGCGAAATTGTAACTTAGGCGCTTTGGTAAAAAGGATTGTTTTAAAGGACCAACGGTCGATTTGGTTGCCCTCTCTTCCTGTAGCAAGGCCTTCATGCCATGCTTGCTTTGCGCGACGAGTGAAGGCCAATATGTGTCCTCGAGGTTACAAGTTGCGCTGGATGCATAAACTCGCGCTGTAACCTAGACGACCAATTTGCAAACTAAAAAACCTGCAGGCGGACAAGTGATCACTTTTTCCTTTCCGCAAAACCGTCTGTTACGACTGCCTTGAGACATAACTTCGCTGCTTGGTTTTCCTTTTGTGGTTATAACTTGAGCTATCTGAAATTTGCGTTGGCGTTGTAATCCAGACCCGCTCTAATTCATTTTTGGGGGAAGGGTTTAGGAAGTTTTTGCAGATGATCTTGCAGGCGGCCGAACTGCAACGCAGTAGCATGAGCCTGGAGCTCACTGTAACAATAACAACAGTAGCAACCTACGGCACCCCATATGCTCAAACGCTATAACTTGGCCAGTTTTGTGCTATAGATCACATGGCGTTTTCAATATTTTATTACTGTATTAAATCAAAACACCTAAGCGGTTTACACGGCACAAGAGTTTTTTTGTACAAGTATATATACGCTTCCGTACCCTCCAAACTGTAGCTCCTCAAAACATACGCATATAAGTATCAGGCTTTTATTTCTATTTTTAAAACTCGGAAGGATTGCTTGTTTACTCGCCGTGTCCTGTAAAATCTAATATCTCTTGTTACCTTTTCCGGACTTCGCTCATCTTGAATGGCTGCTCCGCCACGGCCACCTTCTTGTGTGGCCCCTGTGCTGCGGCCGCGGCTGCTGCAACAGAGCTCGCCCCTTTCCGAGGCTCAACCGGCCGTGGAGCGAGATCCAGACGTTGGCATCCACGAACCCAAGCAATCGCTGCAGCTGGGGCTGCAACGGGAGACAGATGACGACAGTTCTGCTACTGCTATTGCAATCCAGCAACAGCAACTATCCTTGTCCCTCCAAAGCCCGCTCAAATCTCTCAACTCGGCTCAATTCCAGGTTCGGGGCCGGGGCGCGGGGTCGAACTTTGATAGCGACGAGGATGGGGAGGGCGCCGACACCGCCTCGACAGCAGCGGCGACGGAGATGCGGAAGCTGTCGTCGGTGGCGGCAGCAGGGGCGGCGCAGGCACGCAAGCTGTCGACAGCATCGGAGCCGTCAGCCGAGACAAGAGAGCAATCGGCAATTCCATCATCATCGTCGGTGGAGACACGGAAGTTATCAGCGGCGTCGGCAGCAGCTGCAGTCACAACGGCAGCCGAGGCGAGGAAGCTATCGGCAGCCTTGACAGCACCGTCATCGTCTTTCCCGCCTTCATCGCATTTGGGTCCCAAAATTTCTGAGGTCGCTGAAGACGACGGAGCTCCAACTACGAGTAGGGATGTAACGGCCGCGGGCTTTACTCACTGGGGCCGTGCCAGTGCTGCTGACCCGTGGGTCGCCCCGGACTCGGCGGATCGGACGCCTCACCAGCAAGGAGCCATCCAATGGACGGGTAAGGCTCCTCCCGGGACCGGCAAAAGCGCGGGTCCTTGATTGCTTATTCGGATTGTCTTGGATCTCATTTCCACGTCCATGTTCTCACTGGGCTGTTATCACGGTCGGTTTGTCTTCAGATGGGGGAAAACGGCAGGATGGAGGGGGCCCTGAGCCTGAGGGGATAATTGGCTCCAGGGGGGTGTCCTCGGGGTTGTCTCGGGGGCCATCAGAGCGCGCCACGTCATGTGATCTGCTGCCTGAGGGGGCACCAACTGAGTGGTGCCCTTCCCCCCACCCACCTCCACCCGATCCGAACCCGTCTGAGGCTGTCTGTTTCGGTTTTGCGTGCAGGGTCCTACACAGGGCCCAGCAGCGGGGTTCGTGCCGGCGGCGATGATGACGGCGGAAGCAAGCAGCAAGGATCGGTGGTATCGTCGACAGCTGGGGAACCGGAGGCCGCTGCCGGCGCGGTTGCCGCTGCGACATTGGGCCCAGTGGCGGCGGCGGCGGATCACCCTGCCGATGTGCGACAGTACGGCGAGTGTACCACCGCTGGGGAAGGTGCTGGAAGTGGACATCCAGATGCGACACAGTCGTTGGCGGGAGCGGCGACCGGCGCCACGGATGGTACGACAACTGATGGCGCAAAAGCGGCGTCGCTGAAGTCCCCCAAGGCGACGGGTCTGCGATCTCCAAGCTTTGCAAGATCCGCCAGCATGGGTGCCGCCAAGAGTACGACACAGGTTAGCAAGCCGGCGACGGCCGCCGCCGTCGGGAAGAGCGGCATCCCATCGGTAGCTAAATCAGGACCGTCCGCGTCCGCTCCATCTTCTGCGCCGGTGGCGGCGGATAAGGCCCCGGCGGCGGCGACGACATCGACGTCAGCGCACAGGGCGGTGGCGTCGGCAACGCCTGGCGGCATACCGCATTTCATGCTTCCGACTCGCGCCACCGTCGCGCACCGGCGGGCGAGCGATGAGGGTATTACGCCGGCCAGCGGTGCCTCTGCCACACCGGCATCCGGGGGCGCGGCCAATTCCACGGCCACGAGCGCGGCGGGCTCCGCCATTACCACCACCACCACTGCCGCCACGCCAACGGCAACTGCGGGATCTGCCGGCAAGACAGCAACAGCCTCCGGAGCGCATGCCAAGGCGCCCTCGCCCGCCATGGCGACCTCGCGATCGTTTTCCGCCTCCGCAGCCGCCGCCGGCGGTGGCAGTGGCGCCTCCACCGCGCGCAGTGCCTCGGGACGTATGTCTACCAACACGCCGCCGACCGCTGCTTCGAAACCGCCGGTGGCGTCGGCCGCGGCCGCGGCAGCAGGCCCCGGTAGCGGCGCAAAGCCGGCTGCAGGCGCCGCCGCCACCAAACCCGCAACTGGCAACAGTACGGCGGTTGCGGCGGCAGCCAGTAAGGCGAACCCCGGTGTGGCCGCCGGCAAGGCCGCGGTGCGGTCTTCGGCGGCGACGAAGGCGTCTACGGGCGCCTCGGCGTTGCACGTCGGGAAGGGGGAGGCAGCGGGGGCGCGGCGGGCCTCGGACGATGCTTCGCAGTCTTCCTGTTCGGGCCCGTCTCCCACGGCCGCAGCGGCGGCGGCGGCGACGGCATCGGTTGCCAGGTCGGATTCCATGTCCATGTCGGAAAGCGCCGCCTCCTCCGTCGGAGTGCCAGCGGCCGCACGGCCCGTGACGCCGACCGGGGGAGGTGGCGGCGGCGGCGGCCTGCCCTTCGGCGAGTGGCGGATGGTACGACTGAAGAAGGAGATGCGGTGCTGCGCAGCCGACGGCACGGTAGCCCAGGAGACACATGACGGTACGGCAGCCGAGAATAAAGAATTTTTAGGATAGAAATGGCGGGAAAGAGGGAACTGATACGAATATGGCTGCACGGGAAAGGGTGTTTGAGGTGGGGGAACGGGGAGCATTTACGAAATGGTTGGCGGCAAAGGGATGGATCTAAACTACGGGTATGTATGTACGGATATAGTCCGTTTGGCCCTTTTTTAAACTGACCGTGGCTGATCCGCCCCCTCAGTACACACCACCACCACCACCTCCTGCCTCTCCCTCCGTGCTTGTCCCTACCTATGCCGGGCTCCCTACGCCGCCTCTTCCTCAAGGCTCTTCTGCATACCTCTATAACCCCCTCTTCTCCTTCACTCTCCCCTCCCCCCGTTAAAAGGTCAAATGGAGGTTTTCAAGTGTGAGGAGGCGCTGCCTCCCGGGGCCCTGGCCGCGGTCATCAGCCACAGCCTCTTTCCGCCGCCGCCGCCGTCAGACGCCACCTCAGGGGCACCCGGCGGCAGCGGTGGCAGCGGCGGCGCCGCGCAGCCCAAGACCTGGGTGTTCTGTCCGGACCCGCTGTGCATGGAGAGCAGGCCCTTGGGCTCTGACCTGCCACCCTGGTGAGAGTCTCTGAGGGTGCGGAAATTGCATGCAGTGTGGAGGCGGTGTGGGGCTGTGGGATTGGGAACGTAATGCGAAGTGAGATTGGGGCCCGGATGGTGTGTGGGCGTGCGGGCGTGGACCTGAGCGTGAGGGGGGTTGGAGGTGGGAGGGAGCCGGGGGACTTTTCCACCATGTTGTTACAGGGTGGTTAAGCTTCACCAGCGGCCCCCTTTCCCGAGGCAGTTCCCTGCTCTCCCCTGCTAGAGGGGCACCCTAATCCATTCACCCCCATCCGACTTCAGAATGTATTCGTTGCGTTCAGCAACTCACCACCAGCATCCAACCAAATCTAGCGGATCAACGGCGCATCAACTTAGTTCCTGGTCAGCTCGCAAGTTGATAATATTATCACGTCCTACACCGTCCACATGATGGGGGGCCAACTCACATTCAAAACTTCTCAAACACCCGAGAAGTCGGCAGGCGGATTAGTACCCGGACACTCCGGGAGCAGAAGTCAGGCCTCAACCTCTGCCAGCCGCCTGCCTTTGTATCTGTGTGTGTATTTGTATGCGTGTGGAGAGCACCCTGTGTGTTTTCTTGTCAGGCAGGGAAAAGGAAGGGAAGGATGCAAGTGGACCGTGGGGCGCACTGCGGGGCGCATTTCCCCTCCATGGCAGTACCTCCCTGTGGACTGCTCTCTTCTGTTTGGAACTGATTCACCTCGTGCCGCTGCTGAAGTTGTTCTTGTTGTCCTGCTCCACCTGGGTTGCGTGTTCCCTCTCTGTCCCCGCAGGCCCGCAAAGATCATCCTGGCTGGGGGCGTCAAGGTGACACGGGCCGAGTACGACCGCCTCAAGGACTTGGGACTGGACGTGACGTTGCCCGGAAAGGGAGCCGCGGCAACAGCAGCAGCGGCGGCGGCGGCGGCAGCGGCATCATCCGGCGCGGCTCCCATCGCGGCGGCAGCGGCGGCATCTGCTGCCAGCGGGTAGTCACCATCGTTAGCGTCCACGGCACATTTCCCCTCTGGCGCCTCCACTGCCCCCTTCCTCTGCACGTGTCGCGGTTACCTCATCCTTTGCTTGTTGCGCCCCAATGTCCGGGGCCCTGCCCCCTCCTTTCCGCCCTGGAGTAGCCGCAGCAGCCGCAACTGCAGCCGCGGTACCAGGGCGGTATTGGCACACCGCACTGGGGAGCCTCTCTCATATTTCCGGGTGTCTGTGGGGGGGAGAAGGAAGCTCTAACGGCGTTAGGGGCCTGTGGCGGCTTCTTGAGCAACAGGTCACAGGTTCCAAAAGAGACACAGGACAGGACACAAATTGCGGAGTTCGGTCGGCGATGGCTAGGTGGTTGGCGGTTAGTTGGTTGCGCAAAGGGTTGGGTTTTGTGTTGTGTTGGGCTTTTTAGGAATGGGGAAAGAGTGTGTTGAGAGGTGTTTGGGAGGCGGACCATGGCGCACTGTGCTTTGGCAAGGCAACTGGAGGGTAGGGGGTAGAGAGGGGGAAAGCGTTTTTGACTGGCATGTATTATGGCTGCGTAGGGAACCTCATCACCATCCCTCGACCACCCTGGTTTGAGGCAATAAAAACCCCCGGGAGCCCGAGGTCCAGAGGAGTGCCCCGCGCTAGGACTGGGGGCCATAATACCGTCACGTCTGTTAGCACTGTTTTCCCCCCCACCCGGCATCAGATGAAATGATTGATATTTGTCACCCACTGACTACATTCGCTGTGAACGTGAACGTGAACGGGACGGACGGACGTCGGCAGCACTGCACTTGTTACTTTCCGCTGCGAGTTGGACTTTGTCTCTACACCATCATTTCCCCACTTTCCCGAGGTCGCATCACTACACACACACACACACAAGGGTGATCCGCTGACGGGATACCTTACCCCTTGTGACACAAATGACAACGGCGACGCTTCGTTGACGTGACGCATCTGGGAAATGACAGATGCAGGTGCACTAGTATCAGGACATATACATTGACGCATGTTGACACACGACGGCCTGGACCGACATGGTACAGGATGCGATAAGATTGATATGCATGACGCGCGCGCGCAGATCCCCTCTTTTCCCCATCTTGGCTCTCTTCCTACGAAAGCTCACCCATGCGGGGGGTTGCCAGTGCCACTTCGCTAACAACCGTCAACACCCACGTGTTGGTTGGCAGCCGCAACTAATTACGTTTGATAACCACCGAGAGGAGCCTTCGGCTGGATTGTCTTCTGCGCCTCCCGTCCCGTCGTTTACCATCTGTGCACACAGTCCGTAGGCTAGGGACCCAACTAACTAACCGTCGCGGCTTTGGAATTGACTGTTGGACTTGGAGGACAATATGAGGATGCGGCCGATTGTTCGTGTGTGCATGAATGTTTGTGTATGTATGTATGTATGTATGCTAGTACGTGCGTGCTGTTGTTGTTGATCTCTGGCCAGGAGAGAGCCGTGTGTGCGACCTGGTGCAAAGTGTCGCGGCATGTGAGTAGTGGTAATGGATGGCTGTGCTTTGCTGTGTTTTACGGGTGGGAGACGGTGTGGCCGTGCCGTCGCAAGGCATCCTGCGGACCCTACCACCATTGGAGCCTATTTCCAATTTCCCCCCTCCCCCCTCCTTGCTTTTCCGGTTCCCTAAATCAGCGTTTGGCTCCGCACAACACGCACCTGGACGCACCGGCACGTGGGTTCCAGCCCACACACACCTACCTACATACATACACACATGTAGCCAGTACCGTACCTCGACGGGGGCTCCCCGGGTGCTGGTGTGGAGGTCTGCATCAATGCACGCAAACACGCTCGCACACGCGCGCACACACGCGCAGGCTAATATTCTTTCCAAAACACACACGTATGCATGTATCGCACCGACCGTACGGGCTCCCGGGATACATTTAGATGACGTAGAAGATGAATGGCTTTACAAAATGCATTCGGACTTGCGATATATTGGCACTTGGACATTCGCATATAGGATAAGTATTGTGTGACGTGTCTGATTATGTGTGCTATTTTTGGGGGGGAGGAGGGTGGGAGTGGAGGGTTTGGGAGCTTGGGGGATGTGTAGGATGGGGGGAGAGTGAAATGGGAGAGAAGTCTTGGTTTGTGGCTGGTAGGGCCGTGCCTCTTTGGTATTGTACAATAATATCAACAACTGTGTTCCCAATCTTCGGTTCGCGTTGTGGCCTTTAGGTGTTGGAGAAGAGAACTATCCGCTGTGTGCCACGGCATGGATGACGTGTGTTTTGTGATCCGCCAACCGCCTAGTCGGTGCAGGGGGAATCTATGATGTGATTGACCTCCGTTCTTCGTCGTCACTTTCCCTAGCCCGCTCGCGTACGTCACTGCGGCGAACGGCGCTGTCGACTAAACGATTGGGGTGGTGAACGCCTCATCCCGTGCACGGCGCGAAGAGGTGGCGGTGCGCGCAGCTGGCTAGCTGGCTTGTTGGGAGGGGATGTACATGGGACTGACAGACAGGCGTACAGACAGATGGGCGGATGGACACATCGACAGGATTGCGCCTCGTTTTACAGGCACCGGGGGAGCTGCTCCGTACTTGTCAGCGCGAGTGCCCGAGCTTTTACCAGGCTGTAATGCAAGTGGGCGTGTCTTGATCCGGTACGTGAGCTCTTTCTGTTGATGTGTCTTCGCTCTGTGGGGCTGTTGGTGCCGTGCTCTTGGAGGACGGAGGGCTTTTCGACTTCATTTCCACAGCGAGGCTCTCTCGCCATTGACGCTTCTTGACTTGGTTTCTTGAATCTTTACCCGGCGGGATGCTATGAGGAATGTGCTGTGGGCTCAAGGTAACGCAAGTGGGGCCGGTAGAACCCCCGCGGCATAGGGTCGGGTTCTAGCAGAGATAGCCCCCTCTTCGCCCCCTTTGGTTCAATGAGGAGGGAAAGCATTCCGCGGCCTATTACCGTACAGTTTTAGACTGTTGTACGGCATATGTTGTACGAGCCATGTGTAACTCCTGAATACTGCAACCATTTCCGGGTTAAAGCAAGGGGAGGATACGCGGGGCGTGTGGTTGTGTCTCTGGTTGTGCTCTGAAAAATGTTTTCCGATGTGAAGTTGTTTGTGGCCACACGATGTGATCCCCGGGAGTTGGGAGCCCCTCGGTGAGCTGTTAGTCTGTTGGGTTTGGGTCTTGGAAAGTCGCAGGACTTCTCGCCCGCGTCTTCCCGTTCCGCATGTTGGAGCTTTAGGCCCCTCTTCAAAGACGACGACACGAAATAAGAGCGCGTATATACATGTATGATGTGTGAAACAGGGGGGTATATCTTCGCCCGTGGCAGCTACCCTGCAAAACCCTGCCTTCCCCGGTATTTCGGGGCACCCTCGTCCAGTCACCCTAGTCAACTTCTCAGTGGATCACTCAGATTCCGCACCCACCACCAGCATCCAACGGAATCTACCGGGTCGTCAGCGGCCCAATTCCATTCCTGGTCGGCTCGCAGGTTCACTTTATCCCAGGTCACCACCGTACATCAACTAGGGGCGCAATGCCTTCCACCATCGGAAGGACTTTGACCCTAATGGGTATCGATCCCGGGATCTCCCGGGGGCAATGGTCGCACGTTACCAGTAGTGCCAAACCCTAGTATAAACATGTATATATATCAATACGGTGTACTACGGTGCTGCGTTTCCTGGCGGCGGAGCTGGTCCGCAGCTCTCAGGGGCTCCTTAGCTCTGAGGGGGGCCCTTCTTTTATAACAACCTAAAAAGGTGGGAGCCATTAAAAGCAAAGAGAAGACGCGCGCGACTGGGACATACAGACAAACAGGCTGACTGACTGGGATACACTGCAGTTGCCGCTTGAGCTCCCTCGGACTGGTAACGCATGCTCCTTCCCCTCAGCTGGTGTGTAGCCCTGACGTGTCGGTTTCGGGGCGGCGCTGTGTCGTACCTTTTCCTGCCCCTTCCTCTCACGTTGACACACACATACAGACATATTCACAGACTCTGTGGTTGTGGGAGGAAAGCAAGTTACAAGTTCCGCACACAAGTGCGGGTGTGTCCGTAAAAGCCGGGGGGGCCATGGACGTTGTATTGGTATTGATGCGGGTACGCGGGAGGTCATCTTCATTCTCCCTCGTTCGCTTCAGGGTGAAGCGCCTGAGCGCAACGTGCCTGGGCTCCCAAATTTCCGAGAGGTACCTGGCCAATGCCAGGGGTGGCGCCTCAGTCATAATGGTGCGCATGCTGCGCCCCTTAAAGACTAGATCACCATCGTACTTAGCCCGTATGCTCTTGTAAGCGGGACAATCCCCGAAAACATGCAACTCATCTTCAACCGCTCCACAGTCACAAAGCCTGCAGGTACGTGCGGTGCGCTCACGCCCATTAGGCCTATTAACCTCTAACTCCCAACAGCCTAACCGGAAACGCATGAGCACATGATGAAGTCGCTGGGGCATGGTCACTTTAGTGTGCTCCAACCAATCGAGACGCGCACCCCTTGACGGGGCAGCTCCCATCCAGTCCATATAGCGACAAGCCTTGGCTCCGGTGATCCCTATGGGGAAAACGCGGGGGTCACCCAAGGTATTCGGGCACTCCCACCGTGCATCAAGCCGCTTGGCAAACACCTTAAGAATGCTCTCAACTGGCAATTTAAGGGTGGCGTAGTACGCCATAAGATCATTACCGCGCGTATTAGTGGGGGGTTCCGCTCCTAAGCTAGTAAGAAAGGCTAGTACCTTGCTTGTCCAACACTCAGTGACGCCCCCAAGTGCCAACTCCAGGTCAGCAACAAATGCCCGGTGACACAGCGTTCCCGGCCTCTAACCACAGAGTTCCAAAACCTGGAAAGCATTACTCTACCTCGTGCCCGTGACACTGAGCATGTTGGATTAGGACGCTTGTAGGCGAGAGAGGAAGTTCTTCACTGCAGCTGCAGCTCCTTTGTTTGGACGTTGATGTGTTGCCTTGCCGGCCGCCTCAACCGCCTCAACTGAGGGTCGTGCCGTACTGCCCAGATATCTCCCCCCTCTTCCCCCCCCTTTATCTCCTTGCATGTGACACCGGCCTGCTGCCTGTCACGTGCCGTACACACCGCGGTTAATGTACAGGGAGGGGGGGCACTCGTCGAGGTGTGGTGATAAAGAGATGTACTGATTGTTGTTGTCTTCCCCTCCCCCCACCACGCACACACGGCAGAGACGCCACCTTCGCATGGCGGCGTTGGCGGATTCGTCGTTGCTTTTTGCAGCTAAAAGGTGGAGGAAAAGCGACTATGAATTACGAGTTACAAATTATGGCTGAAAGCATCTCCTGTCCTTGTCGGTGGATGTAGAACTGAAGCACTGTACGGCATAGTTACTCGAATACGGCATAATTACAAAGGTGTATACGGCATATGCGTGTTATCCACTGTGTGAAAACGCTGCATGGTGCTGTTTTGAGTAAAGGTGGTGCGGCGCTGCGCTTTGGAGGCCGCTGGTGAAGCCAGCTGGTCCGGTCCGGGGGTTAAGAAATCTCCGTCGCCGAGATGAAGCGAGTAGCGCGGCTCGTGTGGCCTCCTCCACACTTCCACGGATGGGGTGTGCGACTTTATTTGGACCAAGAGCTTGTTAGGGCTGCGGTCTGCTGCGGCCGGGAGTCTGGCCGATCTGCTGTCACGACTGCTTTCCCACCGCCAGGGTTTCAATGGTTTATATTCAGTCGCCATGCATGATGTGCAGCTGTCCTTTGTACTGCCTCATACTGCCGGGGCTTAGCGTTGCTGCTTGGTTGTGTCCTTGGAAGTTCGCGGCTGGATACGCGAGTAAGAATTCGCGGCTGGGTATGCAGGTCAGGTTCGCGATGGGGAGCTATGGAATGAGCACCGCCTTTCCACTGGAGGGCAATCTTCCATGCGAGGGCTATGTGGGAAAAAGAAGCCGCACGACATGTCTGACAAATAAACCGTACTAGTCTCAAGGTGTCACTGAAGGATCAGGCATCTAGTATGGGCTATAGAAATGTCGCAAAAACGGATTGTACATTTCTACAGTCGTCGGAAAGTTTGGGCTGTCACGCGTTGCTGCAACGATCTTTCAGGCTGCATTTGCCTGAAAGATGCCTTAGCCTTTATGTCTTGTAATTTACGACCTTGATGTTTAATAGCTACACAATCACAACTTTCTTTTAAGGCTTCCGAACACTCATGGCGGACAACATCAACTTTGACTTTGAGGCGGAGATTGAGTCGTCACATCTCCTGGCACAAGGCCAACAGCAGGCAAGGATACAAGCAGTACGCCTTCCAAACATGACGGAGGCCGCGCACACCACAGCGACCCACGCAGCAATCACCTGCGAAGAAATTTGTATGCAACATGAAATTCCTTCCATGATGTCAAATTGCCCCTGTACTGTTAGATCGAGCCTCCGGACCTACCAGCCGAGGCGATCGGCCAGCAGCCTGCCAACTACAGGAAGAACTTCCGCAAGGTAGGGTCATAGCTTACATAAACATAAACGTAAAGGGGGGAGGTTGGGGGATCGCCTACATGACGTAAGAGTTGGGGATGACGGTTGCCGTTGGGAAGGTATTGATATCGCATTTGTCACACCCAGCCCGTTACTTTTGCCATCGACCATCCGTCCGTGCATCCAAGCTATGTGCGACATTCCCTCGGCTCGCATTCCCTCCCGCCGTGTGCTCTGCCAGTTTCCTGCATTGCCTCTCGCCTAAGGTCGCTCCACGTAAATGAGTTTACGCGCCATCTCTTAACGTCTCCCCCCGGGAACCTCAATACCTTACACGTTGTACTGCTAGTGAAAAACACGCACATACATACATACATACATACATCTGCACACTAAAACAGCATCAACACACGCACATGCATACGCACACGCAAAAAAGCACACATACGTGTACGCACCTGCGCACTTCCCCGCCCTCTTTCTTTCCCGTCCCAGCTTCGCCGGGCTCCTCTTTTCCTGACCTCTCACCCCCTCAACTTCACAATGATTTCTGATCCTCCGCCTCTCCTCGCACGCCACCTCCCTTCACCTCCCTCCCCGTCCCGCCAGACAGTATGTACGTACTGGCTGAGAGGTCTCTGCATGAAGGGCGACGCGTGCGGCTTCCTGCACCAGTTCGTGTCGGACCGCATGCCCGTATGCCGCAACCTCCTCAAGTACGGCGAATGTCACGACCAGGTGTGTGTGTGTGTCTCGGGGGGGGGAGGGGGGAAGGGCAATCGTGCGCCAGCAGGGTTATGGAGAGGGAAAGGGAGGGCAGGCAAAGGGCGCGGGAGGGGTAAGGACCCGTTGGTGGGGCGGAGGGGGGGAGGGGGGAGGGGGGGAGGGGGGGAGTAGGCATGAGGGGGAGGAGGGGCGGAGGGGGGAGGGGAGATGGCTGTTGAGAAGGAGTCGGAAGACCCACGGGGAGGAGAGCTGGCGACGGTAAGAGCCAGGTGTTGGTGAGTGCGTACGACCGCACCGCCGGGCCCCCCCCGGTGTTTGATTCCAACCAGTTACGGTGTGTGGCTCCTGCTGGCCTCGGATACGCTCCACTACAAGGGCTGCCCTCCTCCCCCAGGGGAGATAAGTGGAGCCCTTTCTTCTCGGCATTGTGACATTTGAGCCTCCGGCATTGCCGTATACCGTACAAAAGCTTTCCCTCGTTCCGGAGACACATACACACACATTCTCGGACGCACTCACCCACAGGATTGTCCGTACAAGCACTCCTTGGATGAGATTAAGGAATGCAACATGTATAAACTTGGGTTTTGCATCTACGGGCCAGTGTGCCGGTACAAGCACATCAAGAACCCCGGTACGTATCTGTACATATATCTGTATATCTGTATATCTGCATTTGTGTATACTTGTTGATTGACGACTGCAGAGAGGGGTGGCGGGTGAACGGGGAGTGGGGATTTAGGGGTTTAGAGGTGCCAGGAGGTGACCCGCCGATGCGCATCCCCCCCTTCCCCCCGCACCTTAACTCTTGCTCCTGACCCCTCCCTCCCCCCTCCCCCCCCCACATACACACACACACACCCCTGATTGCCCCCTCAGGTCCGCCTCCCGACCCGGAGGAGGTGGAGGCTGCCAAACCCCGGGAGTACCGCAACATCAACGTGGTGGTCAACCAGGTGGGTGCTGCAGGAGATGTGTATGTGCCGGACGGCAATAACACTACCACCGCCACCACTGGAGGGAGGGAAGAGGGGAGGGGAGGGAAGTGGAAGCCCGCACAGGGCGGGAAGAAAATGAATTAACAGCAAAGTATGAAAAGAAGCCAAATCGGTTTTCGAGGTCGTGTGTTATCCGGGTTTGCCCCTCTTGCCTGATGTTCACATGTCTTCGTACACAATGTCGTACGGTACTGCAGGTTAATCCAGGAGTTGCACGTGATGATGAGCGGCCCCTCAAGCGAGCCAGGTGGGGTGCAGGGGTTGGCAATCTGGTGTGGGGGATAACTAAGGGGACTCAGACGGGACACACGCACGCACGTTCCCCCCAGGTCTCTCGGACTGTGGTGTATGTGTGTTTGTATGTATATATGTTCTATGGGTTGTTGGGGGGAAACCGGTGGTGCTATGTTCTGTGTGTGTGTGTGTGTGTGGCCCAGCTACCCCCCAATGCCCCCCGCCACCACCCACCAAGCCCCACCCAACGCCACCCTGAGACTCCCGCCCCCGCCCCCGTCCCCGTCCCCTCCCCCCCCGCCAGGCCCCCACTAACGGGTTGGGAGAGGGACCGAGTGGGTGACAGAGACCGAGACCGGCCTCTGGCGCTGCCGGCACCGCCGCCGCCGTCGTCACAAGCGGCAGCAGGAGGCGGCGGGCCGGGAGGTGAGGGAGGGGGGTTGAGGGCGGAGGGCTGGGAACTGCATTTGGGGGGGGGGGGTAAGAGCACCAGCCGTTCATGCCCGGAGCGCCCAAGAGCCGGTTGCGACCCTGTTGCCTGGAAGTGGTGGAGTTGGGTGGGGTGAGGTGGAAGAGAAATGCCCCCAGGGGGTGGCGAGCTGGGTACATTGGCGGCACCCTCCCTAGGTTTTAGGCCTCACCCGGCTAAGAGCTTCAGTAGCTCCTGCCCCCCTCCCGGCAAACCCCCCGCTACGCCCTCTTCCTGCCCCCCCCGCCTCGGTGCTCGTTGAGCCGTATGTCCTTACGGACACTCCTCGCCGGTCAGGCCACCAGTGCAGAAGGCCGCCGTCGCGTTGGGGGACCAGGTCGACCGCTGCTCTGTGTGCGCCGCTGCTCTGTGCTGCTGCATGCAGGTCGCCACGGCATGGAGGGGGGCCCGCCTTTCAGTGGCCGCGGGGGCCGCGGCGGCATGGGCGACCGCGGGGGCGGCCGTGGCGGCGGTCGCGGGCGTGGGGGCGGCGGGTGGCACGGCGGTGCCGACGATCTTGATGGCGGCGGTGGCGGCGGCGGCGGAATGCATCCCGGCGGCCGCGACCAGACGACCGTCGGCATGCCCCCGGTCACAGCTCCCAACCCCGGCGCCTTGCCGCCGATGGCAGGACTGATCGCGCCTGTCATGCCGGGCATCATGCCCGGAGGGGTGCCGGGGCAGGGGATGGCAGGGCCAGGCGGCGGTGGTGGCGGTGGCGGTGGTGGCGGCGGGCCTCCGCCACCTATGGGGCCGCCGCCCGGACCTGGTGGCGGCGGCGGTGCCATGGGTCATTTTGACGGGGGGCTCTTTGCAGCCATGGCGGGACAGGTAGGAGCCCACCGGGACCTCTTAACCCACCGAACCACTATGTTGATGGTGGCATTATCGTCACCACACGACGCCGCCACAACAACCCCCTCGCAGGTTTGAACGTGAAATGACGTTTGTACGTAATCTTTCGCTCATCCCCTCTTTGTCTTCCGGCTCCTGACTGACTGACTGACTGACTGACAAACAACGCACCTGGGCCCTAAAACCCTTTCCCACCCCACGTAGGGATTCTTCCCGCGGCCCTTCTGAACTGATGGGGGCCACATCATGTGTGTGGGGGGTGGGAGCGAGGCAGGTTGAGGAAGGTGGGAAGTGTTGCGGGATGACGACCAGGAGGGGGCTGTAGAATGAGCACACGTGGTTGGACGAGAAGTCGGTGTGGAAGGACTCCTCGCCACCTGCCACTCCTACATGTACTGCCGACTGCCTTGGCGTGCTGATCATGATGGCGTCCACATGGAGGGAGGGAGGGAGGGAGGGAGGGAGGGGAGGGGAGGGGGGAGGGGAGGGGGGAGGGGAGGGGAGGGGAGGGTCGCAACAGGATGTCCCGAATGAACTGGATGTTCCAAATGGTAGATAGAGAATGCAGGATGTTTTTGGGGCTTTGAGGCCTTATCGCACCGGTGCTTTGGGCATAAGATCACTCATGGGGTCGAACTGAACTGAAATTAACTCTCGTTTGTGCGCTCAGCCTTCCACTGGATTGCTGTTGGTGTCCTGGGGGTGACTGGGGGGGGAAGTGTTGGCCGCGAAGTTGTGGACGACGCAGCTGACCGAACCGCGGGTGGGGTACGGGGTACTGCAGGAAGAGGCAAACAAGAGCCAAATCCTGCGGGATGATGATGACCTGGGGGGTTTCAGGGGGGTTTCAGGGCACCCTCCGCTTTTCCTGTCAGGTGAAGGTCAGGCGAAGTAAGGACAGCGAGCGCGGATGACCGCTATGTCGTGACGTGCAGCGCGCATGTGTCGTCATGTGTTCCGATGGCACCGGGAAACCCGCTGTGGACCACTGCAACCCGCGGCCAACACGGGAAACAGCACACGGGGCGGGCTGAGCTCAGGGAGAGCCGTGCATCACCCCCACCTCCCACCAGCACCTCCACCATCAAGACGAACCCAGACGACGGATATGAGATGTGCACGGGGGGAGGGTTCGAATGTTTCATAATCTTACGGAACTTCAACCTTAGGTGGGGTTGGGGTAAGGAGGTTTTCATTCAGGACGTTAGGGCAACAAGCGGAGGAGTCGGGTAAGGGCGGGAAGCCGCCTTACTTCCTTCCCTGGTGGGGTACGCCGGAGCAGTCTTCAGGGTTTGTGCGTACTTGCGAACAGGGTTGTGATGCGATGGGGGTCTACGGCAAATTGCGCCTGGGCCGTGAGGTAAAACTTGAATCGTACTTCAATACAGGCTATGCACGGCGGCACGGCTTCCCAGCACAATAGGTGTAGTAGCAGATCATCATCACCCGTGGGTGCAATCACTACACACAAGTTCGGCAGGATGGGTCGGTTCCAGCACCCGCAAAAAAATGTCAAGAGCACTAAGGGCCTTAGCCTCTTACACCACAAGAGCGGCCTTCTCCTCCGCAAGGCCCCTGGAGGCCTGCAGCAGCAGCAGCAGCAGCACCACCACCACCACATACACCGCCCCGCAGTCCCCACTCCGGCGGTAGGATGTCGGAGAAAGCACTGGACTTTAAAGACTGGCAAGTTCCTCTGTCCGGCTCTCCCCCCTTCCCCGCCAACTCTTAGGACACCTGGGGCACATGGCGCGGCCGCCCGCGGTCCCCTCCAGCGCCGAGGCCCGGTTCATTCAACCCGTTGTGACCTGGCGGGATGCTTTTACCGGGTCCCGAATGTGTCCAGCTCTGACAAGCACTAGGAAATTGACCCCGGGTCAACATTCGGAGCGGAACGGCAAGACAGGCTGTCGCCAGGAGGTTTTATTACGGAGCAAGGCACCTGATGCGCGACTGTGCGTGGCTCTCCGTGACATTCAATGTGGACGAATGGTTTCCGTTCCCACCAGGCTCCGTTAGGTTCCGTGGAGACAAAAAGAGAACTTTCCGGCAGCGTGCCGAGGTTAGCGAAGGGCAATCCTTGGGCAGGAGGTCTGTGGAGGACGAACTGAAGACTTTGGGGCGCGGCGCCAGAGATCGCAGTTGGCCGGAGGTCGCAGCGCTTCCGGAGGCCGTTTGAAAAAGACGAACCCAGATGCGGAAAACAGCTGGGCAACTCAGAGCGGATGGAAAGCTGGAACCTGTTGATGCTGTATGTTTCACACCAAGCAAATTTTCAAAAGAAAGAAGTAATGGAATTACTCAGGCGGTACCATGCAGTACCTTACAGCAGCTTCATCACAGCAGTCCGCAGGAGGTGATGACAAAGCTATCCTTGCTTACGGCCTACAAACGTCAGCATATGGTTGCGGCACTAGCAAGCATATGGGCGGGTGTGCAGACATAAGCTTTGGTAGTGTTAGACAACGGCAGCAAGGATTTCGGATTTTGGAAGCTTGGGGCCAAAATTTCCGTATGGTGGTTTCGTATAAAAACGGCATATATCTGTCTCGTGTCGTGCAGTTTTGCCCTGACGGAAAAGTGCCGTCATTGCCTTGGACACAATGCTTATCTGTCGCTTGGCAACGCCCTAGCCACAATGCGTCGCGACTCCGCATCTTCACATCAGACATACGCATTATGCAGCAGAAATTATTATAACTGTAAAAAATGTATATCGTTCAAGAGCTTGTACGGAAGGAACGCAATAGTAATCCTTATTGTCACGTCGACGCCATATTGCGTACGGCGGGAAAAACGTATGTCACATATTTAACACTTGGAGCGCTCTGTTTACCTCACACAAAGGTTATCACGGCACAGAAGCGCAAGCATTCAATTGCAAAATATATCCAAACTTCTTAGGAACCTTCAGTACTACAAGGCGTAAACAAAGAAGAGCAACCGCGCGCTCGTGACCGTCGACCCTTCGTGACCACCTAGTTCTTGTGAACTCTCCAGTATGTCGGCTTCTGCAATGTCACGCGCTCTCCAGGCATCCAACCCCCGCTTTGGTGCTTGCGCGCCGGTTTCGGTCGTCGGCTTACAGCGCCTTGCGAACCGCTCGCTGAGCCGGCCGCGTACTACTGGCCTGCCTGGCTTGCCGCTGGAGCAGCAACGTGCAGCAGTTGTCGCCTGTGCACGCAAAGAGGATACGAAGGTAAGGACGATGTTTCGTCAGGGTAAGTTCTAGGCAATTGTGTGGACGGACTTTGCCGAAGTGAGGAAGAAGTCACCATACTCGGATGTATTGGACCTACTAGTATTTATTTTTCGTTTGCAGGGCGAGCAAAATGTGCAGCCCCAATCTGCAGACCCGTCGTCGTCTGAGCTCAGCCCCTTCTTTGAGCCGTTGTTGCGCGGCCTTGTCCTGGGCATTGGCGCTGGCGTTATTTGTGAGATGGCTCATGTTGCTTTTAAGGTAAGCTACTTTGCCACTATGCCCAGTTTACCGGGAGATGTCCTCTCCAATGGCGCCGAAACAACCCTTTTTTGCTTCCAGGTGACCAACATCGCATCTGTGGGAGGCTACCACATGCCCAGTGGTGCACAACTTTATGAGCAGCTTGCCCCGCTGTTTGTTTGGGACCACGCTGTCGCAATGTAGGTTCTGCTCCTGTGGAGTACTTAAGGCTTTCTTGCGAAGGGTATACTAAAATAACCTGTTAGTATGATTATATAAGACGCCCTTGTGCTGGTTATGCTCTGCGCTGAATCCGTTATCGTGGGCGTTGTAAAGCGCTCCCTGGTTTTGACAGGTGTTGCAACCAGTCTTGTCCTGCCCGTTTTTGTTCTTGCTTTTACAGTTTCTTTTGGCTCCTGTTTTACGTCATCGAGGCTGGAGCAATCCTAGCCATCCTGCGCGAGTACCCTGACGACAAGCAGGCGGTAAGCTGAATCGCATGCCTCACTTCAATTAGGAAGTTTCGGGTTCCTTGACGGAGCGAATATGGGCCGTTTTCAGTACCTTAGTAGACTAAAAGCCCAGTTATCCATGCATGCCCGAGCTATGAGTTCCGTATCGCAGATACTATCGCAGCCCGTCATTTAGCCGCTGAACCGTTGCACCCACCTTGTAGTATTATTTTCGATATATGCAGCTCCACGTTTGAATTTTTGAGGTTACCTCTATTTTCTTACCTGTTAGCCAGCGACGGCGGTGGCGAGACAGCTTCCCTCCCGTTCACTCTCGTCCCCACTGCGCTTCCCTCACTTTCCGCTGTCCTTTCCACTGTCCTGTCGGCGGCTGCCCCCCTCGGCCGCATATTACGCAGTTCCGTATCATCCGTTCAACCCCAACGCTGCCCAAGCGCCTCATGCCCCTGAAGCTCTCTTCAGTCAAACGCACCATACACGCGCTCCTACACGGCCGCTTGCCGCAGGTAGGTGGTGGTGGTAAATGTTTTTCACGTCGTGTGCACGCATTTCATTGACTCAACTCTCTTGTCAGCGATTTCTCATCCTGACGCACGTGTGGATATACGTAATGATGATGGGAAATGCCCCGAACGAAAGGCCCAAGGAAGCCTCATCGTGCATTAGCCCCGTATACTACTCGTCTGCAGACAGGCAGGCTGCAGGCAGTGCTGCATCCTTCCATCAGTCGAACGACACAGTACGACACCAAGATTTATGATTCCAGTACGGGATTGTAGGAAATTTGGGTATGGCCCGGGTCGGAGAACACCCCCCCTGGAGTGAAGCTGACTTCAACGATAAGGGGCATGTTCATTTTAGATTCTGCAGCTCTGTCGTATTGTAGTACGACACAGGGGGTCGCTTCCCCTGCCCATCCTGGTTTCCCAAAACACACACCGTGCGGGTATTCACTGCCCGCCCGCTGACCTACGGGAACCGGAAAAGGACGGGGGGGAGGTCTCGACGGGGCAGAGAACTTAAAAAAGCGTTCCCCCCTCCCCATTTTCCCCCTCGTTCCCCGTGGCCCCCCCCCGTCCATCATGTCGAATCCAGGCGGCACACCAAGGTGCCGTACCGGTGGCTTTCCGCGGGGGGGCGGGGGGTGGGCCCCCGTCCCTGCCCGGCCCCCGCCCCTCGGGACTGGGTGCCGGCACTGCCGTACTGGACCGCCCCCGGCCGCTGTGGCCTCAGGAGGTGAGTACGGAGGAGGACGGCGATGGCGAGGTCGCTGTACGGCCCGAGCAACAACAGGAGCCAACGAACAGGGCGCGTACGGCAGAGGTGAGGGCTGGTGTGGAGTGGATGTCGAAGGGGGCGCTGGAAGGGGGAGGGGGCTGCCGGGGAAGCCTCTAGTCGTGAGAAGCGAAGGCAGGGGTTGTGCTCCGAGTCTTGCTCTTTCTAATTAATGCGTCTGTGTGTTGTATCTATGTCGTATGTGCGTGGGGGGAGGGGGGGCTTAGCGCGTGTCCTTAAACCCGCATACCCACGCATAACCCCCGTGGGAGTTTTCGGGGTTTTCAAAAACATCTCTCCTCTTATCCGTAAACAACGTATATCGGAATGGTGCCGAATTTTCTAGTTCGTCAATTGCTCTCCCACCTGACCCAACCACCCGGTACGACTCCCTCCTCCGAAACCCTTTTTCCGACGCCTCGTGGACATTCCCCCCATCACCCCCGGGGGAGCAGCCCCCCTCCCCTCCCACACACCCCTCCCTGGCCGAGTCACGGCGGGCTGCGGGACTCCGCCCCGGGCAGTGGGACCCGCGCGCGGCGCCCCCCCTCCTGGGCCGGGGGGCGGACGGGAAGGAGCCTCTGGGCAAGGTGGGGGCGGGGCGGGGTGGAGGGTGGAGTGTGGAGTGTGGGGGGTTGGGGGGTGCGTGGGAAGAGTGGAATGTACATCCGAGAATGGAAAGAAAGAAAGGCAGGAGAGGTGTAGAGACGCGTTGAGACCATCGTTGTCGCATTAGCGTGTGTGTGTGGCCTTGCGTGTGTCCCTTGGTTGCTTTCAAAGTGCGCTCTATTACCCGGGGGGGCGGGGTTAGCGTCCTCACGACCACTCCACCCGCCGGCCCACCCCCGGGCTTGACAGCAGTCCGTTGTGGGTGCGTATGCCAGAAGAAGGTGGGTGAGCCTCCTTAAACTGACGTTTTGTCAGGAAAATTTTAACGAAACTGGGGTTAACTTAGCAGCAAGGCAAGAACCACTAATGTACGATGTGCAGAAGATTACGCTCTGAAGCGGTAACTGATGCAATATCACCACCACCCAGCACAAAAAGAAAAAACAAAAAACATCCTATGAAGAATTTATTGTATTTTTGGTACTTGCTAAAACAGGCGGTTTTACGGTAGGAGTTTTACGGTAGGAGGAATCGTTGATAAAATTCAGCATTATGAAATAAAAAAGAGTGCAAAAACTTCTTTCAATATGAAAAAACGTCGAGGCCAGAATTCACTGCAGGTATTATGAGAGCTTTTATTTTGTTTAATAGCGCAAGTAGTGTTGCCGGCAGTAGTGTGATAGGTTCTTATTGTGCACTTGGGGGGCAAGTAGGTGTTGCAGGACATATTACCATTACTGATAATGTACAAATGGCTTGTCAAGGCGGGGTAATTCAGGATATAAAGGAATCAGGGATTATGGGAGGAACCTGAGAAAAGGAAAAGGCAAGTTATTTATCTTTTGTATTATTCTTGTATTGTTAAACTGACGTCAGCATCAAACCCGGGTGGCCCCTGGCCCTCTCCCCCCTGGATCCCGCCCAGGCCGCGAAGAGGGCTAAGGAGCTGGAAGATCGTAAGGCCTACCTGCAAAATTTCTGGTATGCTGCAGGTACGACATGTGTTTTGTTTCGAAGCTGGGGGATTTGGTGGGGAGGAGGGGGGATGATCGCTCGGGAAAATGTCGTACAAGGAGTACGAGAGGTTTTCACCATATTCATTGTCGTGGTCTTGTAGCCATTTATTTATGTACATTCGTACCCACACTGAAGTCGTACGGGGTACGGCCAGCGGCGCGTAGTAAACCCGCCCGCCTCCGAAACCAAACCCAACGGACATCACCCGAATGACGATGGGGTCCCCTGTGAAGGCCTTTTCCTGGCCGTGAAGGCCCGAGACCTTCCCCCTACTCCCCCCCCCCCACACACATAAATACACATCCGTACTCGTTCCCCCCCTCTCTTTCCCTGGCCCCCCCCCAGCCCTATCTGACAACGTCACCTCCAAGCCGCTCCAGGTGCACATCCTGTCCAGGACCGTCACCCTCTGGCGGGGGGAGGACGGCAAGGTGTGTGCGTGAGTGTGTGTGTGTGTGTGTGTGTGTGTGTGTGTGTGTGTGTGTATGCGCTCATATCGCGGCGAGTAGAATAGTATGAATTCAGAACTTTATATCGTGAGGTACTGTGTAGCCATTGTGCTACGACAAATGCCTGCCTGTCTGTCTTGTCTGTCTGTCTGTCTGTCTGGACTGTCTTGACTGTCTAACTGTGTATGTATGTGTATATATGGGCAGACAGCCGTACACGTCTCCCTCGTCTTCCCACGAACCCACGCAGTCCGAGTTCCCTCGGGGGCCCCCCGATGTCGTACCCCCCATGTACAGCACTAACCACAAACCACTTTCTCCCCCCCGCTCCATTCTTTCTCCCCCGGCATTCTTAAAATCTCTCCGCACCCCCCTTCCGCTCCGCCGTACAGGTGTACTGCCTGGATGACGTGTGCCCCCATCGCGGCGCCCCTCTGAGCCTGGGGTGGACTAAGACCAGTCCGGGGGGCAAGAGCTGTGTGGTTTGTCCGTACCACGGCTGGGCCTTCACGGGAGAGGGTGAGGCAGTGCCGGGGGGGGTGCCGGGGGGGGGGGGGAAAGAGGTTCCCGCTGTGTCATCACCTCATGCGCCGCCTTATCGCTCTCCACGCATCGTCGTACACACACACACACTCTTTCCCCCCCTTCGTTTCAAGCTTAGGACCCCATCGGTCAGGAAGTTTCGGCGCCGGCAGCTTGCCACTGATTTCTTGGTCTCCCCCCCTCACCGCGGGACCACCCGTCTATCTGCTCCATTCGCCAGTGGTTCGTCTTACCCTCACTCCCCTCACTCCCCCCCCTTCTCACTCTCTCCCCCCCCTTCACTCACTCCCCCCCCCCCAAAGGCGCGCTGGAGGAGGTCCCCAGCCAGAGTCCTGAAGTCGGGTTCCCCCGCCGTCCGGTGGTGGACTCGTACCCCGTGGTGGAGCGAGGTGCGTGTCGTGTGCGTGTGGGGGGTGTATGACAGGTGAGGTTGTATGGGTGGGTGGACATCACGCCACCTCAGCCCAGCACCCCTAAAACCCCTAAAACCAAATAGGCGCACACGCCGTACATCACCGCCACTTCACCTCAACCTAGCTTCGCACGTACACTTCCCATCCCCCCCAACCCCCACCTCCCCCACCTCCCCCACCTCCCCCCCCCCCCAAAGGCGGTTTCGTGTGGTTGTTCTTCGGCTCCAAGTCGTTGCCCGCGGACGAGCGGCCCCCTATCCCGGTGGTTCCGGAGCTGGAGGACCCCAACTGGCGGCCAGTGTACGGTGAGCACGTGTACGACACGTGACGTAAAAAATAGATAAACATTTTTGTAAATTTGCCGGATGGGACAAAGCTGCTTCACAAAGCTGGTGGGATCCAACACCGCCGCCAGATAAGGCCCACAACTCTCCCGATCTCCCCCCGCTTTCCCCCCGCTTTTTCCCCACACCACAAAACACACGAAACACGCTTGCGCACGGCAGGTGAGTTGGAGTTCGATTGTCCGCACTGGTCGGTGTTCGAGAACGCGCTGGACATGGCGCACATTCACTATATCCACAACGGCTCGTTCGGTAATCAGGTGCGTTTTCAGTTGTCGGTTACCGCCCTTTTGTTGGTTAGGGTTAGGATTTTATGAGTGTGGGTGTGTGTGGTGCTCTTCATGTGCGGTACCCTCCGAACGAGTGTCCACCCCGCGCTCATGCACTTGCGCCCACTCGCCAGGAGCACTTGCATGTCACCAGCAGCTTATTACCAGCAGCTCATCAGCGAGTTTTGTTCGGGTTCCTCAATTCCGCCGCCATCACCGGCGAGCAGATTTAAAACCAGCTTACGTCACCTCGTCCGCTCCTCACGTCAGTGTGTTGTTCATTCGCCGCCTCTAGAATATTACGTTAGTTTTCCCGCTCTCCTTCCGCACTATTGTAATCTTCGCTGCTAGGTAGGTAGTTTTCGCCGTCGTCATCACTACATCATCGCGAGGACTTCTCCTTCACAACCGCCGACTGGTTGGTTGTGCTTACTTAGCATCTGGCGTATCGGCCTTTCCTTCTGGCATCATCTTCACTCGCTCGTCTTCCCCCTCTCGCCCCATGTGATCCCCCGCCCTCCCTTACCTTCCCTCCTAACCCCTATCTCTCCCCCCCCCTCTCTCCCCCCCTAAAACACTCCCCCAGGACAAGCCCATCATTCACGACATGAAGGTAACGCGAGACACCTGGTCCGTCACGGCTAACTTCAGGTACGTGTGTGTGTGTATGGGTATGTACAGTAATGTATTCCTTACCGGCCCCTGCTGGACAGCAGCAGCAGGGGCCGGTACATGATGAACCGGTAAGAGTCCTAGTGTGCTGTGGTTTGCAGTGGCGGGTGACGGCCTTTGATTTGCTATGCGGTTGCTTGCTTTGGGCCTTTGCTTGGTCGGATTTACTTTTTGTTCACAAACAGTGCCAGAACTATCTATGCATGTGCATGAAGAGTGCGCACATGAACGAAAACGCGCCAACTCAGTATGTGCCTCTTGGTTTATGAGGGGAGTTGTAACTTATCGGGGGGGGGGGTCTGGGGGGGGGGGGGA